>NC_044276.1:14991001-15180445 GCF_003957555.1 Calypte anna | reverse complement strand
AGAAGTAAATGAAATTGCTTTGCTAGGACTTTAGAAGATTGATGAAAAAATGCATGAGATTGTCGAGCTTGTGAAAAAACGTCAACAGAAGGACCAGTCCACGCTGGTGCAACTAAATAGTCAGCTCGGTTATTACCGATAGCCAAACCTCGGTCACTAAGATGACTCCGGATATGAGTGATAAAATAAAGATGTTCTCTTTCTGCTAAGAGTCTTAATAACTTCTGCAAAAAGAAATACAAATGCTTATTCGAAATTTCCTTCAAAATGGCATGATACATTCTTAAAACAATCCCTACTACATAAAGTGAATCAGAGACTATATTTACAGCAGTATTATTCCACGTTTCAAAAACCCAAATAACCGCAGAAAGTTCAAGGGTTTGCAAAGAGTCAAATGATTTCCCTTGAATTAAATGTTCTTTCCATTGCCCAGGTGTCTCCTCCCAGGTAACAACAGCTTTACGGGATTTTTTTTTTTTTTTCCAGCATCCGTAAAGACCGTAATGCCGTCTACCGAACTGTCAGACAAAAAATTACATGATATGATTCCTACTGCATGTTAGATAAAAGTGGTAACAAGCAATATGAGGGGTAAGAATTCGTTATTTCCCCACTAAGCTATGCCAAGGCTATTTGCAGGTCTGTGGAAGTTCGCAGTAGCCAAACCAAATAGTCTTGCATTAGGGGGCAAAACGATCTGTCCTTCTCGGGTCCACTCCAGCGATGTCTTGACATCGCGCTTGGTCCCTTTTTTTCTTTCTTTTTTTTTTTTTTTTTTCTTTCTTTTTTTTTTTTTCTTTTTTCTTTTTTTTTTTTTTTTATCAAAACCAATAATAACAAATATAATTGATAAACCTTGTCTAATTAAATCTCTAAGCTATCCCTATATCCTTAAATGATTTAACCATTCATTTAACCCAGTATATGCAACAGTTAATTTTTTCATGTTATCTTAATCAATAGTTTTGGTTGTGAATTGACTCTGAATGATCAGCTAAATTTATGCAAATACACTCTATCCAAGTCTTCACAAACATAACCTAAAAGCTAACAATAAAAAGTCAGTGGCAGCACAATATTGTAAAACTGCATGTCTGACACTATCAATATCTTTTAGCATCTGTTTTAAAATATCAGAAGTTAAGTTCATCTGCTTAGCAGTGCAACAGAATAGCATAACCAACAATCAACATATAGATATAGATCCC
Organism: Calypte anna; assembly: GCF_003957555.1. NCBI lineage: Eukaryota > Metazoa > Chordata > Aves > Apodiformes > Trochilidae > Calypte > Calypte anna. Next base: position 15,179,234 of record NC_044276.1, on the reverse strand, counting down.
ATAGTCAACATATAAACGATCACATGAATTACAACATTAACAAAAACCTGTTATGAATACAACACAATACTAAAAGCACATTTCACACTACAGTGGAAGGGCTTAAATAACTTTTTAGTATGAGGAAGTTTAGATGTCCACTGGCGCGTAGAACCAAGGGGGTAGAGGAGGCTTATCCGACAAAAGTTTATCGGGGGGCCCCAAAAGCGTCCCCAGACCCCTCCCAGGTCACAGCACGGTGGAGTCCTGGTTTCCTCCATGATTGCCAAATTGAAGCCCAAAAAGCCAAATAAAATTGTTTAGAGACAAAACTCCAAGCCTATAAACAGCAAAAGCACACACACACACACACACACACACATTTTTTTTTTTTTTTTTTTTTTTTCTCTGCAGCAGGGCTCATTTTCTGAGCAGCAGCAGCAGTGTGTGCGGGGGGGCAAGAAGCGGCTGCGGAGGCAGGAGTGGGGGTGCTCTCCGTACCAGGAGCAACTCTCACTCTCCGCAGCAACTTCCAGCCTCCAAAAAGGCATACTCATTCTCATAGCTGTGTTCTTTGTCTTACTTCTCACCAATATATAAGAAAAACTAACAACAACCACTAGAAGATTCAAAAATGAAATGATATTGCCACTAAAATCTGGTAAAGTCACCCTGAAACAAAATGAAATGGTACAATTTCCTAAACCAAAACTGCAAGTATAATTACCAACCAAGTTTTTTATCTCTGTATGAAACACCAGTGTACCATGCACCACAATATACATCAATATTGAGAACTATATTGCAATGATGGTTCTTAAGCAGCTTTATCTTAAGCATTTTTACCTCAAGCAGCTTCTAAGAATTGGGCTGCTGTAGCACCTTTTTGGGAGTAGTCCTAATGCACATTTAGTTTTTTCATTAGCATTGTCATACGCCAACATATAAAAAATTTTTTTTTTCTTTTTTTTTTTTTTTTTTTTTTCATCTCTTTTAACAAATCAAGATGTGATATTACCACTGAATATATGTGATCCATAAATTTTGAATATGGCTCTGCTCTCCTCTGTTTAATATTTGTAAAAGAAAAGTCTGCTTGTGCAGGATCATGAACAATTTGCAAAGCCTTATATGCCAATTCTTGTGAAAGTTGTAACACTTCAGTTTGAAACCATGCCTGGAAATCTGCACGTACAAAAGGACAAGCACCGAGTAACATTTGTGCTTGCACTCCGTGTAATGCATCGGTGTTCTGTCTAGGAATCACAGCTGCATTTTCACACAGCATTTACCATTTATGATGAAATTGCAGTTGTTGAGAAGAACTTAACAGTGTATTAACGAGCATTTTTGTGTCATATGGCATCAACAACTGAGCAGTAAAAAGATGTTGCAAAAGAGATTGAGTAAACGACTCAAACCCGATTTCAAACCGTACTGCGCAATGGCAACTTCGACTTCTTTTATCATTTTCCAATCTAATGCAACCCATTGACCTCCTCATCCTGGTCCCACAATCACTGGAAAACCATCGGACTCATATTGGGAACCATTTCTCCTTCAACTATAGCATTTTGAATAATTCCCTTCCATCTAGTTACTGGATACACATTACCACCCCCCCCCACTACCCTCCCCTCCCCATGTTGGATCTGGAAGAGGTAGAGCAGTGGGTGTTAAAGGGTTAAGGGAAATAGGAGCAGGAATAGGGAATGGATCAGGGGGTAAAAATGGATTAGTGCCCCATTGTTCGGGATGTTCCCTGGAGCAAAAATTAGGGTTTTTTCAGGGGTATACTCATCCTTGGTGTCCAGTTCTGTCAGCTTCTTCAGCAGTTTCCTTAGTTGCTTGTCTCCGAGTCCCAGTTCCTTCCTTGATTGTTGCTCTATACCAGGCACTGATGGTGTTGACAGGTGAATCAGAGGATTAATTGATGGCGACTGTGGTCAAGAAGATAAATCAGGCTTCCGAGGTGGAAAGGTGGCAGAGCAGTCGGGAGCCGTGGCGGGCAGTTGCAAGGTCGGGAGTCTGCATTCCAAGATTCCTCGCCTGTGTTCTCCGGCTTCTCTCCCTCTGGGAACTCCGATGATTCTGGTGGTGTTTTCGGTTGCTTTTGGTCTTGCTTCTCGGTCCCATTTTTACTTTTCATCCGACCCCCAAGGTCAAATGGCACAGTTGACTGAGTTTGAATCAGTACAGTCCCTTCAGGTGCTGGTAAGGGTATTTTAGGTGTCTCAAATAACTGTTTAGAGGTCAAGTTCATATTTTGAGCATTCATCAGTACTGGTGGATCAAACATTAAGACAGCAAACGCTGAGGCTGCTGCTGACCTCTCACTTTTCATTTCTTTTAAGGTTTCTTTAATCAACTTCCAAAGTGTCGCTAAGCGTTGTGCCTCCTTATCTCCATCGCTAATTTTATCCCATAGGGCAGTACCTATGGCTTCCCAAGTCGGTAACTCAAAAACAGTACCCATCGAGGGGATCAAGTCTCTATCCCGTGCCCATTTCAGTAATTCACGTAAGGTCCTGCCTTCGTGTAATAAATCTCTCATAGAGAGAATATATTGGAGGAGCTTAACTACTGTCTCTTCTTGTTGTACATCAGAGTGTAGACCCCATCTCCTCCCCAGCCGCTCACCTGATCAGGGCAAGATTCTTCAACTCCGAGGTACCTCTTTTATTCCGTAGCCGGGCACCAGCTACATAGATTGCCGGGGCAGCAATCTCCTTTCGACTGGCTTCTCCGCCCTCTTATTCCAGCTGTCTTTATCGCTCCTGGAAGCAACAGCATAAGAGTCTCTGGTCCGGGCCGTCCTTAGACCCTGGTCCGGGCCACCCTTAGTCCCTGTTCGGGCGCCATTTGTGGGAAAACAGTCTGTGGAGGCTTAAGGATTCCATGTGCACATCAATATGATTGTATGAAATCGTTTATTAGCAACTTGCACTCACTTTATATAGAGAAGCCTTGTTTACACCATCTTATCATGCAGGTGGCTTTGTATTCCAATTACACATTCCATTCTCACGGAAAGATTCTTCTCACATAATTATTTTCCTCTTCTGTTGCCAATTAAGTTATCTCTTTCCCAGTAGCTTATTCTCAGGCCTCTAACTAGGCCTCAATAAGTATTAACCCAATGTAGCCTAAGTTGAGGTAAGTCAGGATTGCTCACAACCTGTATATTTCTGAACTGTTTCCCCAACAGAGAGAGCCTTAGGGGTGGTGAATTTGTCATCAGGAATCTGGAGCCCATCTGTTGTCTTTGGCTAATGGGGGAGACAGATGAGGAAGGGGCAGCAGGAGATGAAGGCTCCTGGTGATCCTCATGTTCCTGAGAAATCCCAGAGCTCCTCCAGTAAGTAAAAGAGGATGATTTCAGGAGATTTGGGTAGAGCAACCTGATTTAACTAAAGCATGAGACTTTGCTGAACTGTTGAGGCTCTGAGGCAAAAGCTTCCCTCTGCCCTGGAGATGCAAGAACCTCTGGGTTCTGCTTTTTAATGGCTGTTGTAAATGCCTCCATTTCCCTTCTAGGAAAGGCAGAGGGGTCAAATGAGGCTTTTGGGAAAATATCCTGGAAAAAAAAATTTAAAAGGTGGTAAGATTTTGAATGGTTTGGATTGGAAGGGACCTCAAAGCTCATCCAGTCCCACCCCCTGCCATGGGCAGGGACACCTCCCACCAGCCCAGGTTGCTCCAAGCCCCATCCAACCTGACCTGAGACACTGCCAGGAATGGGGCAGCCACAGCTTCTCTGGGAAACCTGGGACAGGGGCTCACCTCAAATTAAAGAATCTCTTCCTAATGTGTAACCTAAGATGTCAGTGGTGAGAGCAGTGAAGGCTGTTAGGTGGGAAGCACTGCTCTGCTTGGAGAACAAACTCATTCATAGCAGACTGCCCAATGCAGGAGTGTGCTGCTAAGCCACTGAAGGAAGGGGTGGATGTCCAGCAGCACCCAGGGGTGATGTGGAAAGGTGGGAGGCTCCCCCCAGCCCCCTTCAATGCCCTGAGCTGCAGGGACACCCTTCAGCTCACAGGGGTGAAAAGTGTCGGTTGGACCCAGGTGAAAAGATCTTTTGTTCTTTCATTTATTTCAGATGCTGTGCAATGTGCATTTTGGGGGTAAAGAAACAACTTTGGGTCTCAACCAGACAAATCTGTAATCAGTGCCTGTCTTACAGAGGGTTGTGTACCCAGGGAATCAGGGCCATAGAATCCCAGAATGGTTTGGGTGGCAAAGGACCTTAAAGACCATCTAGGTCCAACCCCCCCGCCATGGGTAGGGACATATCACACTAGACCAGGTTGCTCCAAGCCCCATCAAACCTGACCTTCAGCTTTTCCAGAGATGGGGGAGGCCACAACTTTTCTGGGCAACCTGGACCACAGAACCACTCCAGAACTGCCCGGAGATCCTGGCACATGACTTGCTCCTGGAGATGGGGAATTCAGTAAGGACCACAGCAGGGGTCCTGATGTTTAAATTGTGAAAACATCAATGATTAAGCAAAAGGATTCAACAACAAAAAAAAAAAAAGCAAAAAGGCTCACTTCTGTTGCCTGAATCAGTAGGTGCCTTCACGTGGTGGGTTCTTCAGCAGCTTCAAGGTTTCATCTGGTGCTACCCTGAGATTAATATGAGGGTCCCTACAGTGTGGTTGTGTTGCCCGTAACCAAAACACAAACCAACAGAGTCAGTTTATGCGGTGCTTTATTCAGGGCCCGGGAAGCCTGAGGACTAGAGTCCAAAGTCAGGGTTCCGAAGACCCTCATTTTTGGTTCAGCTTTTATACTTTTTTCATTACAGGCCACGTACAGAGTTACATAAATTTTAGTCACAAACTGTCACATAGATCATGCAGATAACAATAGACAAACAGTCACATAGATCTTACAAATAACAATAGATAGTCATCTCTTAAACTGTAAATCCACGGTTTACCATTTCAGCTGTCATTACCACCTGGCCCACCACCTGGATACAATATTTTATCTTGTTTTTTGGTATATGGCATCAGTTTGCTTAACTATTCTCCTTTTGATTAATGTTTTTGCTGATGGGGTCAACACACTCCTTATTCTCCTTTGATCATTGTTCTTGTAAGGGTTAGCTCATTCTTAACTAGTTACTTATTTCCAGAGTTTTAGTCTACCCGAGCCCCTTCTAACTCTTAATTTGTCCATTTTAAAATTTTACAACCAATATTATTTTATTTCTACTATAAACTGTAACAATTGTGTTCTGTCAATATAAATCTGCCCTGCTTGGATTCCTGAAGGCCACAGAATGATAAAATGCCTGCCAGACACCCAGCATGCTTGTGGTTTGATACTCTTATCTCTTTCTTTCCCCTATCAAAAACAGGAACGTGTGGAGCCCTTTTCTCCTCATCACTTCTACAGAGAGCAGGGAATTAAAATGTTCCTTTCCCCCCCTCCCACCTCCCAGTCGCCTTACTGGGAAGGAAAAGGGGTTTAAACAGGGGTGCCAGCCCCCAGTATCTGCTGGGGAAGGGAGGAGAGGACTTCATCCTGGTGTATTTTTACCAAAGCAATGTGATAAGGAGCAAAGCCCTGGTGAAGATAAGGTGGTTTATTTTTATCAACACGGAGACATCCTGGGCTCTTTCTGGAGTGTGGAAACCCGGAGGTGTAGGGGGTAGGATTTGGAGTAGGATTTCATTTGATTGCATGTTTCAGGGCTATCATTTCCTAGCATGGAGATGTCCAGTGGGATAAAGAGGATAAAGATTTGGGTGCTCTGAATCATCACATCTCCTTGGTGGAGATAGGTGTCTAAGTCCTTCCCCTTGAAGGGACAGAGTCTGAGCGACCCCAATGGTTTCTCCCTTTGCACATATTCTCTAAAATATACATATCTGGCAAAAATATATGTTTTCCAGCTCACTCATGCTTGATGGGTGCTGGAGTGATGTTTGCTGCCAACCCTTCTTCCTGTTTGTGGTGGCTCTGCTGGAGATAGGGGAGGACTTGGAGGCTCTCCATCCCAGGAGGTGAGTCAGGGCCAGGAAAGGCACCATTGGAAGACGTGTGGGAGATAACAGAGGGTGCAGGAAGTTGACTGCAGAGGATGTGGGCTCCCAGGAGCAGGAGAAGCAAGAAACTGGGTTGCTGGTGTGAATGGTGAAAAGCCTCCTTGGTGGGCTCTGTGCTCTTCCCCACCAGACCCTAAATTAACCCAGGGTCAGGCAAGGAAGCTGCCACCACCCTGAAGATGAGACAGAAGACTGTAACACCCTGAGACACTTCTAGTTTTCCCAGAGAGGAAAATTTTCTCCTAGGACTTTGTCCTGAGGACAAGATGTTCAAAGAGTCTTTCTCAGCCTTTGCTAACCTAGGTCTGCTGGCAGACATGGGTGGGGATTTACACTTGGTGAAAGCTGACTCACAAAATCCTTTCACCAAAAGTTTTGAGTTGGACCCATTTCAGAGGAGGAAAACTAAAGGTTTGCACCTGTCAACACCAGTGGCAGAGCCCTCGTGACCCAAACCCAAGGCCCTTGACTCATGCTACCTTCCACCCCTCTTCAGCCAAGGCTTGGACTTCCAGCCCCACAGTAGTTCCTGGCTCTGTACAGTGAAGCCATCCCAGATCCCCAGCCTGCTCTCTTCAGCTTTGTTCCAAAGAAAAACTATTCCCAGAACTCCTGGCTGGCTCCCCAGCTTGTCTGAAGCATGGCTTTCCTCCAAAGTCCCTTATTTTTTGTCTCCTTCTTGCTCCTACCTCATTCCAGGTCATTTTTGGGGGGGATTGCAGCTTGCTTAAATGTCAGTGGTATCAATATGATTGTATGGAACATAACACTGTGTGATGAATTGGCCAAAGAATCATGGAATCATCAAATGGTTTGGGTGGGAAGAGACATTTCAAGGTCATCTAATCCAACCCCTTGCAGGGATGACTGGATCAGTTTGCTCAGAGCCCCATCCAACCTCACCTGGAATGGTTCCAGGGATGGGGCATCTCCCACCTCTCTGGGAATGGTCTTACCACCCTCAGCAGGAACAATTTCTTCCCTCTACCTACTCTGACTCTTCCCTCTTGTAGTTTAAACCCATCACCCCTGTCCTATCACTACAAGCCCTGCTGAAGAGTCTGTCCCCACCTTTCTTCTCAGAAAGGCCCCAGAAATACCTGGACTTCCAGTTTGGCTCTTTAAAACTTTAAGAACCACGTGGCTGTTGTCCTCCATCCAGCACCCTGGAATTTTAACACCCTAACCCTGCTGAAATTCCCTTGCTTCTTCTCCCACCCCACCAATCAGCAATCCCCACTCCTCCAAGCAGCATCACAGTCCTCTGATGCAATTAATATCCACAATAAGGGATGTTAGGGAAAAAAAAAACAATTCCTTTGCAACCAGGGGAAGAGAGAGAGATTTCAGGGTTACCAGAACCTTTCCTGCCCATCCTTGCCTCTCCAAAACACATTTGTCTGGTGGCTAATTTGAATTTCTTCTCCAGCAAAGCCAGAGTTATTGATGTCCCTGTCAGAGATGCTTTCTGTCATCCTGAGGAGGCATCTGACAGGATCTGCCTCTCCTGGTATGGAAGAACATCTTTCATCACCTACCTTACCTCATTGAGATGCTTCTGCCAGCTCTGGGCTTGGCCTCCTCAGCAGCTTGACCTTTGCAAATGTCCATCTATTTCCTTGAGGCCAGAACAGTGTCAATCTTTTCAGTTGGTAATTTGTTCTTAGCTGGGTAATCATACTTTGCATTTCTAAGACCTCTTTAATCTAAAGAAGAAGCTGTGAATTAAATTGGGGGAGAAAAGCCAGGATTACTGTCTATTAGGCAGCTGAATTATGTAAAATATAGGAAATTAGGGACATTATTTTAAGTGGCTCAGGAGGTCAAGGAGAAAAATCAGATGTTTTGAGCTGCATCTTTTCATCTGCAGCATGGCAAGCTGCATCAGAGCTGGATTTCAACCCAACTGCAGCAAAGTGGTCTCCCTAAAATCACCTCTCCAGAAGCCTGGACCCATCCTGTTCCAGACTTCCACCGAATGCCAGAGATTGTTGTTCTGACTTGAAAACAGCCTTGGCACGCATTGCTCTGCTGGATACCAATGGCCTTCCAAAAATAACTCAGAAGTGGGGGAAGGAGCCTGTCTACCTTCACTTGGTGTTTCACAACCCGCTCTTCCTCTTGAAAAAGCTTCACCCATGGGTTCCCTGCTCTGAAATTTGTTTTATACTTATATATATATATATATAGGAGAGAGAGTCCTGACAGCTTTGTGTTGTCTCTTTCACATCCTATCACTTCAGTTTCTCTCTGGCTTTACCACCAGGTTATCTCACCTCACCAGGTTTCACCTGGAATACTGTGTCCAGCTCTGGAGTCCTCAGCACAGGAAGGACATGGACCTGATGGGGCAGATCCAGAGGAGGCTATGGAAATTATCTTGGAACATCTCTGCAAGGACAGGCTGCGGGAGCTGGGATTGTTCAGCCTGGAGAAGAGAAGGCTCCAGGGAGACCTAAAAGCAAATTTCAAGTATCTGAAGGGGCTACAGGAAGGTTGGAAAGGGACTGTGTGCAAGGGCCTGTAGTGATGGGGTGAGGGGCAATGGTTTTAAATTAGAGAAGAGCAGATTTAGATTGAATGTTAGGAACAAGTTCTGTACCATGAGGGCAGTGGAACAATGGCCCAGGTTGCCCAAGGAGGTGGTTGAGGCCTCATCCCTGGAGATATTCAAGGTGAGGCTTGAGGAGACTGAGCAACCTGATCTAGGTGAGGGTTTCCCTGCTGACTGCAGGGGGTTGGACTAGATGGACTTTGGAGGTCCCTTTACACCCAAATTATTCTGTGATTCTAGGTTTAGGTGGAGGAGGTGAGGCTGGAGCTCCATGAGCCCCCCAGGCATGGACAGACATCTCCATGCTCAGGAAGCAGAGCAGAACTGCTCACTCAGGCTCTGTGAGGACAGGAATAAAGACCTTGTCTGTCTCCAGTCCTTACTCCTACAGCAGATCTATTATTTGGGCTTTTAAAAGAGGTCTATTTGCTTTCAACTCCACTGCAGCCCAGCCAGAATAATGATCTCTCTGATTCTGGCAGGAAGATTGTTGACCCAACTAGTTTAAGGGTTTCTTTTTCTGCAGGAAGTTCTGATGGACCATTTAAACACTCGATGACCATGGGGGTGTTTTGATGGTGACTGCTGAGAAACATCAGCTGAGGCATCCCCATGTCTCCATGCTGGGGGACTCTTAACATCTCTGAGATTCTCTGAGCTTTGCCAGGAGGAGCCCTGGGTAGATTTTGAGGCAGGATATGGACTCTCTGCTTGGCAGCACCTCAATTCCCACTGCTTGGGTGATGGAGAAACTCCCCTGATGCCTCCCTACCTCCCTAAATAGGCACTTTTAATAAAAAGCCAATTTAATTTCCCAAGCCCTGAGTCATCTCCTGTTAGTACCTGGCATATGGGACCTGGAGCAGCAGCCACAGCATCTTTTCCTCGAAAGATATTTCCATTCCCTCCTCCATCCCTGGCTTTCACAAATCCTCTTTTTTTTTTTTTTTTTTTTTTTTTTTTTTCCCTTTTAAGTAGTAAACCCTTTATCATTTTCCCTCTTTCCCAACCTACAATGATGGGATGAAACTAAGAGGGCTAAAAGGTGGACAAGCAGCTGAGCATGCACCATCAAAGGGGAGCAAGATTTGCAGCCACGTGGGAATGGGATCTGTACCTTCACTTTGATCTTTGGACCCCTGGAGCTTCTGGAAAAAATTCCCCAGCTACCAGAAAGCCCCATTTTCTTCCACTGGGACAGGATAACAACAACCACCACAACCAGTGTGGCCATGGACCTCCAGACCCACAGGAGGGTGGGAGTGAGATGGCAGAGGTGCCTGGCACAGGAGGTATATCCTACCCCATTCCCCACTTTTGGGGTGTCCTTTTTGTCACCCTGCTGTCACCCCAGCCCGAATTCCCCCTTACACCTACTAGAGGAATGAATCCAGCTCACTCCCACATTCCCCCACTGTCCTGGTTTGGGCCAGGATAAAGGTGATTTTCTGTCTTGTACTTTTGCTTTTAGCTAAGTCTCCTGTAAGTAGTTGCACTTGCTGAAATTAACAGCAAGTTTCTCAGACTGTGTGTGCTTCTAGGACTGATAACACTTGATGTTTATGGTTACTGCTAGAGATTGGCATGCAGAGCCAAGGACACTGCTCAGCTCTGAGGAACATTTTAACCTCCAGGAGGATAAAGAGGTCCCACCTGCAGCCCTCCTTTGGGGAGGAACGGACAAGATAGATGCCAGAATTGACCAAACAGAGTATTCCATCCCATATATGTCATACTCAGTATAAATTTGAGGGATCACGAGGGCCAAGCCATGCTTCCTGCTTCCAGCTTCTGGCTGCCTGCCCTTCCTGCCTTTCCTGCTTCCCTTCCTTCACCCGGCATCCTGGAAGGAGTCCGTCTGTTTGTCTGCCTGTGGTCCTGATCCGTGCCAGCTCATATCTGTGTGTTCCTGCCTCCAGCTCCCAACTGCTGCCGACTCCAGGAGTCCAGCCTGGACTTTCCCAGGGCTGCCCTGCAGCCTCGGTGGTGACGTGAAAGTTATTGGGGGGAGAGGGGGGAGGAATGTGGTATCCATTTTCCTGTATATTTGTATATATTTAGTAATTTTTCCTATTTATCATTACTGTTTCATTAAAGTTGTGTAGTTTAGTTTCCAACCCATAAGTCTCTCTCCCTTATTCTCTCTCCTTTCTCTATCAAGGAGAGACAGATTAATAGAGAGCATCTGTTATTCCGTTTAATTGCCGGGCCAGTGTTAACCCGTGACAGATTTATTGGCGCCCAACGTGGGGTCCGAGCTATTTGGCTCGAGTCCAGTTTAAATTTTGACTAATTTGCCTGAACAGTTTGAATTCCAACTCCAGTGAAAGAATGGCTTTGCCGAGCTGGAATCAGACCTTGTTCTTTGGAAATTTCACAGGGTTGGAGATTAAACAAATCATGCCGTACCTTTGGTATTTAGGGTATGTGATGTGTATTTTTGCAGCTGGAATGAGTGTTACTATGTGGGTTTTCTTTCGTAAGAGATGCTTAAGAACCATCGTTGCAATATGGTCCTCAATACTGATGTATATCATGGTGCATGGTGCAGTAGTGTTTCATACAGAGATAAAAAACTTGGTAGGTAATTACACTCCCAGTTTTAATTTGGGAAATTATACCATTCCATTGTATTTTGGGCTGACTCCACCAGATTTTAGTAGCAATACCATTTCATTTCTCAATCTTCTGGTGGGTGTTGTTAATTTTTCTCATATATTGGTAAGGAGTAACACAAAAACCACGGTCTTGAGATTGAGTATGCCTTTTTGGAGGCCGAGTGTTGCTGCGGAGAGTGAGAGCTGCTCCTCGTACAGAGAGCACCCCCACTCCTGCCTCCGCAGCCGCTTCTCGCCCCCCCTCATGCAAGGGCACAACTCAGATACGGCCAGTGAGCATTGCCAGTGTATCTGTTACAGCTGCAGCTGCTGTCTCTACCCCCACAGACACTGCTGCTGCTCAGAAAGTGAGCCCTGCTGCTGCTACTGCTGCAGACACCACAGCCTCTCCCCCAGGCTCTGCAGGATGGGTCATGTTCTCCCTCAGCATCTCAGGATGGAAGTTGTGTCCCCTGATCCAGCACTCATCTGCTCTCCTGAACCAGAGCACCCAATCCCACCCAATCCCAATGCCAAGGTCACCACCTGCTTCCAGCAAGGATGGAGGCAATCACCTGGTGGCATCTGGTGATGTCTGCAGGTCAGGGATGTCTTGAGCATGGAGCAGGAGGCTCAAAGACGTTCCACCACATGGGGCCAGGATCTGGAGCAGGAATTTACCAATGCCACCATTAATATTTCAGGCTGGTGTTCTCCAAAGAGGAGAAAGATTCCAAGAAATCTCCAAAGATTTGCTGTAAATAATGAGCCAAGATGAGCTGTGATAAGCTGACACTCCCAATCGTGCTGCAATTTCAAAAAATGCTCATTAATGCAAGAGTAGATCCTACCTTTTTTTTTTTCTTTTTCCACCCCTTCCACCTTCCACCCTTCTCTCATACACCAGGAGCATCCCTGTGAGATTCTGGTCCTGGAGACCTCTTGGCTTAGGGACTCGGGGGAGCTGAAGGGGACCTGGGAGTGCTGGAGGAGGGAGATGGGATGCAGGCAGAGCTGGTGTCTGCCCTGCTGAGCTCCATGCAGCAGCTCAGCCTTTGCTGGAGCAATGCTATTGGCACTCAGATTAATAATTAAACTCTTGTGTGATCGTATATTAAAAAGAAAGATGAAAATCCAGGCAACTCCCTTTTGCTTAAAAGATGAGAAAGTAAAATAAATAAGAACAATAATAATAAATACAATTGCGGGGCTAAATTAACAGCGTGCTCTCCCAATTGTAGCCACCCTCCAGTGAATATCAGGTTGCCATGGCAACCTGTCCAGCAAATGATGTGGCCAAAAATAAAGCACAGCACGGAGAGAGAATCTTTTGAATCTGATTTTGCTGTCAAAGTAGACTCAAGGTTGGGTTGGTTTTTTTGTTCCGGGTTGTTTTATGCTGTTTTTTGGTTTTTTTTTTCATTTCTCAGCTCAGGGTTTTGTGTGTTTGAATGAAACTGCTACATTTATGTGGAAACATTTGCAGTTTCCTTCTGTTAAGCTCCCCTTAAAGCCCAATTTCTTAGTGCTGGGATAGATGGTGCTGATCATGGAGGAGGAAGGGTGGGAGATGGTGCAGTTTTGCTAAATCCTGAAAGATGCAGCCTGGCTGGCCAAGGAGATCACAGAATCACAGAATTGTTTTGGTTGGAGAACATCTTTAAGATCATCAGGTCCAATAATTAACCCAGCACTGCCAAGGCCACCACTGCCCCATGGCTCTCAGCACCACAGCTTTGAAAGCCCTCCAGGGATGGGGACTCCACGACTGCCCTGGGCAGCCTGGGCAAGGGCCTGGAAACTCCAGGGAGAAATTGTTTCCAAGCTCCAATCTAAACCTCCCCTGGCACAACTTGAGGCCGTTCCTCTCGTCCCATCCCTTGTTCCTTGGGAGCAGAGCCCGACCCCTCCTGGCTCCAACCTCCTCTCAGGGGGTTGCAGAGAGCCAGAAGGTCTCCCCTCAGCCTCCTTTGCTCCAGGATCAACACCCCCAGCTCCCTCAGCTGCTCCTGGGCAGACTTCTGCTCCAGACCCTTCCCCAGCTCCGTTGCCCTTCTCTGGACACACTCCAACCCCTCAATGTCCTTCTTGTCCTGAGGGGCCCAGAACTGAGCCCAGGATTCCAGGTGCAGCCTCCCCAGTGCCCAGCACAGGGAGGGGGATGGGCGGGGCGGTCTGGTGAAAAAAGAGAATTAAGGTTGAGAAAATGAGAGTTCAACCCGAGGTGAGGAGAAAAAAAAAGGGAGGGGGGAATTAAATAATAAAACGAATATGACGAGGCTTTGGGAAGGATGGATGGAAGCGGATGCAGGGGGATGTGTCTGATAAGGGGACTACATCTCCCGTCATGGCCGGCGGTGGGGCGGGCTGCGCCGCGCCACGCCGTGCGTCACTCCCTGGGCCGTCCCTCCGCCGGAGCCCGGTGTGTCCTCCCGGGCGGGCGGTTCCCCTTGTGTGTGTGTTTCCGTGTGTGTTTCCCTCCCCCTTCACCCTCCTCCTCCTCCTCCCTGTCTCCCCTCACGTCAGAGCGGCGTCCATGAGCCTCTCGGCGGGGGTCTGACAGCACCCGGCTCGGCAGCGCGGTAAGGCCGGGGACAAGGGGGGGTGGTGGTGGTGGTGAAGGGAGGAAGGCCCCTTCCATGGGTTGCCATGACACAGCAGCCCGGTGACTGTGGAAAAAAATGGGGAGGTAAGGGGTTGGGAACACGTCCCGCCTTTTGTCTGCTTTGGAAATAATTTTAAAAAAACCCATAACAACAACACACCAAAACACAAAAAAATTAATAAACCCACGCGCGAGCTGCGGGCGGCAAAAATTGGATCCCCTCGGATCCCTTCCTTGGAGCGTGTATGGAGCGGGGTTGGGTTCGGCTTTCGGCCTCTGGAAGCTTCCCGGTTATCCCGAAGGGTAAAGGGGTGGCCTCTCCTCTCCATCTCTTCCAGCAGACAAAAAAAAAAAAAAAAAAAAAAAGAACACTTCCCTTCGCAATTAGCGCTCTCCATGGCGGAGGGGGTAGGGGACAAAGATGCCACCAGCGGCTGTTTGGACCCCCCCCCCCCCTCCTCGGTGTCTTTACATGTGGGGGGCACATCCTTGGGTGGGATGTTGGGCTGGAGGTGGGAACATCACCTCCGGTAGCTCCTGGGAGATGCAATCTTTGTCGCAGGGTTGGATTTGGGTGTAAGGTCTCACCAGGGAGTTGAGGGTTGTTGTCATTTTATGGTTGTCGTTTTCCTGCAGAGTCACTCTGGCTCCACGTGGTCCCGGGGACCCTGGGTGACAGCAGGGGACAACAGATGTCAGTGGCTGTGGAGCAGTTGTTGGATATTTTGGGTTGCTTTGTTTGTTGTGGGTTTTTTTTTGGTGGCAGCTGCCCCCAGCAATGCCCCACAGCTGGAGGCACAGTTGTTGGGTGTCCCTGGACTCCCTGTGCCTCAAAATGTGTTTTTTTTCCTGTAAAATGAGACTAAGATTCATCTCACAGGTCTGTTCCCTCTGTCAGGCTCTTCTGGAAAATGGTGAGAGCCCCAACAGTAAGACCCCACTCTGGATGAAGTAGCAATCCCATTAGATTGGATAGGGGCAGGTGATGTTTCCCAGCATGAGGAGGAGGGCTGGAGTGCCCTGGGCCTGTCTGGAGACCTGGAAGCTCCTCTGAAATTGGCTTTTTCCATGTGTCCATCTGTGCCTCCTTCACTCCTGCTCTAATAATCAGTGCTGCTTTTCCTCCACCACTCAGGCAGGTGTTAGATGAAGCTTCAAGTCATGTCCTTTTTGAAAGAAATGAAAGAGATGGGAGGAAGAAGACCCACTGTGCTTCCAGGTTGTTCCTCTCAACCCAAAGATACCAAAATAAGAGCAGGTGATTTAATACCTCTTCCTCTCCAAAATCTAGGGAGGCTTTTTGATGGTGGACCACCCTCTGAGTATCCAGATGCTGCCAGGGGGATGCCATGTGGGATGGCGAAGGAAGCATCTCCCTCTGCTTATGGCTTATGTGACCTTGACAAAACAATATTCACACTTGAGGAGGATTATTGTGTTGATCCAGGTGATTTTTTCCCCATAAGGACCATAAATGCTTTGCTCTGTCCTTGCTTATCCTGAGCTCTAAAAGCAAAACCTTGTGCTGAAGTTTATTCCCTTGAGCCTTGAGTAAAATTTGTAGGCTGTGGTTTAACTGCATTAAGTGTGTTATCTTTGGCAGAGAGATGAGCAGTGTCTGTTCTCAGCTCAGGCTGTGCTTGGATGTAAAGCTCTTTCCCTCTGAACTCCATCCCAGACCTCCTTTTATGATATGGGTACTGTTACCAGAGGGCTCTGTGCAGTTAAGGTGTCGTGGTTCAAGTGCTGTGGGTCTTGGCCAACTCTTAGGAGGCTTTTTTTTTTTCACTTATAAGATCTCAGGTTGCTTTTAAAGGAAAGCAGAGGAGCAGCAGTTGGATGGTGAAGGAGGTGAGGGAACTCAACTTGTCTCAGGTAAGCTGAAGGGTATAAAGCCCAGCACTGAGCTGCCCATAGAAACTCTTTGTGGAGGTGAACTGAGCACCAGTTCTGCCTTTGCAAGGGGATGGAAGAGGAGTGAGCTACCTGAGGGGCTTTCACACCTTTCTTCTCCTAGTTGAGACAGCCTGGGGCACAAAAGGGATGGGAATGGTTTACAGAGGGTTCCTAAGCACTGCCAAAAATGGGCCAAGCATGAAAACATCTTTCCTAGACATGAGCCCTTCATCCAAACTGTGGAAGATGATTAGGTGCTGAGCTTTATCTCCTGATGTCCATCCATTAGCATTCTGTCTTGGCAGAGGAAAAAAAATCCCTTTTTTTGCTTTCTGAGCATCCTTACTTCAGGATGAAGTGTTCCTTTAAGTTCACCCTGTTGTGGTCTCCTGGTGAGGACAAATTTTGCAATGATGACTCTTCCTTCTCATTTTGTGTTTCTCCTTTCAGCTGTCCTTGTTGATGCTTGGCCATTTCCCAGCAGGAATGGTGTAAATTGTGGTGGTTATCACTGGCTGAGGTTTTTGCCTGTAGTTCTTTGCAGAGCAGCAAAAAAATCCCCTCCTGGACATTACTGAATTTCATGTTCTCACTGCTCAAGTGAGTCTTTGGGGTCCCTTGTATTTATGAGGAGCTATACCTAAAAATATAGCAAAAACATCCCTGGAAGTAATTAAAAACCATGGGGAGGGGGCACTTCAGGACATGTTCTGGTGGGCAGGGTGGTGCATATATTTTATCTGTTTTATTGGAGGGAAGTTGGCAGTTGGACACAGTGATCTTGGAGGTCTTCTCCAACCTTGACAATTCTGTGATTCTGTATCTGTGGAAGCTGAAGACAGCAAATGAGTTATTAAGGGCACATTATGCTTGACTGTTTTGATGGAACAATTAAATATTGCTAATGGTTTCATCATGTTTCAGTTTGGCAGGAGTGTTAAGATGTTTGTATGGCACGTGCCATTCAGAGTTAACAGTCTGCTTGCTCTCTTTGGGGCAGCTCATGGTCTTCATCGGGTAGGGGAAAAGGACACCTCTTCCTGTCTCAAAAATCTGGAAGCACTGAGGCTTCTGTGTGAGTAATCTCCAGGAATGCTTGGGGATGTTGTTGGGAAGCTCCATGGAGAAGGTGGAGTTCTGCCACCTGAGTGTTCTTGATGAATCACCTGGAAGAAAGGGCCAGTGGAGCTACCCCATCATTTTCTGTGTTGGTTATTTCATTTTGATGTATTTCTGTATCTGTACTGTGTGCATGGATAAATATATATTTATATACTTAGTGACAACTTAGATGCCTTGCTGGTGAGCCTAAAGAAAGCTGGGGTAGTGTTGGGAAACTGTCTGGAAGAAAACAGACGTGAGCAATCCTGACTATTTAGCTTTAGCTAGAGTAAGCTAAGGGCCTTGAGGCCTAGTTGCAAGGTTACTGAAAGATGAGCTATGGGAAAAAGATAAGGGAGCTGGAAACAGAAAAGAAGAATAGCAGGATAATGATGTAGCCAGCACAAGTTCTGTGAGAATAGAATTTGTGGCCAAGATATAGCCACCTGCAAGATATTGTTATATAAACAAGGGCTCTATATAAAGCGAGTGTGAATTGTTAATAGACGACTTCACTTTAACCATATTGGTGACTACGTGTTGTCCTTAAGCCTCTGCGGATTTTTTACATTTGGCGCCCGAACAGGGACCCTCTCGCTGTTGCTTCCAGGAGCGATGAAGACAGCTGGGGTGAGAAGGTAGCGAGAAAGCCGACCGAAGCAATGGTGCGGCAGGAGCGGAGAAGCCAGTCGAAAGGAGACTGGTGCCCAGCTACAGAACGAAAGAGGTACCTCGGAATTGAAGAATCTTGCCCTGATCAGGTGAGCGGCTGGGGAGGAGATGGGGTCTACACTCTCTAAAGAAGAAGAGGCAGTAGTTAAGCTCCTCCAATGTATTCTCTCTAGAGAGGTTTATAACACGAAGGCAGGACCTTACGTGAATTACTGAAATGGGCACGGGATAGAGACTTGATCCCCTCGATGGGTACCATTTTTGAGTTACCTACTTGGGAAGCCATAGGTACTGCCCTATGGGATAAAATTAGTGATGGAGATAAGGAGGCAGAATGCTTAGCGACACTCTGGAAATTGATCAGAGAAACCTTAAAAGAGATGGAAAGTGAAAGAGCAGCAGCCTCAGCGTTTGCTGCCTTAACGCCTGATCTACCAGTACTGATGAATGCTCAAAATATGGACTTGACCTCTAAGCAGTTATTTGAGACACCTAAAATACCCTTACCAGCACCTGAAGGGACTATACTGATCCAAGCTCAGTCAACTGTGCCATTTGACCCTGGGGTTCAGATGAAAAGCAAAAAAAAGGACCAAGAAGCAAAACCAAAAGCGATCGAAAACACCACCAGAATCGTCGGAGGACCCAGAGGGAGAGAAGCCAGAGAACACAGGCGAGGAATCTTGGAATGCAGACTCCCCTCCCTCGCATCCGCCTGCCGCGGCTCCTGGCTGCTCTGCCACCGCTGCCTTCCTCTCCACCTCGGAAGCCTGATTTATCTTCTTGACCACAGTTGCCATCAATTAATCCTCTACTTCACCTGTCAACACCATCAGTGCCTGCTATAGAGCAACAACCAAGGAAAGAACTGGGACTGGGAGACAAGCAACTAAGGGAACTGCTGAAGAAACTGACAGAACTGGAGACCAAGGATGAGTATACCCCTGAAAAAAACCCTAGTTTTTGCTCCGGGGAACATTGCGAACAACCCAGGGGCACTAATCCATTTTTACCCCCTGATCCGTTCCCTATTCCTGCTCCTACTTCCCTTAACCCTTTAACACCCACTGCTCCACCTCTTACAGATCCAACATGAGGAGGGGAGGATGGTGGGGGGATAGTGGGGGGGTGGGAGTATGGATCCGGTAACTAGATGGAAGGGAATTATTCGACATGCTATAGTTGAAGGAGAAATGGTTCCCAATATGGGTCCAATGGCTTTTCCAGTGATTGTGGGACCAGGAGGAGGAGGTCAATGGGTTGCATTAGATTGGAAAATGATAAAAGAAGCCAAAGCTGCCATTACGCAGAACGGTTTGAAATCATCATTTGCTCAATCTCTTTTGCAGCATCTTTTTAATGTTCAATAGTTGACGCCATATGACACAAAAATGCTCATTAATACTCTGTTAACTCCTTCTCAACAATTGCAATTTCATCATAAATGGCAAATGCTGTGTGAAAACACAGCTGTGATTCCTAGACAGAACACCAATGCATTACACGGAGTGCAAGCACAAATGTTATTGGGTGCTGATCCTTTTGTACGTGCAGATTTGCAGGCATGGTTTCAAACTGAAGTGTTACAACTTTCACAAGAATTGGTGTATAAAGCTTTGCAAACTGCATGATCCTGCACAAGCAACCCCCTCTTTTACAAATATTAAACCAGGGGGAGCAGAGCCTTATTCAAAATTTGTGGATCGCTTATATTCAGCGATAACATCACATCTGGATTTGTCAGAAGAGATGAAAACAAAATTTTTTTTATATGTCAGCATATGACAATGCTAATGAAAAAACTAAACATGCATTAGGACTACTCCCAAAAGGTGCTACAGCAGCTCAATTGTTAGAATCTTCTGAGCGAAGGCTAGAAGCAGATAAAGCTTAAGGACCATCATTGCAATATGGTCCTCAATACTGATGTATATTGTGGTGCATGGTGCAGTAGTGTTTCGTACAGAGATAAAAAACTTGGTTGGTAATTATACTTGCAGTTTTGGTTTGGGAGATTGTACCACTTCATTTTATTTTAGGCTAACTTCAGCAGATTTTAGTAGCAATGTAATTTCATTTTTGAATCTTCTAGTAGTTGTTGTTAATTTTTCTTATATATTGGTGAGGAGTAAGAAAAAAAAAAACCACAGTCATGAGAATGAGTATGCCTTTTCGGAGGCCGAGTGTTGCTGCGGAGAGTGAGAGCTGCCCCTGGTACAGAGAGCACCCCCACTCCTGCCTCCGTAGCCGCTTCTCGCCCCCCCTCACACAAGGGCGCAACTCAGATACGGCCGGTGAGCAGTGCCAGTGTATCTGTTACAGCTGCAGCTGCTGTCTCTACCCCACAGACACTGCTGCTGCTCAGAAAATGAGCCCTGCTGCAGGCATCACAGCAGAGAAAAAAAAGAAAAAAAAAAAAAGAGAAAAAAAAGAGAAAAAAAAAAAGAAAAAAAAAGGAAGAAAAAAAAGAGAAAAAAAAAAAAAAAAAAGGTGTGTGTGTGTGCTTTTGCTGTTTAAAGGCTTGGAATACTCTCTCTAAACAATTTTATTAGGCCTTTTTGGGCCTCAATTTGGCGACCATGGAGGAAACCAGGACTCCACCGTGCCATGACCCGGGAGGGGTCTGGGGACGCTTTTGGGGCCCCCCGACGAATTTTTGTCGGATAAGCCTCCTGTACCCCCTTGGCTCTGCGCGCCAGTGGACACCTGACCTTCCTCATACTAAAAAGGTGTTTAAGTCCTTTCACTGCAGTGTGAAATGTGCTTTTCGTGTTGTGTTGATAACAGGCTTTTGTTAATGTTGTAATTCATGTGATCGTTTATATGTTGACTATGGGATCCCTCGTCTATATCTTGATTGTTGATTGTGCTATTCTGTTGCACTGTTAAGCAGATGAACTTAACTTTTGGTATTTTAACACAGATGCTAAAAGATGTTGATAGTGTCAGACATGCAGGTTACAATATTGTGCTGCCACTGACTTTTTATTGTTAGCTTTTAGGTTATGTTTGTGAAGACTTTGATGGAGTGTTTTGCATGAATTTATCTGATCATTCAGAGTCAATTCACAACCAAAAGCGATTGATTAAGATAACATGAAAAAATTAACTGTTGCATATACAGGGTTAAATGAATGGTTAAATCGCTTAAGGATATGGGGATAGCTTAGAGATTTAATTGGATAAGGTTTATCAATTTTATTTGCTATTATTGGTTTTGATTATTAGTATGTTATTATTGCTTTTGTATTATTAGCATGCTGTTTATGGCAATGTATCATTAGCATGTTATCTCACATAATGAAGTAAGTCAGGATTGCTCAAAAACACTATGCTATGGGAAAAAGATAAGGGAGCTGGCAGTAGAAAAGAAGAATAACAGGACAATGATGTAGCCGGCAGAAGTTCTGCGAGAACAGGATTTGTGGCCAAGATATAGCCACCTGCAAGATATTGTTATATAAACAAGGGCTCTATATAAAGCGAGTGTTAATTGTTAATGGATGACTTCACTTTAACCATATTGGTGACTACGTGTTGTCCTTAAGCCTCTGCGGATTTTCTACAGGGTAGGACTTTTTGCATGGGCAAAGTGTGAGGAAAAGGGGCAATGGGTTAAAACTTGGAGAGGAGATTGAGGTTGGACATTGGGAAGAAAAAATTATTTGTTTTGAGGGTGCTGAGGCCCTGTCCAAGGTTTCCCAAAGAAGCTGTGGCTGCCCCATCCCTGGCAGTGCCTCAGGTCAGGTTGGATGGGGCTTGGAGCAACCTGGGCTGGTGGGAGGTGTCCCTGCCCATGGAAAGGGGTGGGACTGGATGAGCTTGAAGGTCCCTTCCAACCCAAACCATTCCATGTTTCCTGCTCACTTCAGACTGAGATGAGGATGGCACTGTATGTTCTCAGAACTTCTGTGCATTTAACCATCAGCCCTCCTGCTGAAAAAGAGAGGTTTTCTTTCTTTCACCGCACCTTTGGTTTGTGCCTCTTTGGGTCTTTGCTTGGTGGGCTCTGCACTATCATTGTTGGTCTTCTGCAAGAAGGTGGCCAGCAATGTGGTGGTGTCTCTAGAATGTTTTTAAAATCTAAGCTGTTTATTTTGGTGGACCTTTGAGGACCTCAGAGGCTCTTGGTTGACCAGAAGTAGTCTCATGCTCACTTCACAAAAACTGTTGCTCCTCTTTCCTCTCCTACAGAGACCTCTTGGCCTCCCAAGCACGTAGCAGGCATGACAGAGAAGAAAAACCTGCTTGCTTAGGTGGCAGGAGAAGCTGTGGTGACACAACTGAACTTCTGGCTTTGCTGTCTCTGCAGGACCAAATCCTGCTGTGCTTGTCAGCCAGGAACCTGTCACAGGTGTGTTTCAGAACAGGCAGCAATTTATCCAGGGTGTCTCCTCTGTGGCCACCACCTCAGCATCGTCGTCTTCTCCACCGTCGTTGGGTGGTGCTGGGTGTCCCCTGCATCTCTCAGGTAGCAGGATGGAAGGGGTTGTGGGTGACATGACATAGCTGGAGTGAGGGTGTCCCTGGTGTGTGCATTCCCTGGTGTCATGTGAGGTCATGCTTGGGTGACCTCAGGAAGGACATGGGTGCCCACAAGCTTCTCCTTTCTCACCAGAAATTTTAATTGTCCTTAATGCACACCCAAAAAACCCCCAACCCAGCCAACCGTCCCCCTCCCTCCAGATCTCACCTGGCTTGATGGGACTGATTTTGAACTCATGAAGTGGTGGGGGAGCTGTCTTGCTTGGCTTGCATTCACTGGGACCTTGGGAGAAGCTCAGGAGAAGCTGATGTTCAAAACCAAGCTCTTGGCATCTCTCCACCTGATTGCATCATGTGATAGCTGGGGTGGGGTGCGGTGGGAAGAGTGGCATGAGAGGCTGTGGTTTGAGGCCCTGCCATCAGCTGTGCCCTGCCATGCGGCCGGGATGGCACCTTGTCCATCCCCAAGCTAGCATTGAGGTCTGCAAATGAGGAGGTACGATCCTGACTATTTTCTGTCATCATAGAATGGTTTGGGTTGGAAGGGATCTTAAAGCTCATCCAGTCCCACCCCCTGCCATGGGCAGGGACACCTCCCACCAGCCCAGGTTGCTTCAAGCCCCATCCAACCTGACCTGAGACACTGCCAGGGATGGGACAGCCACAGCTTCTCTGGGAAACCTGGGACAGGGGATCAGCACCCTCAACAAAGAATTTCTTCCTAAGTTCTCATCTCCATCTCCCCTCTTTAAGTTTAAAGCCATTCCCTCTCATCCCATCTCTCCATGCCCTTTTCCAAAGTCCCTCCCCAGCATTCCTGGAGCCCCTTCAAGCACTGGAAGGTGCTCTAAGGTCTCCCTGGAGCCTTCTCTTCTCCAGGCTGAACAACCCCAACACTCTCAGCCTGGCTCCAGAGCTGCTCCAGCCCTCCCAGCATCTCCATGGCCTCCTCTGGACTCACTCCAACAGCTCCATGTCCTTCTGGTGTTGGGGACCCCAGAACTGGACCCAGCACTGCAGGGGGTCTCCAAAGTGGAGCAGATGGGGAAAATCCCCTCCCTGACCCTGCTGGGGATGCAGCCCAGGACATGGTTGGTTTCTGGGCTCCATCAAAAATGTCATTTGATTAAATCTCACAATTCTGTCTTTGCAATCACAACCCTTTTGAGCCAGAAGAAAACCACATCACAGATGTTTCCTGAGCCTTGGCCATCAGGAGCAGGGAGTTTGTGAAGCCAGAGCTTTGCCAGCTGGCATGGAGCTGGTCCATGGGTGGCACAACCTTGGCTGAGGTCAAGGCTGGGGCAGCCTCTGTGTAAACCTGATCTTGCAGGAACAATTGTGGGCTGAATTAAAGGGTTTTTTTATTTTATTGCAGAGAAATGTGCACTCTGCTCACCAACAGGACTGGGGTGTAGTCTGGGTCCAACCAAACCAGCCTGAAACAGTGGTCTGCAAATATTGATTTGCTTTTTGGGTGCTGGCATCACCTTGGCCAGCAGCAAACCCCTTGGGTCAGAGGACTCCTGGGCTCTATCTGACTGCAGCAAAGCCAGAGGTGGTTTTATTAATGCGCCATCAAAAATACCATTGTGGGTGTCTGGGCAAGAGAGGAAAAGAAAACAGGAAGGGTTGTGGTTGTCAGCTGGAGTTTAATAACAGAGAAAAATGGTTTATGTTTAAGGTGGTGGTTGCTTTGCACACTGAGAAGAGGGAGGGTGAGTGCCTGAACCCATGGGAGCTATGTTCCCTTAAATCAGGGTGATCCAAAAATGCCTCTTCCCAGCTGGATGCTTGGAGGCATCTTGGATTACATTTTTTTTCTCTGGCTGGGGAAGCTGAGCTGGCAGTCTTAGAAGTTGCAGTATGCCTTGATTTTTTTTTTTTTTTTTTTTTTTTTTTTTTTCCGGTTGGAAGTTTCACAGCAAGACCTGGAATGGTTGGGGAAATGGTTTATTTATTTATTTATTTATTTTGTCACGTGCACATTTCATCATTATAAGCAAGGAGATGACTTAGGTGGAGTTTCCAGGGCTCTCACCTTGATGGTTATGGATGCCTCCAAGAGAGAAGAGGTCCATGGATGCAGATGAAAAGATTGAAGAGCTGAAGCGAATGAGGTGATTGATGGCTTCTCCAGCACTTTGTTCCCCTGCTTTTGGGACCACATCCCAACAGTAGCTCTGAAATGAAACACAAAAACAGCAGAACTGCAGCATCCTTCCATGCTTGGATGCTTTAGATGCAAAGGTTCACCCGAGGGTGCTGGTCCTTCCCCCTCTTCCCCTGGTTTTGGAGCAGCTGTGGAGCATGCATCATCTTTCTTGGAATTGGCTCCTTCCCAAGGATTTGAAGGAGGGTATTTGCATGGTGTTTTGTTTTGTTTTTTAATGTATTTGCATTATGTGGGGTGAAAGATTTATTTATCAACTAAGAACATCCACTTTGGAGCTGCTTCTCTGTAATTCTTTGCGTTTTAAAAAAATTATTAAAAGAAATGAAGCTTCTGCATTCAGAATGGCTGTCACTTGCTGTTCCTTCAGAAGCTTTTTCAACCCAGGGATTAATTTCAGCCAAATTTGTCAGAGCACAGGTCTCAAAGATAAGAACTTATAGGCTGTAAAAAAGAGGCTGGAAAAGAGAAATCCAAATTTATCCATGCCTACATGGAGAGGCTGCAGCAGTCAGGAGCTTAAACACATCTGTGTTTAACTCCTGAGTCCCCTTAGTAATTCATTACATATTCTTGAAGGAAATATCCCAAATTTTCTTGAACTGCGGAGAAGGAGGAGTTGACTGCCATGGAAGGTGGGATGGGATGATGTTAGATGATTATGAAGGTCCCTTCTTCCCACCAAAACCATAGTGGAGTCTGTGCTGTTCTATTCCATCCAAGTCCATTCCAGTCTCTGCATCTTGTTGTCCCAGGACTTTGTGCTTGCTTGTGGCCACCAAGCTTGGAGTGAAAAGCTCCTGCCAGATTTCTCTCCAGAATTTCCTGCCTGGCTCTACCCCACTATTCCAAAGGCTTTTCCAGCCTTGGACTCTGTCTCACCACATCCCTGCTGGGATGGATAATCAGGATGGGTTATACTGGTAGGTGATGTTTCACCTGCTGCCAGCTACAAGCTCAGTCACTCTGGGTGATGCATAAAATCTGTCCCCAGAAGCTTGGCCAAGCTCTGCCCAAAGCTGTCACCTCTGTCCCTTCCCTTTTTAATTCCCTTTTGCTTTGATTTATTTTCTCATTTCTTTATATATATTTTTAAAATTGAGGGATTCTCTTCCTTTTTTTTCCTCAGCCCAGAGAATGTTTTTTCCTTACTCTATTTAAAGACTGTGGGGGAGGAAATGACTCAGCTTCTCCCTGGCTTTGCACAGTCATCCCTTTGCTGGCTCTGCCTGGAGCACCTCCGGTTCTGTTGGGTTCATTCAGCTGGAGCCTCCCTGGTGGAGAAGGGCATGGGGGGGTGGGGGGGTGTTGAGCTTTCCCTCTTCCAGGAGGACAGTAAAGCAACAAGGACATGTTGCCAGACCAGCAGCAGCTCCAGGTCTCCTGCTCTACCCCCCATGGATCTCTCTGGAGAGGCAGGCGAGTCCAAGCCAAATTTTGGGGAATGAGCCTGGTGGTCATCATCCCGCACCTGGTTCCACAACCCACACCATCAGTACAAGCTGGGGGATGAGGTTTTAGGAAGCAGCCCTGTAGCATATCCTTGGGGAATGCTGGTGGAGGAAATACTGGAGATGAGCCAACAGTGCTTTTGCAGCCCAAAATCCTGGGCTGCATCAAAAGAAATGTGGCCAACAGATCCAGAGAGGTGGTTTTGCCACTGGTCACACCTCACTTGGAGTACTGCATCCAGCTCTGGAGCTCTCAACACAGGAAGGACATGGACTTGGTGGAGTGGGTCCAGGAAAGGGCTACAAAATTGATCAGGGGGATGGAACACATCTCCTGTGAAGCCCAGGATGATGGAATTGGGGTTGTTCAGCCTGGAGAAGAGAAGGCTCCAGGGAGACCTAAAAGCAAATTTCAAGTATCTGAAGGGGCTACAGGAAGGTTGGAAAGGGACTGTGTGCAAGGGCCTGTAGTGATGGGGTGAGGGGCAATGGTTTTAAATTAGAGAAGAGCAGATTTAGATTGAATGTTAGGAACAAGTTCTGTACCATGAGGGCAGTGGAACAATGGCCCAGGTTGTCCAGGGAGGTGGTTGAGGCCTCATCCCTGGAGATATTCAAGGTGAGGCTTGAGAAGTCTCTGAGCAACCTGATCTAGGGGAGGGTGTCCCTGCTGACTGCAGGGGTTTGGACTGGGTGACCTTTGGAGGTCCCTTCCAACCCAAGTCATTCTGTGATTCTGTCCTATAACCAAAGTTTGATGAGATTTGATGGCACTGAGTCATCAGGGAGAGGAGTGTGAAGATGACCATGGTCATGGTACCAACATGGCTGAAGGATGCCATGCTCACCTGGGCACTGCTGGGAGAGGTCTGGGTGGCTGATGGATGGATGAGGATGCTCTCTTCATGCAGGATTGCTGCCAGTTTACCTTTCACAGCAGAGTTGAACCAGCTGCTAAATACCAGAGAGGAAAAAGCATCACTTGCTCTCCTCAGGGCTTTCAGATGCTGGTGCTCAGTGAGTCACTAAATCTGCCACTCTGAGTGCCACCAGGCATTTGATTGGCCATATCCTCTATTTAAAACAAGTGCATTCATTTCAGATTAATTCTCTGCTTCAAAATGCTCTTTCCAAAGGGGAGAAAGGGAAAAGAAAAAGAAGAAACTCCCAAGCCTCCCTCCCTCCCCCACTTTGTCTCCTCCTCCAAAACCCAGAGACTCAAACCCTGAAAACCATTTTGATCTGCTCAGGAAATTCCAACATGCACCACTTAGTTCTTTCTTAAGTTCTTGGAGTAGGAATGAACTTTGTCTCCAATTATTCTTCTCTCAGATTTTATCTTCTCTCAAATAATTTGGAGTAGTAATTTATATGTGATGGAATCCTTGCTGAGGATTTATTTGTTAGGATCCTTATTGACAATTTATTTGATGGAATCCTTGCTGAGGAGATCTTCTCTCCATGGCAGAAATCTTGTGCCTTTGCTAATGTTTCACTCTTTTGTGTGGTTTCATGAGCATGTGTTGCAGAAAGTTGGGCAGCTTTTCATCAGTAGCTTATGGTAATAGGGCCACCAGTGCTTCATGACAAATCTTCACTGTAGGTTTCTGTTGTGCATTCAGTTGAGTTTGATCCCACTTAAGTGGCTCAACTTCAGTGAGTGGTGAATTTTAGGGTTTTACAAACTTTTATTAGAACATTGTTAACTCCAGATGCGGCATCACAAGGACTTCCCTGGTTGTCACAACACAAGATTTTTTTTTTTTTTTTTTGGGTGTATATATATTAACACCTCATTTGGCACCAACAATTAACAATTGGAGCTATTGATATGGCCCTTCATCATCACCCTGGTGTGCCAGCTGCTTGAGAAGAACTGAATAGCAAGGTCTTCTGGCATAGCGGGTGATGGTTTCATGTCATGGGATTGGTGCCAGCAGAGCTTTTAATAGCTTTTTATTCCTATGTTTGCACAGCAGGACTAGACCAAGCTTCTGCTCTGTGGCTGGAGAACCTCTAAGGTACCTCCCAGGGACTACCTGGGAGTCCTAATATTGAGCAGTGAAGGTGTTTTTTTTCTGGTGGCAAAGATATCTTGTTGAGTGCTCCAAAAGAGGGCCTTGACTAGCCAAAAAAATCTTAGGGTGAGGAGCACAGAGCCCAGGACTCAGAAATTACACTTGATTTTTATTGGGATCTCTGTTAAATCAGAGCAGTCCAGGCAGATGTTTCTGGAGAAGGTGTAGAGGTTCTGGAGAATCTTGCCTTGTGTTGCCTTCCTTGGAGCTGTTTGCCATGGAAAATGTATGGAGAAGGTTCTCTCTAGGCACTGACAACCATGAATCCTCAAGGGATGAGTCTAATTGGAAGGATGAAGGAGGCACTACATAAGGAAACCATATCTTTGATAGCAAATGTGGTGGCATACTGCTGGTGGTTGAGCTTTAGTAAGTAAATGTAAACTTTAACATTTAATATTTAACATTTCCAGATATTTTTCCAAGAAACCCCAGAAAAATGAAGCCTATTTCTTCTTGTAATATACCCATGCCAGATCCCCTTTCTCCTTCCTTGAGTCTTTTTGGCTTGTCCAGTTGCAGCAGGTGGGTGTCTGGAGGCATCATGTTGCCTTTTTCTGGCTGCTGTGAGATACTACAGGCATGAAAGTTGAGTTTTATGGGGAATGCTTAAAACTTATTTCATGGTCAGGTGGTGGCTGATGTTGTGAAAAAACTCATAATTCATGAGTGGTGGAACTTTAGGAGATGAAAACATTTGAGTGGAGGTGGTCAGGGAAGTCAGAAGGTGGTCAACACCTAGGAAAGCTTCCTTGACTCAACTTGGGCTTTGCTTGGTTATATTCATCTTTTTTTTTAATTTTTCTTTTAAGAAATCCAAGCAAGTCATGAACCTGTCAGAGGACATGAGTTGATCAGCATGGTGGTTGTAAAGCAGCTGGTGGTGTGACTCTCAGATCCATCTAAGAAGATGTCAAGAGGTGGATCTCTTGGCAAATCCTCCTTTTCCCACCTTTTCCAGTTGTTTACAAGCATCACACTGAGCTTAACCAGCAGGGTCAGGCAGTAGAGCTTCCTCCTCCCATTCTTTCCAAAGATTAATAAGCCTCAGACGGTTCCAGGGATGGGGCATCTCCCACCTCTCTGGGCAACCTGGGTCCTTATTTCTTGTCTGACTCTCTCCTCTTGTAGTTAAACCCCATCACCCCTTGTTCTGTCACTACAAACCCTGCTGAAAAGTCTGTCCCCATCTTTCTTATTGTCCCCCTTGAAGTATTGAAAGGCCACCATGAGGTCTCCTTGGAGCCTTCTCTACTTCAGGCTGAACAACCCCAACCGTCTCAGCCTATCCTCACAAGAGAGGTTCTCCAGCCCTCTGATTGTTT
This sequence comes from Calypte anna, assembly GCF_003957555.1. Taxonomy (NCBI): domain Eukaryota; kingdom Metazoa; phylum Chordata; class Aves; order Apodiformes; family Trochilidae; genus Calypte; species Calypte anna. The sequence continues at coordinate 15,150,257 of NC_044276.1, read as the reverse complement.
TTTTTGTGGGGCCCTAATATATGGTTTATGGTCATTTGCTGGACTTGGAGGCTTCTGACAAGCCCATTCCATTTCCACCCATCATCTCTTGTTGTTAATCAGCAAACTGGTGATTGGACGTGGAGGTGAGCACCCTAAAATCATGTGTGCTACACCTTCCTCTGCTTTGTGCTTTATCAAGGGTGTTTAAGGGGGAAAATCCAAGGGGCAGAGGCCTGGGCTTGATTTCCTCCAGTGCCACCTTCAAAAAAATTAGACTGGACAAAAAAAAAACCCTTTGGTTTGATGCTGTGTGGCCTCAGGGGATGGAGGACACCCTGGGACTCTGCTTGCTCTATCCCAAGCAATGCCACCTCTCTCAGCTGTCTCCTACCACAACGTGGTCACCTCCCCAGGTCCTCCAGGACTTGTTGCAGCCACTTATTCTTCCAACTCTTTCTTTAGTACTTTCAGTCTGATAATTGGGGTTTTCCACGTGGTAATTGGCACCAATGAGCTATAAGGGGAGAATCATGTGCCCCTCCAGGGCTCCACACTCTCCAGAGCTTCTCTTTTTTCTGTTTTGATTGTCCTTTTTTTTTTTTTCTTTTTTGATCTTTTTAAATGTGCTCCATGATTTTTGTTCAGGAGCTGATGTGTCCTATTGATCCTACACAATGAGCCTTTTTGACACGCTGGGCACATTTGGGACTAATTCCTCGAGCAGATGAAATCCTGAGGCCAGAACTGCTTGTTCTCAGGAGTTTCCAAATGAAGACACAATTGTTTAGAAGTGGCAGATGAGAAATAGTTCAGAAGCTGGAAATCACAAGGGCTGGGAACAGATTTGTTTTCTCCTTCCCTTCCAAGTGGCATGTGACTCACTACATATTTCCTTGGTAATTGTATACTTGTCTCAAAACAGACTCTAAATACCAGTTCCTGGTGAAGGAGAGAGTGAGGGATGAAATCTTGGTGTCCTGAAGTATGGTGGGAGCTCCTGGCTTATCTTCCTCCCCACTGCAGGGATGGAGGAGTATGAGTCCTACCTCAAGACACTGGTCCAGAGCTTTTAGGATGAGTGGAAATGGCCTCAATTTGCACCCGGGGAGGTTTAGATTAGATATTAGGAATAATTTCTTTACTAAAAGAGTAGTCAAGCATTGGAAGAAGCTGTCCAGGGCAGTGGTAGACTCACCATCCCTGGAGGTTTTAAAAAAATACTTAGATGTGACACTTTGGGACATGGTTCAGTTGACATCATGGTGTTGGGTTGATGGTTGGACTTGGTGATCCTCAAAGTCTTCTCTAACCTTAATGATTCTGTGATTAAATCATGTGCAAACATGCAAACAGGAGATGATGGTTTCTTCTCTAAGGTGTGAGTGGAATTCAGCCATGGAGAAGTGGGAAGGAGGGGAAGCATTGGGCTGAGCTGCCTCCACAGCTTTTAGGTGGAGGATGATGGGGATGCTGAGCCCCTTTTCCATCACTCACCACAGCTTCTGTGGTTGGAGGGGATGTGGAACTTGGGGTGAATCAGTTCCAGACTCCCAGAGTGGTCCCATCTCCCACAGCAATGGGTCCCCAAGGTTTTATGGCACATGGAAAATACTTCCCTTTGGGTGCTCTTCTTGACCTTGACCCTTTGGATTCATGGAATCATAGAATGTCTTAGGTTGGAAGGGACCTTCTGAACCACTAAAAAGATGTTAAAAACCTCCATAGAGAACATTTAGTGATTCAGGCTCCTGTCTTGGAATGTTTGTGTCTTAGCTGGGCTGTCTGCTGCTTCAGGGTCAGTTTGCATCCTGAGAATGTTTTCAAGCCCCTGTGTCTTCTACAGAAACATTCTCCTGCAGATAGAGAGGTCTTAAAAATAGATTCTGTTGTGACCTCTGTTTCACCTCCACATGCAAACCTCTTTGCTGGACTCTTTGCAGTCCCTCTGTTGACTCAGCATCATTTACTACCACCATACAAGAACAGCTTTGCAATTATCATCAGCTGCTCCCCAGTTCAAGAGAGACAAAAATCTACTGGAGAGAGTCCAAGGGAGAGCTATGGGGATGATGAAGGGACCTGAGCATCTCTCCTGTGAAGACTTGAGAAAAGGAGGCTGAGAGGGGATTTTCTGAATGTCCATCAATATCTGAGGGGTGGGTGTCAAGAGGAAGGGGCCAATCTCTTCTCAGTGGTGCCCAGGAATAGGACAAGGAATAATGGGTTGAAAGTAGAACATAGGAAGTTCCACCTCAACATGAGGAGAAACTTCTTTCCTGTGAGGGTGAGGGAGCCCTGGCCCAGGCTGCCCACAGAGGTTGTGGAGTGTCCTTCTCTGGAGGCTTCCAAACCTACCTGGATCTGTTCCTGGGTGACCTACATGAAGTGATCCTGCTGTAGCAGGGGGGTTGGACTGGATGATCTCTAGAGGTCCTGGGTCTCCAGAGGTCTGGGCTAATTTTGATTTTTTTATATTTTTGTTTGCAGTTCTAGCCCAGGGGGCTCAGCCAGTGGTGGGGTGGGCAGAAGGTTTGAGGCTGGAGCAGGCAGAGGAGCATTGGTGTCCAGAGAGGGAGAGCAGAGCCTGAGCTGGGCTCAGCACTGCTGTGGGCTGTAGGGATGCTGGGGTGTTTGCCCCCAGCTGAAGGCAGTCTCGGGGGCTTCTCTTCTGCACTCAGCTGATGGATTTGGGCAAAGTGGTGATGGGTGCTGGGACCCAGGAGGTCCCATGAGTGTGGGGAGTGCTCTGGATGAGGGGGTCCTGTGTCTCCAGGCAAAACCTCTGGGCAGCTTTCTTCACCCTGGTGTCTTTCCTCCACTGTGAGCTTTGAGTAGCTGGACTGAGGCTGGACCAAGCCTTGGATGTGCTTCTTCTCTGGAGATTTTCAAAACCCACCTGGATGTGTTCCTGTGTGGCCTCCCCAAGGTGATCCTCCTGTGGCAGTGGAGTTGGACTGGATGATCTCCAGAGATCCCTTCCAACCTCTAACATTCTATGATTCTGTGATTCCACATCACCCCCAACTTACCACACTTATCCCACAGAGCTATCAAAGGTTTAATTTTTAAATGAAGCTTTTCCATTTTGGTTTTCCCTCGTGCATGTGTCCGGAGGTTTTCAGTAGCTTGGATTTTAAAAAGCAGAAGAGGCAAGAAGTCCTTTTTTTTCTCTTTAGATGTATGAATATTGCGGAAACAGGACTTTTTTTTCTTTTGGTTTATGCACTTGTGGAAATGTGGCCACCTAGAACTCTTGTCAATATTATTTGAAACATAGGTGTACAGCAAAAAATAACCTACCCGTGGTTAACTGATTTTTAACTTTTTATTGTTGGAGCAGTTTCTGGAAGAAAATGGACATGTGAGCAATCCTGACTATTTAGCTTTAGCCAGAGTGAGCAAAGGGCCTTGAGGCCCAGCTGCAAGGTTACTAAAAGATCAGCTACGGGCAAAAGATAAGGGAGTTGGCAGCAGAAAAGAAGAATAACAGGATGGGAAAGCATCGCATAGACAGTGCATAAACAGTTGTATTTCACCAGTTAGATAGTGCCCCGTGGCATATGAAGAATGTGGTTTACCAATCAGCAATATGCTTATGTTATCAGCCTGACATGTTTATAAAAGGGCTACTGCTGCTCTCAATAAACGGCAATACTTTGATTACATTAATCAGCACGTTGTCCATTGTTCTCCCACAACTGGTGCCCAGAACAGGGACCCTCTTGCTCTTGCTTCCCAGGAGCGATGAAGACAGCTGGAAGGAGACAGTAGTGGGAAAACTAACCGAAACAGCTCATTGCCCCGACGGCTGGGAGTAGTGCGTGCTCGCTGGAGGAATCTCACCCTGATCAGGTGAGCGGTCAGGGAGGAGATGGGGTCTACACTCCCTAAAGAAGAAGAGGCAGTAGTTAAGCTCCTCCAACATATCTTCTCCAACAGAGGGATACGTGATGAGGTTGGCAGTCTGAAGCAGCTGCTACAGTGGGCTAAAGAGAGAGCCCTGATCCCCACTGTTGGTATAGCTTTCGAGCTGGAAACGTGGGATGAAATTGGGAAGTCTCTATGCGATGAAATTAGCAAAGGACCTAAGGAGGCTGGAAAATTAGCCACGTTGTGGAGGCTGATTCGAGACACATTAAAAGAAATGAAAAGTGAGAGGGCAGCAGCAGTCTCAGTGTTTGCTCCCTTAACACCTGATCTACCAGTACTGACGAATGCTCAAAATATGGACTCGACCTCTAAACAGTTATTTGAGACACCTAAAATACCCCCACCGGCACCTGCAGGGGCTATACTAATTCAAGCTCAGCCAACTGTGCCATTTGACTCTGTGGTTCGGCCAAAAAGTAAAAATGGGACCAAGAAGCAAAATCAAAAGCAACCAAAAACCCCGCCGCCACCAGAATCATCGGAGGACCCAGAGGGAGAGAAGCCGGAGGACACGGGTAAGGAATCTCACGGTGCAGACCCCCACCCGCCTGCCACAGCTCCTGGCTGCTCTGCTGCTGACTTCCCCACCCCCCCTCCGCTGCCTGATTTATCTTCTCAACCACCGTTGCCATCAATTAATCCTCTGCTTCACCTGTCAACACCGGCAATCCTGCTATAGAGCAACAACCAAAAGGAGAGCTGGGACTCAGAGACAAGCAACTAAGGGAACTGCTGAAGAAACTGAAAGAACTGGAGACCAAGGATGAGTATACCCCTGAAAAAAACCCTAGTTTTTGCTCCGGGGAACATTGCGAACAACCCAGGGGCACTAATCCATTTTTACCCCCTGATCCGTTCCCTATTCCTGCTACTACTCCCTTAACCCTTTAACACCCACTGCTCCACCTCTTCTAGATCCAACATGGGGAGGGGAGGGTGGTGGGGGGGTGGGAGTATGGATCCGGTAACTAGATGGAAGGGAATTATTTGACATGCTATAGTTGAAGGAGAAATGGTTCCCAATATGGGTCCGATGGCTTTTCCAGTGATTGTGGGACCAGGAGGAGGAGGTCAATGGGTTGCATTAGTTTGGAAAATGATAAAAGAAGCCAAAGTTGCCGTTACGCAGTACGGTTTGAAATCATCGTTTGCTCAATCTCTTTTGCAACATCTTTTTACTGCTCAATTGTTGATGCCATATGACACAAAAATGCTCATTAATACTCTGTTAACTCCTTCTCAACAATTGCAATTTCATCATAAATGGCAAATGCTGTGTGAAAATGCAGCTGTGATTCCTAGACAGAACACCGATGCATTACACGGAGTGCAATTGCAAGCACAAATGTTATTGGGTGCTGATCCTTTTGTACGTGCAGATTTGCAGGCATGGTTTCAAACTGAAGTGTTACAACTTTCACAAGAATTGGCGTATAAAGCTTTGCAAACTGCATGATCCTGCACAAGCAACCCCCTCTTTTACAAATATTAAACCGGGGGGAGCAGAGCCATATTCAAAATTTGTGGATCACTTATATTCAGCGATAACATCACATCTGGATTTGTCAGAAGAGATGAAAACAAAATTTTTTTATATGTCAGCATATGACAATGCTAATGAAAAAACTAAACATGCATTAGGACTACTCCCAAAAGGTGCTACAGCAGCTCAATTGTTAGAAGCTTCTGAGCGAAGGCTAGAAGCAGATAAAGCTGCATATCTCGCCGCTGCAGTAGGTGCCACGGTATGTCTGATAGAACAAAATAAAGAACAAAAAAAAAAAAAAAAGAACAGAACAGACTAAAAAAAAAAAAGGAAAAGAAAAAAAAAAAGGGGGAAAAGAAAAAGAGCATATACCCTCAGAAGAGCAGCCTGCCATGTGATCATTGTGTTGGTTATGGCAATAATTGATAAAAATCATGCAATACACAAACCAGCCTGCTGGACTGCTAAGCAGTTATACTTCTGATATTTTAACACAGATGCTAAAAGATGTTGATAGTGTCAGACATGCAGTTTTACAAAGTTGTGCTGCCACTGACTTTTTATTGTTAGCTTTCAGGTCATGTTTGTGAAGACTTTGACGAATGTGTTGCATGAACTTGCCTGATCATTCGGAGTTGTTTCACAACCAAATACAATTGATTAAGATAACATGAGAAAATTAAATGTTGCACATACTGGGTTAGATGAATGTTTAAATAGCTTAGGGATAGGGGGATAGCTTAGAGATTTAATTAGAGAAGGCTTATCAATTATATTAATTATTGCTTTTGTATTATTAGTATCTTGTTTATGGCGATGTATCATTAGCATGTTATCTTGCGCGATGAAGCAAGTCAGGATTGCTCAAAACCAAAAAGGGGGAATTGTTGGAGACTTTTTGGAAGAAAATGGACATGTGAGCAATCCTGACTATTTAGCTTTAGCCAGAGTGAGCTAAGGGCCTTGAGGCCCAGCTGCAAGGTTACTAAAAGATCAGCTACGGGCAAAAGATAAGGGAGTTGGCAGCAGAAAAGAAGAATAACAGGATGGGAAAGCATCGCATAGACAGCACATAAACAATTGTATTTAACCAGTTAGACAGTGCCCTGTGGCATATGAAGAATGTGCTGTACCAATCAGCAATATGCTTATATTATGTTATCAGCCTGACTGTGTATAAAAGGGCTACTGCTGCTCTCAATTAATTAATTTAATTTGGTTTGGTTTCATTTGGCTTTCTCAGGCCCCCTCTGTTCTCAGCATCTCCCTGAAGGGATGGAGAACTCATCGGTGGCATCGGCCTCCTCAGAGGCAGGGAGCAGCCGCTCTCAGGAGATCGAGGAGCTGGAACGTTTCATTGACAGCTATGTCCTGGAGTACCAGGTCCAGGGGCTCCTGACAGATAAAACAGAAGGGGATGGAGAGAGTGAGAAGACACAGTCCCATGTCTCCCAGGTGAGCAGGAGTAGGGTGAGATGGGAGAGGAGTTGGAGGACTCCGGAGGTTTTCATTGACAACTTGAAGGTTGAATGGCCAACTGAAGCTTTTCAAGCATTGGGATGGGAAGGGGGATGTAATGAAAACCTGGGTTTGGGGAAGTTTGTTGGTCAGGCATATAGGAGGGCTCCAATTAGTTGGGTAAGGGTCTCAAGCCAACTGGGTTTTGGTTTTCCATGCTCTCAAGGTGAGAGCCTGAAGCTTTTTGAGTTCTCCAGGGTTTCAGTTTACAAAAGGAGATTTCATTTGTAAACAAATCATGCCTTTCTCCATCCTAAGCTTTTGTCAAGGTGAAAAAATTCTGGAGGGACTGGGAAGAGCTCCAGGGGCTGCAACAGGATGATGCTTGGTAGTGAAACATGGTAGTGAGAAGACAAGGGGCAATGGTTTAAAACTTGAAGAGGGGAGATTTATGTTGGACATGAGGAAGAAATTCTTTAATTTGAGGGTGCTTAGACCCTGGCTCAAGTTGCTCAGAGAAGCTGTGGCAGTGTCTCAGGCCAGGTTGGATGGGGCTTGGAGCAACCTGGGCTGCTGGGAGGTTGGAACCATGCAGGGGGGTTGGGACTGGATGATCTTTAAGGTCATGCTTTGATTCTGTGATCAACTCAGATGCCTTCCTGTAACCATCTCTGCATCGTCCCTCTTCTCACCATCAGCAGGTGGAGCATTTCTGATCCAAAACTTTTGGGATCATCCTCAAAAAGGGTGAGGCCCATGTGGCCAGACATAGAAGTTTTTTCCCAGCCTGGCTACTGTTTACACAATCCCTTTTGTTTTTTTTTTTTTGTCCCTTGTACAGTGGACAGCGGATTGTAGCGAGCAGCTCGATGGCAACTGTTCCCCATCCCGAGAGAAGGGCTCATCAGCTCATGAACACAATCAGGTAGGGGTCATGTTGAGCTCTTCCTCACCAAACCTTCACTTTTCTTCTTGTACTGCCTCATCTGGCAGCGTGGAACCTGCTTGTGCTGCCAGCTCTCCTTCTCCCATGGAAGGGGAGATCTGTCCCTCTGCTCGGTCCCACCAAAACCCTGGGAGATAGGCAACACCCCAACACATGGCTGGATGCTTTGACCCAAAGCTTCTTGCTTTGCCATGAAGAGGAAGAAACATGGAGTGTCCTATTCATTCCTGAAGAGTTCCTTGTTGCCACCTGGGTGAGGGATCTATTTGGAGCATCAAAACTTGATAGTCCAAGATGCAGGTGAAACGAGGGAGCTTTGTGTAACTCTGCTTCTTGGTTATGTGCCCAATGGGGCAGGTTAAGTGCTTCAGGGAAGAGGATTAAATAGCTGGGATGGTGAACTGGGAGAAGCAGCAGAATTGCATGTCCTGAAAACCTGTGGTGGGTTTGCAGTGATGAAGCCAGGTGTGAGTTGGTTTTGGTGGTTGTGCATGGTGTCAACATCAGTGACAAGTGCTGCTGGCATCACTGGACATGACTGTGCCTCCTCTGTGTGGGCATTGGGCATGGGAGAGGATTGGCAAGGGCAGAGGTGTGACTTTGACCTGGTTGAGGAGCTGCTGTCCCACCATGAGACCATCAGCCCTGTAAAAGCAACATTGACCCAAGGAGGTTTGAGATGGAGCTGGCCTCAGGAAAAGGTGAAGCAACATTTTTAGTTGCTGTAGCTGATGGATATGTATCTCCTGGAGAAGGGGCTTCAGACTGGTGGTTTTGGTGCTCTTGCCCTGCTTGATGATGTCCTCCAGACTTCAGTTCTGGACTTCTAAGATCTGTGAGAAGAAGCCTTGAAGACCCTTGCAGGGTTTCAGCAGCATATATTGCAGCTCTTGTTGGACACAGCTGCTTCTTACACAGAGCTGTGTTGGGAGCTGCTGGGATGACGGATGGGGGCTCACATGTCCCCTGCCTGCCATGGTTTAGTGGTGGCCTTGGCAGTGCTGGCTTCCTGGTTAGACTTGATGATCTTAAAGGCCTTTTCCAACCCAAATGATTCCATGATTCTATGTTCCTGGAGGCAAGGCTGCTGGGAGCATCCATACAAATACCTGCCCAGAACAAGGTTGTTGTGTAGGATGGTGAGTGATGCATGGAGAGGTGGCTTCAGATGAACCTCTGGAGGTGACAGATGGCATTGTGGATTTAATTTGTCAATCACTTTGATCCGCTCTGAAATATTCAGCACCAAAAACCTGGCTGGGTTCCCTCAGACCACCACAGGCAGCTGCTTGGGATCCACCTGGTAGGATGGCCATCACCATTGAGCTTCAGGGGGTGAGCAGGACTGGGGGTTGTCCCTGGGGAAGAAGGTCCTTGCTCTTCACCCAAGGGCTGAGCCGACGTGCCAGTCTCTGGTGGGTACCACAGGATGATGCAGGAGTCACACACCAGTGTTTCTTGATTTCAATCAATGCAGCCCTGACATCTCCCATTTATCATGTGCCACACTGTCACAGTTTAACACTGGCCCGGCAATTAAACCGAATAACAGACGCTCTCTATTAATCTGTCTCTCCTTGATAGAGAAAGGAGAGAGAATAAGGGAGAGAGACTTATGGGTTGGAAACTAAACTACACAACTTTAATGAAACAATAGTGATAAATAGGTAAAATTACTAAATATATACAAATATACAGGAAAATGGAAACCACATTCCTCCCTCCTTTCCCCCAATAACTCTCACGTCACCACCGAGGCTGTAGGGCAGCCCTGGGAAAGTCCAGGCTGGACTCCTGGAGTCGGCAGCAGTCGGGAACCGGAGGCAGGAACACACAGATATGGGCTGGCACGGATCAGGACCACAGGCAGATGAACGGACGGGATCCTTCCAGGATGCCGGGTGAGGGAAGGTGTAACCAGAAATGGAGTCTCTAGTCCGAGATCGAGGTGTCAATATGGTAGTATAGACTCGGAGGATGTGGTTTGAGTCTATTGCCCACAGCGAGGAACTAGCAAGATGGTCTGCTGCTATGGAAGCAACCAGCCACTCTCTCAACTAGCTCCAGAATGAGCTGCCTCAGTGGGTGTGAGCCTCCCTATTTATTGGCCCCATGGTCTTGCACATGCTCCATAGGGGCCCTGCCCTGACTGGGCACAGGTGGAGTTGATAGCGGCTCACACCCACTTCCTGATGATCAGAGGCACCTGGTCGCTCTGTTCCACTACAGGAAGGGAAGCAGGAAAAGATCTGGCTCGGCCCACGTGATGCCTCAAATTTATACTGAGTGTGACGTATATGGGATGGAATACTCTGTTTGGTCAATTCTGGCATCTATCTTGTCCGTTCCTCCCTAAAGGAGGGTTCAGATGGGGCCTCTGTGTCCTTGGCTCTGCATACCAGTCTCTAGCAGTAACTATAAACATCAAGTGTTATCAGTCCTAAAAGCACACACACTGCATGAGAAACTTGCTGTTAATTTCAGCAAATGCAACTACTTACAAGGGACTTAGCTAAAAGCAAAAGTACAGAAACAGAAAACCACCTTTATCCTGGCCCAAACCAGGACATTCCACCCCTTATTCCATACCATTTGCGTCATGCTCCAATCATTACTATCTTTTATCCTTAAACATATCTATACACAAATTACTACTATCTCTCTGTGCTAAAAATCACTAAGTAATTCAGTCTACAATTGCAGATGTTCATCTATTGTAGCAGATTCTCAAAAGAAGGACCAGTCTTCATAGTTCATGTCCATGGTCCACAAGTTGCAGGCTGCAGATGGTAATTTCGAGGAAGTTACTGGATGCCAGCCGATGAACCTAGTTTGGCTTCATCACCACAAAATCATCCTGAAAAACACTCATAGAACACTTAGTTTATGCAACAGTTCACATAACAGTAGTTATGGTGGGATACAAGTTCATGACTCCCAAAGAGTCCATGCATTACTGATTAAACTAGACAAACAGAAATTAGGAATTCTCACCTAGTGTTAGATTCCCTTGTGGTACACATTGTACTTCTCCATCTTTCATCATCACCCACCAAGTGTGTCCAGGCCCTTGAGCGAAAGCAACCCCACGAATGGGTTTACCTTTGCCCGAGGCAGGATAAATCCAAACTGTTTTCCCTAGCAGATTCTTCTCATGCACCACAGGCACTTTGTCCCCATCTACTGTGTGTAGAAGATCTGACTGAGCAGGACCAGCTCGATTGATGGAACCCCTGGTATTAACTAACCAGGTGGCTTTTGCCAAGTGCTTGTCCCAATTTTTGAAAGTTCCACCACCCATTGCTTTTAAGGTAGTTTTTAACAGACCATTGTACCTTTCAATTTTACCTGAGGCTGGTGCATGATAGGGAATATGGTATATCCACTCAATACCATGTTCTTTGGCCCAGTTATTTATGAGACTATTTTTGAAATGAGTTCCATTATCTGACTCAATTCTCTCTGGTGTACCATGTCTCCACAAGACTTGTTTCTCTAGGCCCAGGATAGTGTTCCGGGCTGTGGCATGAGGCACAGGATATGTTTCCAGCCATCCTGTACTTGCCTCCACCATTGTAAGCACATAGCGCTTACCCTGGCGAGTTTGAGGCAATGTGATGTAGTCGACTTGCCAGGCCTCCCCATACCTATATTTTGACCATCTCCCTTCATACCACAGAGGTTTCAACCTTTTAGCTTGCTTAATTGCAGCACATATGTCACAATCGTGGATAACCTGCGAAATAGAGTCCAAAGATAAATCCACCCCTCGGTCACGAGCCCATCGATATGTTCCATCCCTGCCTTGATGACCTGAAGCATTGTGGGCCCATTTGGCCAAAAACAGTTCACCTTTATGGTCCCAGTCCAGATCTATTTGGAACACTTGAGCAGCCTCATCTGCTCGTTGGTTGTTTCGATGTTCCTCGGTAGCTCGATATGAAGGTACGTGGGCATCTACGTGACGCACTTTTACATCAAGTTTCTCTAACCTAGTAGCAATGTCTTTCCAAAGTTCAGCAGCCCAGATAGGTTTATCTCTACGTTGCCAGTTGTTTTGCTTCCACTGCTTTAACCAACCCCATAAGGCATTTGCTACCATCCATGAGTCAGTATAGAGATAAAGTCTCGGCCACTTTTCTTGTTCAGCAATGTCCAAAGCCAATTGGATGGCTTTTACCTCTGCAAATTGACTTGATTCACCATCTCCTTCATCTGTTTTTGCAACTAGTCGTGTAGGATTCCATACGGCAGCTTTCCACCTTCGATGGCCTCCTACCAGACGACAGGATCCATCAGTGAAAAGAGCATATTGTTTTTCATTCTCTGGTAGCTGGTCGTATGGTGGGGCTTCTTCAGCCCGTTTTACCACTTTTCCTGGTGGCATTCCAAAGTGTTTGCCCTCTGGCCAATGTGTTATTGCTTCTACAATTCCTGGGCGATTAAGTCTTCCTATCCTAGCTCTCTGTGAGATTAAAGCAATCCATTTACTCCAGGTAGCATCGGTAGCATGATGGGAAGATTCTCTACCTGTGTACATAAAACCTAGTACAGGTAATCGTGGCACTAGGAGGAGCTGTGCTTCGGTACCAATCACTTCTGAAGCAGCTCTAACTCCTTCGTATGCGGCCAGTATCTCTTTTTCAGCAGCTGTGTAGTTGGCTTCGGAGCCTTTGTAGTTTCGACCCCAAAATCCTAGAGGTCGGCCTCGAGTCTCTCCTGGAGCTTTCTGCCAGAGGCTCCATGAAGGACCATCACCTCCATCTCCGGTGTAAAGAATATTTTTGATGTCTGGCCCTGTTCGAATTGGTCCAAGGGCCATTGCCTGCACAATCTCCTGTTTAATATTCTCAAAAGCAGCTTGTTGTTCTGAGCCCCATTTAAAGTCTTTCTTCTTCCGGGTAACCTCATAGAGAGGTTTCACAATCTGATTATAAAGAGGAATATGCATTCTCCAGAAACCAACAGTTCCTAAAAAGGACTGAGTTTCCTTTTTGGTAGTTGGTGGGGCCATAGCAGTTATTTTGTTAATCACGTCCATTGGGATGTGGCGACGTCCATCTTGCCACTTAACTCCCAGAAACTGTATCTCTTGTGCAGGTCCCTTGACCTTGCTCCTTTTAATAGCAAAACCAGCCTCTAGGAGGATTTCAATTATCTTCTTACCTTTCTCGTAGACTTCCTTTGCTGAGTCACCCCATACAATGATGTCATCGATGTATTGTAGATGTTCTGGAGCTCCCCCCTTTTCCAAGGTATCATGGATCAGTCCATGGCAGATGGTAGGACTGTGTTTCCACCCCTGGGGCAGTCGATTCCAAGTGTACTGGACACCTCTCCAGGTGAAGGCAAACTGTGCTCTGCATTCTGGTGCTATAGGAATAGCAAAAAATGCATTAGCAATATCAATAGTAGCATACCACCTGGCTGCCTTTGACTCCAGCTCGTACTGAAGTTCTAGCATGTCCGGCACAGCAGCACTTAGTGGTGGTGTAACCTCATTCAGGGCACGATAGTCCACTGTCAGCCTCCACTCTCCATTTGGCTTTTTCACTGGCCATATAGGACTGTTGAAGGGTGAGTGAGTCTTGCTGATCACTCCTTGGCTCTCTAATTGCCGGATCAGCTTGTGAATGGGGACCACAGCATCTCTGTTGACATGATATTGTCTACGATGCACTACTGAAGTAGCAGTTGGCAGCCGCTGGTTTGTAGTCCTCAGCAATCCCACTACAAAGGATTTATCTGAAAGGCCAAACAAAGTATGCAGCCATTCTGCATTCTCAGTCTTAATAGCTGCAGTACCAAAGGACCAGCGGTACCCTTTCGGGTCCTCAAAATCACCTCCCTTGAGGTAGTCTATGCCAAGGATGCACGGAGCATCTGGACCAGTCACTATTGGGTGTTTATGCCACTTTATTCCAGTGAGGCTCACATCAGCCTTCACAATAGTCAGTTCTTTAGATCCCCCCGTCACTCCAGAAATAGTGACGGAGTCTGTGCCTTTCTGATTCGATAGCATTAGGGTGCACTGTGCACCAGTGTCCACCAAGGCTTTATACTTTTGTGGCTCTAATGTGCCAGGCCATCGAATCCACACAATCCAATAGATTCGGTTGTCCCTCTCCTCCACCTGGCTGGAGGCAGGGCACCTCTAAGCTTGAGCACATACAGCATTGTCAGTATGTGCATTACTGGAGCTTGCATCCCCAGTACTCACACCTGATGTGCATGGATCTTGAGTCACCAGCATTTTTGGATTGGGTAACTCTACACTGGAGACTTGAGCAGCCATCTTTTAGAAGGACCTCCTTTTGCCTTCGGCTTACTCATCAACTCAATCACTCGGTCCTGTAGGGCAGCAGTAGGTTTTTTGTCCCACTTTTTCATGTCCTCCCCACACTCACACAGGATTACCCATAGGGTCCCTCTTGCTGATTTCTGTTTCTCTCGATTCTGTCTCATAGGAGGGTGTCTCCTCTTAATGGCTGCAATGCGGCGTCCTCCGTCTGTCTGAGGAGAAGGGGGTGAATGCCATTCCTCAGATGCTCTCTTAATAGCTGAGACCCAGGCCCGACAAGGGGCTATGACAGCATCTTCACACTCTCGTACAGTTTTAATCACATCACCCACAGTTGTATCTATCTCTGCAGGAACCCATAGCATTACTGATAGTGTATGATTAAAAGGTGGTGGTGCAGCATGCACAAACCTTTGCATCATAGGTTTAGGGCATGGTACGTGATAGGGATCTTCAATGTCATCATTATTATAGATCACGTCTCGCACAGCCAATTCTTCGAGATACCTGATAGCTTTTCCAAGGTTGCGTGCTTTGATCTGTGGGCAGTCTATTTCCTCTTTATAGGAATATCTCTCCTTTACAGCTGACAAGAGTCGTTTCCACAGGCTGGTAGTTCCAGCCTTTTCCCCAAATGCCCGATCAATACCTGCATCTTTGGCCAGGGATCCCAACTGCCTGGCTTCCTTCTGAGTTAATGTTATGGTAGCAGCCCCCTCATTCCAGCATCGGAGTAACCAAGAGAGAAGTGGTTCACCTGGAAAACGGCTGAAATCTTTTCTCAGAGTACGCAAGTCTCTCATGGAATAGAGCTGAGCAGATTCTGAGTCTGAGTCCTCATCTGACTCTGCTCTAGCTGCTCTACCTGGTCTGGGAGGAGAGCCATTATCCTCTATTTCCTCTATCACCTGGTCATCTTGTTCAGACTTGGAAGGGTTAAGGCTCGCTTCTGATTTCCATTGTTTTCCTTTTCTCCTAGTTACAGGGTTAACAAGTAACTGTGTGGGCTGAGGGGGAGAGGCTGAGGCATCTGCAGCAGTGGCAGCAGCAGGGCTTGTTTTCTGAGCAGCAGCAGTGTCTGTGGGAGTAGACACAGCAACTGGAGCTGTAGCAGATACGCTGGCAATGCTTGCCGGCCTTATCTGAGTTGTGCCCTTGCGTGAGGGGGGGCGAGAAGCGGCTGGGGAGGCAGGAGTGGGGGTGCTCTCTGTACGAGGAGCAGCTCTCACTCTCCGAACAGCAACTCTCGGCCTCCGAAAAGGCATACTCAATCTCAATACTGAGGTTTTTGTGTTACTCCTCACCAATATATGAGAGAAATTAACAACACCCACCAGAAGATTGAGAAATGAAATGCTATTGCCACCAAAATCTGGTGGAGTCAGCCCAAAATACGATGGAATGGTATAATTTCCCAAATTAAAACTGGGAGTGTAATTACCAACCAAGTTTTTTATCTCTGTATGAAACACTACTGCACCATGCACCATGATATACACCAGTATTGAGGACAATATTGCAATGATGGTTCTTAAGCAGCTCTTACGAAAGACAAACCACAAAGTAACAGCAATTCCAGCTGCAAAAATACACATCACATACCCTAAATACCAAAGGTACGGCACGATTGGTTTAATCTCCAACCCTGTGAAATTTCCAAAGAACAAGGTCTGATTCCAGCTCAGGAAAGCCATTCTTTCACTGGAGTTGGAATTCAAACTGTTCAGGCAATTTAGTCAAAATTTAAACTGGACTCGAGCCAATTAGCTCGGGCCCCACGTTGGGCGCCAATAAATCTGTCACGGTTTAACACTGGCCCGGCAATTAAACCGAATAACAGACGCTCTCTATTAATCTGTCTCTCCTTGATAGAGAAAGGAGAGAGAATAAGGGAGAGAGACTTATGGGTTGGAAACTAAACTACACAACTTTAATGAAACAATAGTGATAAATAGGTAAAATTACTAAATATATACAAATATACAGGAAAATGGAAACCACATTCCTCCCTCCTTTCCCCCAATAACTCTCACGTCACCACCGAGGCTGTAGGGCAGCCCTGGGAAAGTCCAGGCTGGACTCCTGGAGTCGGCAGCAGTCGGGAACCGGAGGCAGGAACACACAGATATGGGCTGGCACGGATCAGGACCACAGGCAGATGAACGGACGGGATCCTTCCAGGATGCCGGGTGAGGGAAGGGAAGCAGGAAAAGATCTGGCTCGGCCCACGTGATGCCTCAAATTTATACTGAGTGTGACGTATATGGGATGGAATACTCTGTTTGGTCAATTCTGGCATCTATCTTGTCCGTTCCTCCCTAAAGGAGGGTTCAGGTGGGGCCTCTGTGTCCTTGGCTCTGCATACCAGTCTCTAGCAGTAACTATAAACATCAAGTGTTATCAGTCCTAAAAGCACACACACTGCATGAGAAACTTGCTGTTAATTTCAGCAAATGCAACTACTTACAAGGGACTTAGCTAAAAGCAAAAGTACAGAAACAGAAAACCACCTTTATCCTGGCCCAAACCAGGACACACACTTTTTTTTTTCAGCTTGTGGTTTCTTTATTATTTGGGTTTTTTTCTTGTTTTATTTTTTGTTGGTTTGTTTGTTTTTTGTTGTTTTTTTTTTTGTCCTGGACATTGAACCTGTTTAATCTCCTCCAGCATGGAGCTTGCATTTAACATACAAATAACATTCACTGATGCCCAAGCTGTTTTCCCTGAATTTTGGGCTCTCTCCCAGCCTGCAGCAGAGCTCATAATTATCTCTCTCCATGTTGAGCTTCCTTTAACAGCAAGTAATAAATTTTCCTTGGCAGCAAAGAGGAGATGCAAGATATTGTTCTTCTGTCCAGTAAAACATTTCTCTTGCTGTTCCTGATATCACAGAATCACAGAAAGTGAGGGGTTGGAAGGGACCTCAAAAGATCATCCAGTCCAACACCCCTGCCAGAGCAGGGTCACCTCTAGGAGGTCACATAGGAAAGCATCCAGGTGGGTTTTGAATATCTCCAAAGAAGACTCCACAACCTCTCTGGGCAGCCTGGGCCAGGACTCTGTCACCCTCAAAGTAAGAAAATCTTCTCCTGGTGTTTATAGGGAACCTCCTATGCTCAAGTTTATATCCATTGCCTCTTGTCCTATCATTGGGCATAACTGAGAAGATCCTGGCTCCATCTTCCTGGCTCTCTCCCTTTATGTATTTATAGACATTAATGAGGTCACCCCTCATTCTCCTCTTCTCCAAGCTGCAGAGCCCCAGCTCCCTCAGCCTTTCCTCACCAGGATATGTTCCACTCCCTTCATCATCTTTGTGGCTTTGCTCTGGACTTTCTCCAGCAGTTCCTTGTCCTTCTGGAACTGAGAGCCCAGAACTGGACACAATATTCCAGATGTGGCCTCACCAGGGCAGAGCAGAGGGGAAGGAGAACTCCTCCTGACCTACTAACCCCCCTTCTAATGCACCCCAGGATGTTACTGGGCTTCTTGGCCACAAGGACACATTGTTGGCTCATGGTCATCCATCCTATCTGAGTGAAAAGCTGATGGTGAGGACTGGGTTCAGTTTATTACCATTTCTGGCTGTTGATTTTTTTCACTAGTAGCTCTAAAAAAAAAAAAAAAAAAAAAAGCAAAAAAAAAAAGCAACAATATTCCTAAATAAGCTGTTTGTCTTGAACTTTGCAGAGTAGGGATGGTGGTTGGACTCGATGGTCTCAAGGGTCTTTTCCCACCTCAAAGATTCTCAGTTGCTTCTCCAACCTGTGAAGGAACGAGCTGGATAATTATTTCCCAAAGGATGTTAAGAGTTTTTTATTGGGTTGTTTTTGTTGTTGTTGTTACTATTGCAAATGTTAATGGATTTTCAGAAGTTTGGCTGGCAAATCAAATTCCCCTTTTTTCCCCTTTTATTTTCAGCTGAAGATTTCTGCCTTGCCGATTGCGTGATACCTGTCCATCTTTGTTGAAAAATATTGGGATGTGAGATTTCTGCTGGCATCAGCTCCTGGGAAAATATGGGTTAGGTTCATAGAATCTCAGGTTGGAAGGGACCTCAAGGAGCATCTGGTCCAACCCTTCTAATATTATTAATGTGAGATGTCTCAGCACCCTGTAGAGCTGAGACTTCAAACTTTCCAAAGTGGGGGAATCCACCTCTTCCCCTGGGAGACCATTCCAGTGTCTGACTTGCCTCAGGGAGAAAAATATTTCTCTTGTGAACAGGAATCTCCCCAGGAGCAACTTGTGCCCATTGCCCCTTGTCTTGTCCATGGGACTTCTTGTAAATTGGGAGTCTCCATCTTTGTAGCTCCCCTTGAAGTACTGGAACATGGTCAGAAGGTCTCCCTTGAGCATTCTCTTCTCAAGGCTGAACAAAACCAGTTTTCTCAGCCTCTCCTCATATGGCAGGTCCTTCAGTCCTCTGATCATCCTCATGGCTCTTCTCTGGACCTTCTCCAGCCTGTCCACATCCTTTTTCCAAAACTGAGCACAATACCAGAGCAGTGATCATGCCACACCTCACACAGTTCTAACCTGACCATCAGAAAAGGCATTTATATGGAAAGCCAGGGTAGTCCTTGTAATATATTCTGTGTTTTGTTTCTTTTTGGTGAAGGCATAGCAGTCCAGGGACACATTTTAAAAAGTAATTGGCTTCCTAAAGGTTATATTGGAGGCTAAAGTGAAACTGATTTGCCTGTGCCTGAAAATCTCCTTTTTGAGTGCCTGATGCCTTTGAAATTTTTGTCTCTAAGATCCAGCAAAGATAAGGCAATTAAATTAAGATTGTTTTTTGTGTGTGTAGGTATATATAACACAAATATATATGTATTTTTATATGTTTTTTGTATTTCTGTAGACATTTATATGTAATATAATATGTATTTATATATAGATGGGGAGTCCATCACCTCCCTGGGAAGCCTGTTCCAGTGCCTGACCACTCTTTGAGTAAATAAATTGTTCCTAATATCCAATTTAAACCTCCCCTGGCACAACTTGAAGATAATTTCCTCTTATCCTGTCTCCAGTTATGTGGGAGAAGAGACCAACCTGAAGGAGACCAAGGAGATCTCCTGTTGGAATCTCTATGGAGATAGATTTCATTAACTCCTGGTGCTCTGAGAAAATGCCAGCTTCATAATTATATTCAACTCATCTATAATTCTCCTTGTTTCCTGCTGTGAAGGCTTTCATGGGCTGCATGGCATTGCTATGTTCCTCTAAGCCCCTCTGCATTTCAGCAACACTCTCCAGAAGCTCTCTTAGCACTTTGAGGACCTCTGGGGTGAAAACCACTCCATCAACCTATGTGAGATCCTTTCAGGGCATCACATCACCTCTATAAATGCAGAAAGATGAAATAATGGGATAATTTTAAATCTTATATTTTAATTTTAAATTTTATATTTGGATTCATTTTTTTTTCCCTAAAAAGACCCAGTGGGAAGATTTTATATAATATTTAATTTCCATTCCCCTTGTGAGGCTGTTGCAAGGAGGAAGTTCTTTGATATATTTCTGAGAGCAATTCATTAAGTAGAAGACTACTGGTATGGTAACATGGTTAGGGAGCCAGAAGATCTCTTGGTACATGAATGACCTGTCGGCAGCTCCATCCCAAGCTCCTCTTATGGAAAGGGAATTAAAAAGAAAACCAGAGTGACTCTGGGTTTGTCCCATTTCTTCAGGCATGGGAGAGGGAGAGTTGAAAATCCTCCTTCCTGTCCAAGTCGTAGAATTATGGATGGTTTCAGTTGGAAGGGACCTTAAAGCTCATTCATTCCCAACCCCTTTCCATGGTCAGGGACACCTCCCACCAGCCCAGGTTGCTCCAAGCCCCATCCAACCTGACCTGAGACACTGCCAGGGATGGGGCAGCCACAGCTTCTCTGGGAAACCTGGCACAGGGGGCTCAGCACCCTCAAATTAAATAATTTCTTCCTAATGTCCAACCTCAGTCTCCCCTCTTCAGGTTTTAAACCATTCTCCCATGTCCTATCACTCCATGCCCTTGTTCCAAAGTCCCTCCCCAGCTTTCATGGAGCCTCTTCAAGTCCTGGAAAGTCTCTATAAAGTCCTTTTGAAGCCGTCTCTTCTCCAGGCTATCTGTCTATCTGTCACCCACCATCACCAAGCAAAAACCTGTGTTATTGGTAGTAAATGGGACTGCAGTTGATTTTACTGCTTATCTACATGTCTGTCCATATTCCAGCTGTAGCAGGGCCATGTGGTGTGGTTGGGGACCTCAGTCTCCTCTGGTTGATGGTTGTGTTGCCCATCTACTGAAAGGTGAAGGAGCAGGCTCCAAGCAGTTACTGCTTCCAAATATTGTTCAGGAGGTGGCTGGCATCCCAGAAGTTTGTGGGTTTTTTTGCAGGAGGTGACTGTGTTGCCCCAATTCAAACCATCATTAAATCCAGACTGGGTGTTCCCCTCCCACCTATGGGTTTTCCAAGCCATTATTCCCATCTCCACACACCTGAGCTTCATCCCAGGTGAAGAGGGAAGAGTTTAGGGGAGTCCAGCTCTCAGTCCTGGTGATTTAAGTTATCCTAACCAGAATAACTTGAATTTTGCTGTGTGCAATGTTTGGATCACATCCAGATTATCCTACAACCTACTGGTAGTACCCTTCTGGTGTCCTCCTTGAGGAGCTGGTGATGGAAGAGAAGACTTGGTTGGCCTTCCCATTAAGGCAGGGGAAACAGCAGCACATCTCTAGCAGGTAGAGCTGGTGGGTTTCTATTCTTGGGCTGTAGGTTGGAAAGAACTGGTTAGGGTCAAGGCCAGGTTGGATGGGGCTTGGAGCAACCTAGGCTGGTGGGAGGTGTCCCTGCTCATGGAAAGGGGTTGGAACTGGATGAGCTTTAAGGTCCCTTTGAAGCCCAAAAGGCCAAGCAAAACTGTTTAGAGACAGAGTTTTGAGCCTTTAAACAGCAAGGTATTTATTTTCGGATCTGGGATACTCCCAGCTCATGCTAGACAAAGAGTTCCACCGCCTGAGGGAAAGGGTTGGGGTATTTATAGGGGAGGTGACATACATATTCATAAGTTTGCAACATATAATTATAATGTTCATGACAGGCGGAGTCTGGGCGGAGATGTTGGGGGGGTCTTTGGATGAAGTAAGAAATCTTTATCTCTCCTGTTTTCAAAGACTTCATCCTCTTAATTGGACCCTTGTGATAATTTCTCCCTTATCTGCTGGTTGTGGCTGCCTCATCCTGTCTCTGTGCAGGTGTTCGCACTCCCCCAGTGCCTAGCTAGCCTTGGCAGTGCCTTGTTTTTAAAAGCAAGATCTGTACTTAGAACACAGAAGATGTTCACACTGCTTTAGTGGAAAGTTAGAGGGATTTATCCCGCCAGGAGCTAACCCTGTCAGGGTCTTTCTCTGTTTCACCTTCCAACCCAAAGCATTCTATGATGCTATGATTTCCATCCCTATGTCCTACACGGCAGTGAGAAGCCACCTGCCATCTTCTCAGCCCCATCTTTTAGACCTGTTTTGACTTTTTTCCCTCCTCTGTGTGCAGGATATGATTAATGACTAGGATAAAAAGAGACAAAATTGTTTTTGTAGGCATCTGTGCTGCTTGACCATCTAGGATCCAACATGAAGAAGTTCTTCTCAATGGATGCTGCAGAGAGAGGTGGGAAGGAATCATGGTCTCAGCAGTAGCTACATCACTAGGTCCAGAGTTAGACTGAGGCTCCTGTGACCAACCCCACCATAATAGAATCTTCTCAAGTCAGTGGTGATGTCATCTGCTTGTCAGCTTAAAACCTCTGACATCAGCAGGCAGCCTGTAATACCCCAAATCCTTGTTTAACCAGATCAGTGCTGGGGAGTAGGTGAGCACTGGTAGGATCTCCCAAGAGAAGATGTAATTCATCTCCTCATGCTGGTTTTAGTTGCCCATCTTTGGGTCTGGATCTGAAGTGTGATGGTTTTCTTCCTCAGCAAAACATGAGGATGATCCTGAGGAGCAGTTTGGGGTTGTCCATCTCACCAACCTCCTTGTGTCATAGCCCAGAGCTGGTTAGTGTGCTGAATGTGGTTGAACTTGGACACCATGCTGAAGATATGGGACATGCTGGTTCTGATAGATATTAATGTCTCATTTCCAAAAGAAAAAGAGAAAGTGAAAGACAGGGAGTTACTTGGAGGCTTTGCCAGTGAATGCAGGTTGGAGAGGAAGAAATTAAATCTTTAGGTGAGGTGACCTGCTTAGGATTAAAAACCAGGTGGTGAACGAGTCACTTAATGGTTTTCTGCCTGTAGTTACTGGGTGACACTCCATGTAGTAAATGCAGTTAATTATGGTCAGAGAGGACTGCTGAGAAAGAAATCAAGTCCTGTAGCTAATAAATAGGTTTAACTTTCTCCAGGACTTCAGGATACACTTTGCGAAAGAGCTCCATGCCTGGTGAAGCCTGGAGATCTGCGAGTGAAATTCTTCACTACTTTGCCACCTGATTTAGGAAAGTTGTTGCTGCTTAGAGAGAAGTCAGGAAGGTGTCTTCTAGACCTGGTGTCACTAGTGGGTCATGTAGGAGGATCTCTTCTCAGTCTCGGTTTCCATTTTTGGAGAGCAGACAGGGTGATGGTGGGCTGCCCACCCTCCCATGCTTTGTTTTCATGAAACTTGCAGTATCTTTAATCTTTGAGGTCTCCATTCTTCTTCTAGATTTGGTTGACAAGTGCTGAAGCTTTGGCAGAAAAGGGGATTTCCTCCAAGGAAAAAAAAAGGGGGATTTCCTCCAAGACCCAAGCAAGGAGCTTGTTTTTTGGGTTTCTAGGGCATGTCTGAAGTTCTCAGTGCTGTTTTGGGTGCTCTCAGTGCTCCTCCTCATTCTCAGCCATGTGCATAGATGAGATATCTAACACAGCTTTGTCAAACACATATCTTATTTGGCCACACAGGCCAGGCCCTTTCCTGGGGAGTCCAGAAAGATCTTGGAGGCTTCACCTCCTACTTCCAATCCCATGAGGATCCTGTAGGTATGGGTCAATCCTTATATTTCTTGGTGGAACACCAAGTGATGTTTGGTGTCCCTCCTGCTGTGCCTTTACCAAAGCAGTGAGGAGGTACCATAAAAGATTGGAGAGGGCTTGGGAGGGTGGACATGGACTGGAGGAGAGAAGGAACAGGGTCAAAGTGGTTGGGTTTTCTGTATGGTATTTTTAGAAGGGTAAGTTTTCCATCTTTCTTACAATTTTATGGAATAAATTGAGAAGAAAGAAGGTGGAAATTTTTCCCTATTCAAATAATTAAATCATTGGTTTTCCATAGGAACATTGGAGTGTTTTTTCTTGAATAGGTCTGGAAGAGCAGGGAGATACTTGAAGCCTGGTGTCAACATTTTGCATAACTGGAAGCTTTAGCTGCACAAAGTGGGTGTGTGGAAACCTCTGCTGCAGCAAGACCTCCTAGAGGACCTTTTATATGATAATTATCTTCTCTTCTGACCAGGTTTAAGACTCAAAGTTTGAAGGACACCCCACAACTTGCTCTAGGGATATTGCAGGTGTGATTCTGTTGTTAATGCAGGGGGATATCTCAGAGGTTTTTGTGTCCTGAGAAGCCTTCTAGCTTTTTGTTGGCTTTCCTTTTCTCCTGGCCCGCCTTTGGCTGTGAAATTTGTACCCTGAATGTTGAGCTTTTTAGATACAATTGAACAGAAATCCCATCAAGAAACCACTGATGTCTTCAGGCCAACTAAAATTTGGGGTATTGCCATGCTTGGTCTACACCTCTACCAACCCAGCCACCTTCATACATCACTGAGAGCAACCAGGGAGGTGACCACCACCACTTTTGTGTTTGAAAATGATCTCTTTTAAATTTTTTTTTGTCTGCAGATGGGATTAGCAAAATTGCAGCCAAGCAGGAGAAAGTCCTAACTCTTGAGCTGGGGTAAGGGTGTGGGATTAATGAGGTGGTGCCTCAAAGGGTGAGCTGCCCAGGTGAAAATTGCAGTGGAAGTTAATTATTGCTAATTAAAAAGCAAATGTTAGATGGGAAATCAAGGACGTGGCTTCAAATGTTCATGTGCACAAAGCTGCCTCTTCCCAAGAGGGTGCAGAGCTTGGTCAGAAGGATTGGTATGGGAATCAATCTCTGGAGCCCTCCAAGTCCCAGAGTGACACTTAAAGTGTCACTGCATCTCACCACCACAGAGCCTCAGCTTTCTGCTGAAGTCCAACTGCCTGCATGGCTTTGGGATGGGGTTTTTTGTGGTTTTTGGGATGATACTGGTGGAGGGTGTTTGATTCTCAGCTGTTTTTTAAGGGACAATTGTTACCTGCATACTCTGGCCCTCTCTTCCAGCATCACCCATGAGGTTGGGGTGAGGTTCCCTATTCCTGCAGAGAGGAGGTCTGCAGAAAGGATTTGTTTTGGCATGAGAGGGCATTCTTAGAAGACACAAAGCCGCCAGAAAAATTTTGCTCTCTATGGCTTGTAGGAGGTGGTAGTAAGGTGGGTTTTGGCCTCTTCTCCCCAGTGAGAGACTATCGGACAAGAGACACCAGAGGAGGTTCAGATTGGATATTAGGAAAAATTTATTCAATGAAAGAGTGGTGAAGCATTGGAACAGGTTGTTCAGGGAGGTGGTGGAGTCATCATCCCTGGAGGTATTAAAAAAATGGGTAGATGAGGCACTTCAGGACATGGTTCGGTGGTTAAGGTGGTGTAGGACTCATGGACTCAATGATCTTGAAAGGCTTTTCCAACCATGATGGTTTTGTGATTCTGGGAGGGTTTCTGGTGAAGATTTTTCTGCTCCAAGGACTTGATAGCAGTAGGAAGTTGTTCATCTTTGTCAGCTAGTCAGAAATGTAGGTAAAATATTGAGCTTGGCTGTTCTGGTGAGTTTTACATGGGGGTATGTCACAGTTTAACACTGGCCTGGCAATTAAACTGAATAACAGATGCTCTCTATTAATCCCCCTCTCCCCTCCCTGATAAAGAACGGAGAAAGAATAAGTGAGAGAGACTTATGGGTTGGAAACTAAACTACACAGCTCTAATGAAACAGTAATGATAAATAGGAAAAATTACTAAATATATACAAATATACAGGAAAATGGATACCACATTCCTTCCCCCCTTTCCCCCAATAACTCTCACGTCACCCCCGAGGCTGCAGGGCAGCCCTGGGAAAGTCCAGGCTGGACTCCTGGAGTCGGCAGCAGTTGGGAGCTGGAGGCAGGAACACACAGATATGGGCTGGCACGGATCAGGACCACAGGCAGATGAATGGACAGAATCCTTCCAGGATGCCGAAGCGAACAGGGACAGGTGAAGAAGGGGAAGCAGGAAGGGAAGGAAGGCAGGAAGGGGTTTGACCCTCGTGATCCCTCAAATTTATACTGAATATGATGTGTATGGGATGGAATACTCTGTTTGGTCAATTCTGGCATCTATCTTGTCCGTTCCTCCCCAAAGGAGGGCTGCAGGTGGGACCTTTTTACTCCTCTCCTTCCGGAGGGCAAAATATTCCTCAGAACTGAGCAGTGTCCTTGGCTCTGCATACCAGTCTCCAGCAGTAACTATAAACATTGAGTGTTATCAGTCCTAGAAGCAGACACTGTCTGAGAAACTTGCTGTTAATTTCAGCAAGTGCAGCTACTTACAAGAGACTTAGCTGAAAGCAAAAGTACAAGACAGAAAATTACCTTTATCTTGGCCCAAACCAGGACAGGGTATTTAGGTTATACTTGGTCAGACTGTTTCTGCTTTAACAGAGGTTTCAGCACTTTTTATTTTAAAGTCCTTAATTTTAAAAATATAAATATGAATAG
The DNA here is from genome assembly GCF_003957555.1 of Calypte anna. NCBI lineage: Eukaryota > Metazoa > Chordata > Aves > Apodiformes > Trochilidae > Calypte > Calypte anna. The sequence continues at coordinate 15,124,339 of NC_044276.1, read as the reverse complement.
GATGTGATTAAGATAAGAGAGAAGAGAACCTCAGGCCATGAGTAAGAGCCAGGAGACAAACTAATTTGGGGAAAGAGGAGCTGTGATTTTTGTCTAACTGGTTGGTGCCTATCTGCTGGTTTGTCTCCATAATTTGTGACAATGCTGCTATCAATTCCCTGTGCTATCAATTTCCCTGTTTCTCACCAGATTTTTATTGTCACCAGGACCATTTCTGGAATTTCCATAGCCTCAGGTTGCCTGTAGTCAACCACAACCAGAAGTTGGTCAGCTGAATGTAACCAAGTGGTGATGTTTGTTTTCTATGTGTCTTTAAAGCAGAAAGTTTTTTCTGCTGATTTGGTCCCCTTGTAGCATCTGGCACAGAAGTTTTCCACCTGTAGATGTCTAAGATGTTTATCCTGTAGGCTCCAGTAAATGGGTAGTTAATCCTTCAAGCAGCCAGGTGGTGATAGTTCATTTCTCCTGACTCCCTTTTCCTGCTCTCAGTGTAACATCTCATGGGAATAACCACAGCCTCTCAAATTTCATCTCTGGACAAGCTGAAAAGCAGCTGACCTCCTCTTTAGAAGTCAATACTCATCTTAGGCTGGAGCAACCCCAGGATGTTTGAGCTTGTTTGAGCCTTGCTAGGTTTGAGGATGGAGAACCTACAGCTGGAGCAGTGCAGAACCCAATCCTGATGCATTTTGCTTCCAGTCCTTCACGTTTCACATCTCTAAGGTGAGACCTCTGGGGAGCATCACCTTAGGTAGCTTGGGGTCTGTTGTGGAGCTGGGACCTGGTCTGTGTCCCCAACTTAGTGACCTAGACTTGGCTGTATTGTGCAAAGAGGAGTCCACATTTTGCTCTGTTTTTGGCTCTTGAAGGCTAAAGTGGCTCTGCCCTTCTCTTATTTTGTGACAGTGTCCTCAGGGACTCCTATAAACCCCACCAGGATGTCTGAGGCATGAGAAACCCTCTATGTCAACTCTCACAGCAGTCCTGAGACACATGTTCCCCTCTGGATTGCACAGATTTCCAGAGTACTTGAAAGAGTTGAATATTCTGCGCTCTGGGATTTCATGGGGTTTTCATCATTTTAGATCACTTCAAAGGTCTTTCCCAAGCCTCTGAGCAAAGCCTTTTACCCTGACAATATCCACCTTGCTTCCCAAACACCCTGTTGGGTAGGTGGAACAGGTTGGGTGAGTTCTTCTGTTTTTTAGATGATTCACCTTGCCTGGAGGGCTGCTGGCTGAACAAGAAACCTGCAGGTTTCTTGACAGTAGAACAAGTGTTAGGAGTATAAAGGAGAACACTGGGCACAGCTCATTAACTGGCAAAAAATAGTTCTTTGTGTCATGTGTCTCCTGGGGAACTTCAAGGGTGTGTGAGTAGCTGGACTTCAACAGTGGGCTGAGCAGAGGGGAAAACTGACTGAGGTGGTGGCTTGGGCTTGGGTGAGGAATTAAGGATGCAGAGAAGAGTAGAGCAGAGTATAGCAGAGCAGTGCAGAGCAGACTATTTCAGTTGGAAGGGACCCACAAGCATCCTGTAGTCCAACTGCCTGACCAATTTAGGGCTGACCAGAAGTTAAAACATGGTGTGAAGGGCATGGTCCTTCAGCAATTTTTGAGGAAGTGAGGTTGCTGAATATGCATCCTGATCCTCATCAAGATAGAGGAGGTACTATTTTTCCCTAGGAGATTAGAGCCAACTCTTATCTTCAATGGAGCCTCCCACAATGCCATCCCTTTGCTATTTGTATATAGAACACATAAAAGAACTCCAAAAAATGCCCCAAAATCAGGGAGTTGGGCATGGTTGTGGGTTTTTAGGTGCTTGCACATAATCTGGGAGCTGGAGCTCTCCTGCCTCATGAGGTTAGTGGTTTTGGTGGGTGCAGGATGGTGTTCCCTTTGACTAAAGCAAACTGTTTGTTGTTTTCAGGGAGAGTGCGATCACAGCAGCAGTGGGAACACAGGATCCCAGCTGGGGTCAGGTTCCAGGTGTGGGTCTGGATCCAGGTCTGGCAGGCATGGGAGAAGCAGCCAGTTCAGGCACTCATCCAAGGTATACCTGGTAGCAACGTGTTGAAGTCCTGTCCCTGTCTTGCTCTTTATCAGAGACACCTTCCTAATGATGGGTTTTGTGTCTGTGTCTACCAGGAGGGGGTGAGTGCATGGCAATGATGAAGGAGACCTCAGAGAGAAGTCTGAGATGTGTTAAGTGCCTTAATTTGGGGGGAAAAGTCCCTACTCAGCTGGTTTAGTGCATAGGAAATGTGGTTCATAGAATCATAGAATTGGCTGGGTTGGAAGGGACCTCAGAGATCATCGAGTCCAACCCTTTTACCACCGTTGCGGTTGCTAGACTATGGTACTGAGTGCCACATCCAGTCTCTTTTTAAAAAGCTCCAGGGACGGAGAATCCACTACTTCCCTGGGCAGCCCATTCCAATGCCGGATCACTCTCTCCGTAAAGAAATTCTTTCTAATATCTAACCTAAATTTCCCCTGGCACAACTTAAGACCATGCCCTCTTGTCTTGTTGAAAGTCGTCTGGCAAAAGAGCCCAACGTCCACCCGGTTACAACCTCCTTTCAAGTAGTTGTAGACAGCGATGAGGTCTCCCCTGAGCCTCCTCTTCTCCAGGCTGAACAGCCCCAGCTCTCTCAGCTTCTCCTCAAAGGGTCTGTGCTCAAGTCCCTTCACCAGCCTGGTTGCCCTCCTCTGGACCTGCTCCAGGACCTCGATATCCTTCCTGAACTGGGGGGCCCAGAACTGGACACAGTACTCAAGGTGTGGCCTCATCAGTGCTGAGTACAGGGGCAGAATCACTTCCTTGGACCTGCTGGCAACGCTGCTCCGGATACAGGCCAGGATGCCATTGGCCTTCTTGGCCACCTGGGCACACTGCTGGCTCATGTTCAGCTTCCTGTCAATCCAGACTCCCAGGTCCCTTTCTGCCTGGCTGCTCTCCAGCCATTCTGTGCCCAGCCTGTAGCGCTGCATGGGGTTGTTGTGGCCAAAGTGCAGGACCCGGCACTTGGCCGTGTTAAACCTCATCCCACTGGAATCAGCCCAACTCTCCAGTCTGTCCAGGTCCCTCTGCAGAGCCCTCCTGCCTTCCAGTTGATCGACACTTCCCCCCAGCTTAGTGTCATCTGCGAATTTGCTGATGATGGACTCAATCCCCTCATCTAAATCATCAATGAAGATATTGAACAGAACCGGGCCCAACACTGATCCTTGGGGGACACCACTAGTGACCGGCTGCCAATTGGATGCAGCCCCGTTCACCACCACTCTCTGGGCCCGGCCCTCCAGCCAGTTCTCAACCCAGCACAGGGTGCTCCTGTCCAAGCTGTGGGCTGATAGTTTTTTCAGGAGGATGCTGTGGGAGACGGTGTCAAAGGCCTTGCTGAAGTCCAGGTAAACCACATCCACAGCCTTCCCCTCATCCACCGGTCGGGTCACCTGATCATAAAAGGAGATCAGGTTGGTCAGACAGGACCTGCCCTTCCTAAACCCATGCTGGCTGGGTCTGATCCCTTGCCCATCCTGCAGGTGCTGTGTGATTGCACTGAGGATGATCTGCTCCATGACCCTGCCAGGCACTGAGGTCAGGCTGACGGGCCTGTAGTTTCCTGGGTCCTCTTTCCGGCCCTTTTTTTGGATTGGCGTGACATTCGCCAACTTCCAATCATCTGGGATGTCCCCAGTGAGCCAGGTTCTTCTCTTTGAAGTCCTGAAGTATTTTAATCTGGGGGAAGTAAGAGAGGTCTGTAATCATTTGGTTGCCAAGGCTTCATGGATATAGGAGTGTACACCACATCGATGGTCTTCAATGGTGACATTCCATGGGAGCTGTCAGCAGGACTGAGTGGAGAGTTACCTTCTGGTCTGCAAAAGACTTTGCTTTTGATTTGGTTTTAGGTCCATTCCTTCAACTCAGACAAGGGACCTCTTCTGTGTGTTTTAGGCAACCTCTATCCTTCTCTGTCCTCTTGGAGTTGTTCTACTTCTGCAATCATGAGCATTGATTGACACTTTCTGGGAGGTTTGGGGCCAGTAAGCAAAGTCAGAGAATCCCAGAATGCTTTGGGTTGGAAGGGGCCTTAAAAATCATCCAGTCCCACCCCTTTCCAAGGGCAGGGACACCTCCCACCAGCCCAGGTTGCTCCAAGCCCCATCCAACCTGACCTGAGACACTGCCAGGGATGGGGCAGCCACAGCTTCTCTGGGAAACCTGGGACAGGGGATCAGCACCCTCACACAAACGAATTTCTTCTTCATGTCTAACCTAAATCTCTCCTTTTTCAGTCTGAAACCATTCCCCCTCATCCCATCCCTCCATTCCCTTGTCCAAAGTCCCTCCCCAGCTTTCCTGGAGCCCCTTGAGGCACTGGAAGGTGCTCTAAGGTCTCCCTGGAACCTTCTCTTCTCCAGGCTGAACAACCCCATCTCTCTCAGCCTGGCTCCAGAGCCACTCCAACCCTTCCAGCGTCTCTATGGCCTCCTCTGGACTTCATCAGCTCCATGTTTTTGTGTTGGGGACCCTAGAACTGGACCAGGGGCCAGAATTCCTGCACCATCCATCCATCTCATCCATCCTGAAGAGCCTGAGGAAATCGTTCATCTTCCTGAGCCATGCTGGGAGAGGAACTGCAGAACTGTGGCACTGCTGGGAAGTGGGTGTTCTTTCTGGGAGGAGTGAGACTTGACATAGCTCTTTGCTTTGAGGAGGGATAACTTATTCCTTAAAATGTCTTTGTCATGAAAATTGCAGTTTTCAACAAGAAAACCTTTAATGAGAACCTTGATTTTGGTCTTTAGAATCACAGAGTAATTTGGGTGGAAAGGGACCTCCAAAGTCCATCTAGTCCAACCCCATGCAGTCAGCAGGGAAACCCTCACCTAGATCAGGTTGCTCAGAGACTCCTCAAGCCTCACCTTGAAATATCTCCAGGTATGAGGCCTCAACCACCTCCCTGGACAACCTGGGCCATTGTTCCACTGCCCTCATGGTACAGAACTTGTTCCTAACATTCAATCTAAATCTGCTCTTCTCTAATTTAAAACCATTGCCCCTCACCCCATCACTACAGGCCCTTGCACACAGTCCCTTTCCAACCTTCCTGTAGCCCCTTCAGATACTTGAAATTTGCTTTTAGGTCTCCCTGGAGCCTTCTCTTCTCCAGGCTGAACAATCCCAGCTCCCGCAGCCTGTCCTTGCAGAGATGTTCCAAGATAATTTCCATAGCCTCCTCTGGATCTGCTCCATCAGGTCCATGTCCTTCCTGTGCTGAGGGCTCCAAAGCTGGATGCAGTACTCCAGGTGAGGTCTTCCCAATGGCAGAACCACCTCTCTGGATCTTCTGACCACACTTCTGATGCAGCTCAGGATGCTATTGGCCTATTTTTTTGTGATTTGCGGCATGGGAAGGAGGAGCAGTGAGAAGAAAGGGTGGGACACTGAGCTGGGCTTTGAAAAGCTGCTGTGTGCACACAAATGCTGACTTGGTGAGGAATGTGCTGAAGCTGTAGAGATGGGTAAAAAGGCAGAGGCCACGTGGGCAGTGGCATGGTCCAAGCCCTGTGTTTGTGTGGCCATCTCCCAAGCGTTGGGAGAAAGTGGCTGGAGATGGTGTGTGCTCCCAGGGGCTTGAGGACAGAGGTTGTGGACATACATTAGTAGGATCAGCTTTACTGATTGCTCTGGGGATTGATGGTGTTCTCACCCGGCTGTCTCTCAGTTCTCAGGCCTGGTGGATTAATTAATTTTCAGCAGAACCAGTCTCTCCATGGTGAAAATTCTGATCTACAGCTGAGGGTCATTGGGAGCTCCAAGTGGAAACTGATGAAGGGGAGAATTGAAGTCCTGGGGGTAAAACCAGCAAATCACTTCTTTTATTTTTTTAATGTATGCAATATATTTTTTTTTATCCCTAGGCATGAGAATTGGCTTTTTTTCAAGTCTTAATATGAAGTATTGGTAGCACTGTGAGGATTTTAGCGTACTTGATTGGGCAGCAGGCATGCTCCCTGCCTCGTGAGTAAAGACAGAAAGAGGTTATAAAGACAGGTCACCAAGGACCAAAAGGACATCTCAGAATGTCCATAGTGACTCCTGACATAATGACAACTTGCATTGTCCTTTGAGCCTGGCACTGTCTTTATGGAGTCTGGGGAATGCTTGGAGCAACTTTGAGAGGTCATGGGGACACAGGTTTGGAGGACATGTAGGAGAGTATTGGGGTTATTCAACCTGGAGAGGTTGACATGAGGAAGAAATTCTTCACTATGAGGGTGGTGAGAGATTGGAAGAGGTTTTTCAGAGAAGCTGTGGCTGCCCCATCCCTGGAAGTGTTGAAGATAAGGTTGGATGAGGCTTCATAGGAGGTGTGGAGGAGTTGGGTGGGACAGCTTGTGCTGCATTAGGAATCCACTTGGACATAAATTTTTGCTATTTAACACTTTTGCTGATGGTTTTCCTCATCTTCATTGCAAGTGGTTACATTTTCCCCATTCTTTCTCCTTGAGCCCCAATATCCTACTCTTAGGAAATCCTCTTGTATTTGGCTCACTGACTGGGAGTTAAAATACTCCATGTCCATAAGAAATGGAATGAGAAATGGGTCTCCAGGAGGAGGTGTCTCTACTTTGGGTGGGTGGTAGCTGGGAAGACCTGCACATAGATTTTCATTTTGAGGGTGCTTCAAAGTATTTAAAAAACTGATTTCAGTGCTCCAGGCTTGGAGCAGAGTGGACATGGAAGGGTTGGAGTGTGTCCAGAGAAGGGCAATGGAGCTGGGGAAGGGTCTGGAGCAGAAGTCTGCCCAGGAGCAGCTGAGGGAGCTGGGGGTGTTGATCCTGGAGCAAAGGAGGCTGAGGGGAGACCTTCTGGCTCTCTGCAACCCCCTGAGAGGAGGTTGGAGCCAGGGGGTTGGTGTCAGTCTTTTCTTCCAAGGAACAAGGGATGGGACAAGAGGAATTGACCTGGAGGTTTAGATTGGAGCTTGGGAACAATTTCTCCCTGGAAAGGGTTGTCAGGGCATGGCCCAGGCTGCCCAGGGCAGGGGTGGAGTCCCTATCCCTCCAAAAAAACATGTTCAAAAGGTGTGGTCATGGCAATTCAGGACCTGGTTTAGTTGGCATGTTGGTATTGGGTTGATGGTTGGACTTGATTGTCGTGAAATGAGGCAACCAGGTGCCACTAATTGCCAGGGAGTGGGCATGAGCTTGTGTCAAGTCCACCTGTGCCTGATTAGGGTGGGCCCCCACTGCGCACGAGCAGGACCAGGGGGCCAATCCTAATCAGGCACAGGTGGGCTTGACACAAGCTCATGCTTACTCCCTGGCAATTAGTGGCACCTGGTTGCCTCATTTCATTACACTTGATGACCTCAGATGTCTTTTTCCAGCCTTAATGATTTCTTGGTGGGAGAAAATTTTGCTTACCTGTGCCTAAAAGAAGCAGCTCTACTTCCATAACTGGTGGTTTGTATCTGTGTAGAGAGATGTTGACTTGCAGATCTCCAGAATTTCAAATCATAATCCATAAGCCCCTTGGAGGAGACAGAAGAGGGAGAGATGTGGCCATGTTTGGTGTATCTGGTGTCTAAAGCTGGGAATAGCTTTGAAGTTCTACCATCCATAGGGTGCACCAAAGATGTTCATCCTGTTGGTTGGAAGAGCATGAGCAGACTGAGGTCTGGGACTGTAAGAAATAGTCACATTTTTATGAATTTTTGATGCCTCAGTTGTCATTATTAATAATATTTGGAAATTACAGAAATTATAGGAGGAAGAATATGTGAAGCCACCTTCTCCAGCAGTTGTTTTACCAGAGTGGGACCATTGGGGCTCAAATATATAATCTGAATATGTGTAAAAAGTGTTGGCAGAAAAATGGTGCTTTGGGACTTTCTAATGTCCATCCCATATAAGTCTGAGTCAAAGAGCCAAGTCCACCTTTAAAGGGTGGAGAGGGCAACCCTCTTTCTGGGGAGAGGTCATGTGTGGGCTGATGACTGTAAAAGGGCCATGAAGGACAAGTGTGAGGTCTTTGCTTTAGATGCTCCCACTTCTGGTCACAAAAGGAGCTGCATGGCAGAGCTGAAGGTGCTTTGAAGTTTGCTGGAGGTTTCTCATGGTTTCCACCTGGTTGTACCTTGATGCTTTTGCTTCTTGAGTAGAAGGAACCTGTCACCTGAGTGTTGGTGGGACATGTAGCAAAAGTTCATTTGCTGGTGTGCATGGCAGAGGTGGAAAGGGGCAGAGTTCTGATGTTCTTCAGCTGTTGTTAGAGCAAATCATGACTCCTTGGAGAAGCAGGACAGCTTACCCCATCCTTATTAGTGACAACAGCATGCTGGTGAGGAGTATCTCCATCCTTGGAGATATTTAAAAGCCATCCAGATGTGGTCCTGGCCACCTGGTTGTAGGTGGCTCTGCTCAAGCCTTAGGGTTGGACCAGATGAGCTTCAGAGGTCCCTTCCCACCTCAAATGATCTGTGACCCTGCAGCTGGATGTCTTCGTGGCTGGGATGTCAACCTGCCCATTAGACCTTGGTGAGTCTTGGAGGTTGAGGACAGTAGGAGGACAGGACTGGAGCCCAAGTTGAGCCTACATGTTGTCTGCTCCATGTTGTCCACAGCTTTGTGTCCCCAAGGCTGAAACTGTCACTCCTTGCCTTCACCATGCGCTTTTGCAGAGGGAGAGGGGGACTTGACCTTCCAGTGAGTTTGGATTCACAGGGAAGTGGAGAAGCCCACACCTGGAGGCTGGGACACTTCCGTGGCTGGTGGTGGGAGAGGCTGTGGTGGGCTGTGCCATGGTCCAGATGGTACCAGGTACCTTCTGGAGAGTAACCACCTTTGCCTCCCTCCTAGAATGGCAACAAGGAGACCTCCCTTGACATGCTGGGCACGGACATCTGGGCTGCCAACACCTTTGAGTCCTTCAGGTAAGATGGTTTTCAAACACTTGAAGAGAGAGATGGACTCTGCCCTCTCTGAGCTGTCAATCTGTGTCCATCCTGCTGGTACCCAGGCACCTGGGAGTCCCCTGCCTGGTCCTGAAGTCACTGCTCCTCCTCCTCCCCATTCCCAATTAGCCCATGGCACTAAGTACAATCCATCTATTTAAAGCATCGCACATGCTTAGGAGATGCTGCTGGATGGGTTTGCAGTCCAAACATCTGAAGCTGATAGGACAAGGGGTGATGGGATTAAGAAGGGAGATTTAGGTTTTAAAATGAAAGAGAGGAGGAGATTTATGTCAGACAAATTCTTCACTGTGAGGGTGGTGAGATGCTGGAAGAGGTTTCCCAGAGAAGCTGTGGCTGCCCCATTCCTGGCAGTCTCCGGTCAGGTTGGATGGGGCTTGGAGCAACCTGGGCTGGTGGGAGGTGTCCCTGCCCATGGCAGGGGTTTGGAACTGGGTGATCTATAAGATCCATTCCAACCCAAACCATTCTGTGATTTTATGATTTGTAATCATCCAAGAGCTGTATAGGCAAGACTTGAGGCATCTCTTAGCTACTGTTCCAGGATTTTACTCTTCTATTTCCTGGAGGTGACATTATATGTTGGCATCACAGCTGCTGGGAAGAGCTCTTCAGCCACTTCCAACACAGGGAAAGTGGTGAAATATGCTCTCTGTCCAGTTTTATTTCTCCCTGTTCCTGGAGCACTGCAAGAGTCTCCAGGGGTTGAGCTCCCACCTGGGACTTGTTTCAGGCTTGTTCAGGACCAGAGAGAACATGACCATTGCATGGACCAGACCACTACCTCTTGCCTTGCCCCCTTGATCCAGAGAGCAAGTCTGGTTAGCAAGGTGTGGGCTGCATCATGCTACATCAGACAGCAAAATTAAGGGTGTAGATCAGACAACAGGAGCTCAACAGCTCCAAAAAGAAGAAACGTGAAAAGAAACATGATAGAACAATGTGAAGGTTGGAGGCCCCCATCCATGTGCTCTGCAGCAAGTAGTGAGGCTCTAATGTGCCCTCTTCAGCTGGGTGGTGTTTAATTAGCAGTGGACTTTATTTTTTTGTTTTTTCCTTGTTTTTCTCTCCTAGTGGTGCGACGTGGGACCTGCAGCCTGAAAAATTGGATTTCACCCAGTTTCACAGGAAGCCCCGAAACACCTCCAAACATCCACTGCCTCACGTAGACAGAGAAGGGTGAGTGCTACACCTGTGCTGTCATGCTCTCCAGCAAGGTCTCTGACTTCTCTCTTGGAGAGGGAATGCTAGTTTGGTGGCATGGTTCACATGGAAGACATTGGGAAGAGGTGGTGGAGCAGCAATTGGATCCAGCTCTGGGGTCCTCAGCACAGATATGGAGCTGTTGGAGCAGATCCAGAAAAAAACAAGCTGGAGCTAGAGCACCTCAACTATGGGCTGGGGTTGTTCAGCCTGGAGAAGGGGAAGATCCAAGGAGACCTTTTCAGGACTTACAGGGGACCTAGAAGGAAAAAGAGGGGAGATTCAGATTTGATTTAGGGAAGAAATTTTTTATGCTGAGGGTGGGGAGACCAGACCCTGGCCCAGGTTGCCCAGAGAGGTGGGAGATGCCCCATCCCTGGAATCATTCTGATGATCCCTGGATCATCCCTGGAATCAACCTGATCCAGTTGCAGATGTCCCTGTACACTGCAGAGGGGTTGGACTGGATGGATTTGAAAGATCCAAGTCTCCTAGATTTAAACATCTCTGGAGGAAAGATCCCAGCTTAGTGTTGAACCTGGTTACAGTAACCATAAGTGATGGGGCTTCTGCTGTTCTCCCCAGCAAGACTTCAGCGAAGAAGAGAACATCAATGTGATGTTTGGAGATCCAATCATTCATCTCCTATCTGCTAGCTGGGAAAATATTAACCAGCTTCCTTTGGTGGTGACAACCTTCAGTGGCCTCCACAGGTTGGATTCCTCATTGGTTGTTGGTTGGTTAAGCTGATAATGCTTAGATGGACAGCAAGGTTTCTCTGCAGACTCTGCAGTTTGAGAACCAATCATTTAATATAGGTTTTTTATCCTCTTATTGTTCAGCCGTGGTGCTCAACACTCTGGTGCTGGCAGTGCTAGTCCAGGCTATTATTTGTCCTGTTATCCCAAGTTCTGACAAGGCTTCAACTCATCCCTGAAGCAATTCATTGCAAAGCTCTGCTAGAACAAAACTGGAGCATCAACTCCATAACCACATTTTATTCCATCAATTTTTGTCTCTTTTTATCCTAGTCATTAACCATATCCTGCACACAGAGGAGGGAAAAAAGTCAAAGCAGGTCTAAAAGATGAGGTTGAGAAGATGGCAGGTGGCTTCTCACTGCCATGTTGGACATAGGAATGGAAATCATAGCATCATAGAATGGTTTGGGTTGGAAGGAACCCTAAAGCTCATCCAGTTCCAACCCCCTGCCATAGGCAGGGACACCTCCCACCAGCCCAGTTTGCTCCAAGTCCCATCCAACCTGACCTAAGACACTGCCAGGGATGGGGCAGCCACAACTTCCTTGGCCAGCCTGTTCCAGGGTCTCACCACCTTCAAATTAAAGAATTGTCTCCAAATGTCCAATCTAAATCTCACCTCTTCAAGTTTTAAACCATTTCCCCTTGTCCCTTCACAACACATCAGTGTAAAAAGCCCTTCCCCAGCTTTCTTGTTGCCCCTTCAGATAGTGGAAGGTTGCTCTAAGGTCACCTGGGAGCCTTCTCTTCCCTAATCTCACTCAGAGATGTTTTTCTGTCGATAGATTGGTTTTGCCATTGAAAAATAAAATGAAGGGCCCTCCATAAAAAAAAGAGGCCTTCATGGTTGATGGCACTTAGCAGGTGATCCCACCAGCAGCACCTGCTATGTAGAAGGAGAATGAAGCAGGTTCTGCTCTGCTTCTGGTTCCTGGAGTAGTGTGAATGCCCAGGGTGCAACTGGGTAGAGAAGGCAGTCTGGAGAGGAGATATTTAATCACTCCTAAATAATCCAGCTGGAGACATGAAAAAAGAACTACTGCCTAAGCAGAAAAGTTTAACAGATGCCAGGAGCCCAAGCAGAGCATCTCCCAAAATGCAGGTCTTAGAAACAACATGCTAGAAGAGAGGGAGCACAGACAAAATTGATTTTTTTTTATTTTGGAAATCTGTTGTGCATTCATCAGTTCTCCAGGTTTTATCTGTGCTGAGCAGTAGGCAGCTGGCTGAACCTCCAAGAAGCTCCACCAAATGCTAGCCAGGCATTTCCCCTCTTGTTCAAGTGGCATTTTGTTAACATGCTAGCAATGAAAATTTGAATAACAAAGGAAAAGAAGAGAAATGCTGTTCAAAATGTTTTTTCTCCACTTTCTGTACCAAAGAGACTGTTTTGTTCCTCATCCCTTGCCCAAGGTTGGCTGTATAGTACCATCCAGTTGATAGACCTCCAGTGTCTTCTGTTTGCCTGAAGGGTTTTCCTCCAGAAAGACACCTGATTTTATGTGCAAATACTGAGTTTGGGGATCTGCTGAACGACCAAAGGAGGATGGTTAAGGAAAACTAGGGCACTTTACCTCCTTTCTGACCTGAATTTTTGCTGCCTTTCATTCCCGGCCCTACTTCTTGCTGTGCTTTTGCTCTTCCAAACACTTTTGCAGTGTTGTAGCTGCTATTTCCTCTTTGTTCCAGGTATTTCCCAAGCCTGTGTATCACTTTAGTTTTTCCCATACCCTTCTGATTTGCTGTAAATAAATGAGGGTGTTAATTAAATCAAATCTTTCCATTCAGCTTTGGTTTGGGAATCTGCTGCTTTAGCTCTTGCTTTTTTTTTCCTGCAATTTTTTTAATCCCATTTGCTGTAATTCCACCAAGCAGGGTTGAGGGCAGCCCTGAAGAGAAGGACTTGGGGGTGTTGATTAATGAAAAACTTACCGTGAGCCAGAAGTGAGCTCATGCAGCTCAGAAGGCCAAGGGATGCATCAAGAGGACCATGGCCAGGAGGTCAAGAGAGGGGATTCTCCCCCTCTGCTCTGCACTTTTGAGACCCCACCTTGAATATTGCCTCCAGTTCTGGTGTTCCCACCCTAAGAAGGACAGAGATCTGTTGGAATGAGTCCAGAGGAGGCCACAAAGATGATCCAGGGGCTGGACACCTCTGCTGTGAGGAGAGGCTGAGGGAGCTGGGATTGTTCAGTCTGGAGAAGAGAAGACTCCAGGGGGTCCTCAGAGCTGGCTTACAATTCCTGAAGGGAACCTTCTTGGCATTTCAAATTGTACATTTGTATTTATATCAAGTTTGCTGCTTGATATGTGTTTGTGCTTCTGCACCAGCACCCTTCTCAGCAGGACAACAGGAGCTCCCGTGGAGACCACCAAATGAGCCATGCTTCAAAGGAAACATTTTCCATTACATTTTTGTGTCCTTGCTTTATAATTTTTTTTTTTTTTGCCACGTGGGCTTTTCTTTTGGTTTTCCTTCCTCTGGGAATCAAGTCACCCAATGGTACAGCTCAAGGATTTAAGTTTTTTTCCTGTTGCTATTACCAAAGCCATTTGAAGACTGTGGTGGATGGTGCAAGGGGAGAGGGAAAAGCATTTAATTTTTTAGTAATGACTTTACACCCATGTGGGAGTGCTTTGGAAGCACAGTGTACTCATTTCAGAGAGCCTCTTTGTTTTCATGAGGGTCCTTTGCAGTAAGAACTAATCTTTCCCATGTGCCATCATAGAAAATGAACTTTGGTTCCAGCTTGGTTTGACTTAGGTTTTGGTTTTGTTTTCTTCCTGCCACAGGCTTGGAAAAGGGAAATATGAGGATGGTGATGGCATCAACTTGAACGACATAGAGAAAGTCCTTCCAGTTTGGCAGGTAAGTGATGAGGACATCTCATGCCTGCAGGTGGAGACCAGCAGCTCCCTGCCTTATCTTTTCTTAGGAAAACCTTCCCAGCAGCGGGATATGTTGAGTTTTGGAGTCTTTTGGGGTTTGTGATGGAGACACACATGGTTTCAGCAAGCCTTGATGGGAAGTGCTGGACAAGTGGTGGAACATTGAGGACAATATCTATATTTATTTATATTTATATATGTCCATGGGCACAGGGCTCATATATTTTAGGAAAAGAGGTTCTGAAAAGCACCAAGCTTCCTGACAGCTTCAAAATAAATCCTTGCCAGGATGCCAGCAAAGGTGGTGGTGTGCTGACCCACAGGTTTCCCCCATGGGATGCCCTATGATCATCTACTTGAACATTTTCTGCAGCCTCTTTCTTCTCCACATCTATCTCTACATCCCAGCTTTGGTGGTTCTGGTTAAATGTCTTTTGATTCTCAGGTGCTGGGGAATGGCAGGATGAACCCCACAGTTAAAAATACCCCAAACATTGAGGGTTTTGTCCTGCATTGGGCAACTTTCTGAGGATGCTCAGCATGATTTTTCTGCAGCTCTTTGACTCCAGAGGGGAGGTCAGAAACATCTCATGTGCTGTGCTAACTTTCCCCCTTTCAGTGCTGAGCAAAGAGCTCCCTGGGCTTCTTGCTCATGCATCATGTGAGGAAAGCCTTGCTTATCCTGCAAACCATGTGATGATCTGATTATTTCTTTTAGTTGGATCTAAATATGTGAACCAGTGGAAAGTGTGGGGAAGTGCTGCTGACTTTGGCAGCCTGCAGCTGCTTTCTGCCCAGTTTCTTCCATGCTTGGTATGTCTGGACTTTAGGTCACAGGGTGAAAACATGAAGCTCAGCTGACCCCAGTAAGCCTGCAAAATAAGGTTTCTTTGCCCTGGGGAATAACTGGAAATGAGGAAACAAAACAGCTTTGGTGTGAGGAGCTGATGTTCTCCTGAGTTGTACTTCTTTTATAATTGACAGATACTGATGAATAAGCAAGGTCCTCCTGGTCTGGTTGTCATCTCATCCTGTCCTAACACCAACCTGGAATTCATTGACTCCAGTGAATTAATACCAATCTATACCTTAATATCTAGTTTAATTCTTGGTGCTGCAGCTCTCTAAACTGGAAGGACTAGTGGCAACACTGGATTTGGGGGTTTTTTTGTGCCTCTGGGCAGACTCCTGCAATACTCCATTATTTTGAAGGCTTGCTTACCTAGGCATGTGCAGTCATATGTGCCTGTGGGAACATATGGAATGGGGAAGCCTGGGAATTCTGGGTGAGGATTGATGCTGTTCAATGTTGACATGTGAAATACTTGCAGACAGCTGCTTTAATCTTGATGTATCACTGTTAGCTGGATTTGACTGTGATTGTGTAATACCAATGGTGATTCTCCTGGTCTTTATCCCTTGTTTCAAATGGCTCTGTGGAGCACAGTGTGTGGGGGCATAAAGGAAAATGTTTGTGTGAGCCTCTGGAAGAGAATCTTTCACCTTCTGTGGGTCTTTCCCACACTGTGGTTATGTTTGTGTCATATCCTGAAGCTTTTTGGGGTTGGAGATCCATAAAATCTCATTCTGTCTGTATTTAAGATCCCATGGGTTGCTTATGTCAGCTGTGCATGGATGGAGGGGCTGGTCTGAGCATCCCCCAGTGAAACTGGGATGGTCTCAGCATCCTCCAGAAAGACAGGGCTGCTCCGAGCATCCTTCAGGATGATTGCGTTGGTCCAAGCATCCTTCAGAGGAGGATGCACATGTCTGGCTGCTGAATGTTTCAGAACCTCTAGCAGGGTTAAAAGCACCAAGTCCAATACCTGAAATGGGCCTACAAGAAAGCTTGGATAGGGTTTTTTACATGGGTGTGTGGTGACAGGACAAGGGGAAATTATTTCAAACTTGAAGAGGGGAGATTTAAGTTGGACATCAGGAAGAAATTCTTTGCTTTGAGGATGGTGAGACCCTGGTTCAGGTTTCCCAGAGAAGCTGTGGCTGCCCCATCCCTGGCAGTGTCTCAGGTCAGGTTGGATGGGGCTTGGAGCAACCTGGGCTGGTGGGAGGTGTCCCTGCCCATGCAGGGGGTTGGGACTGGATAAGCTTCAAGGCTCCTTCCATCTCAAGGTTTGTGTGAGATAGTGTCTTGCTTTCAGGCTGCTTTGGCAACATAGTTCCTTTGCTGGTTAAGGTATGATGGGCATAGGACATGAATCTAGAACTCATTTCCAGTATACATCCACATTGCTATGGCTCCAGAGAGGTACATGTGTTAAACAGAATTATTCTGCCTAGCTGGACGTTATTATGTGACTTTTACTGCTGAAATCTATGGATAATATTTAATGAAATATTTCAAGGGAGAACCTGTGATTATTTGGCAATTAAAAGGTGGAAAAAAAGAACCAACAAACCCCACAACAATCTCCCCCCAAACCCTCTGATTTTTTCATAGCTCTCTAAGGGCCAAATGCTTGTCACCAGCCTTTTGTTTTGAAATTGGGGAAATAAATTGGAAGATCTGTTTGCTCCTCGGGGATGGCTCGGCTCTGCCATCTGGTGGACACAAAGGCAAAGAAACTAGCGCTGGAAGCAATTCCTTCTGGACAACGTTGACAACTGGTATTTTGAAGTGTCCTCCTGCCCCCATCTTTTCAAGGTTCATCTGGGGTGCTTGGGTTTTTTTTTCCTGGTAAATAGGATTTGTTTGGAAAGTTTTGTGGCTAGGAGTGTGTGAGGTCCTTGCTTTGGTTCAGCTCATTGAGCTCCTCCTCTTTGGCTCTGCAAGGAGCCCAGAGGGCCCAGCTCACACCTGGACTTGTTCAAACATGGTAGGTACCTCAAGAGAGATGAAGTTAACACAGATGTCCAGGGGGAGATGGGTGGATTTGGGGCAAGCAGCCTTGCTTGGACCCCTTGCTGCAGGACCCCACTGCCCCTTCCAAGGTGGTGGTTGCAGGGAGAAAGGTCTCTTTGGAGCTCAGTGACAGTTCTTTGGGGGGGTGGCTTTATTTACTAGCATCAAAGAGAGTCCTCATCCCCTTCATCTCTCCCCTCTTGCCTTGAACTTGAGCAGTTCTGGTTTTCACCAGCTCAGATCCTTCCTCTCCACAAGTGTGGTCCTCTCTCAGCACCCTTTTCTTCACCAGTGGAGTTGGTCCTTTATCAGGGAGGAGAGAGAGATTAATAGAGAGCATCTGTTACTCAGTTTAATTGCCGGGCCAGTGTTAAACCGTGACAGGGTGTCCTTATCTCTGTGTCTGACATCCCTTCCAACCAGGAGAGGGCAACCTGGTACAGGTGGTGTGCCCCATATGCTGGATGTCCCCCCTGCCACTCTAATCCTGGTGTTCTTGATGTGTCATATTGGGAGTCAGATCTCCACTGCTGAGCAAAAAAACTTTGGTTTGCCATGTCTTCCAGTAAAAGATAGTCTTTCTGTGGCATTTAACCCAACTGACAACGACCACCTCCTTGGGAAAAGGAGATGTGATCACCTGTAACCCCTTCAGCATCAGTGTTAAGGCCACCAGTGATTAAGGAAGGCAGATGAGACTGTTGCCATCTACAATGCACTGGAGAAGAGAGGTCTGGACCAAGGCTGGCTCATCCTGCTCACAGGTTCTTCTAAGGTCCAGACCTGGGCTTTGAAAGTCATAACCTGAACCAGGTTATAAACCCTGTGGTTTTTATCAAAAGTGCAGAAAAAGAGAAATCCAGTGGGGTTTTCAGGTTGTGAGGGTCTTCCATACCATATAATAGTTGTCCATTCCACAAAGGAAACACCGGGGAAGTGGCCAAGAGCTTTGATGTTTCCATTATCATTATTATTATTATTATTATTAATAATAATTATCATTATTATTATTAGCCTTGTTAGGGTTCAGAGCTGGTTTCTGATTGTAACAAGTGAGGTGGACTCATCCTTCTCAGAACTGGTTTTATTTTTCTGGTTGTCACTCAGTTCAAGCAGATTTGATGATGCTGGCTCAGAATTCATGGGGAGAGTCTTCTCAACCTGGTGGGCATGGAAATGCCTTTTTGTGGTGGTGCTTGGAGCTGGTACTGGTCAGCTGGGTGGCTTTGGAGCCAGGTTTCTTTATTTGGAGAATGGTGGATTTGGGATGACCTCCAGGGAAGGATGGGGAATGTTGGGGTACACTTGCACCCCAGTCTGGACAGATGAATTCAGAGATGGGGAGTTGGGGTGTGCAAAGAAGGTCAATGGAAAGGAGATGGGTGGCTGATGTTGCTGCTCTGAGGGTTGGCTTGATGTTTGGTTGCCCAGGGGACAGGTCTGGTGGCAAAGAGGAGTTCTACAGCACTAGAGGGCACTGCAGCCTCACTGCAGGGCCCCAAAATCCAGGTCTGAGCAAAGGAATCCAGAGGCTTTTTCCAAAGGTTTTTTTCCTCAAGCAGAAACTTCATCTGGAGTGGCTGTGTCTCACCCTCTCCTGCTCCAGGTCACATCACTCTCCATCCCACTGTGCCCACTAGTCCAGCCCAGGGGACCTTTGGGCTCATGGATGGGTGAGGTGTTCTTCTGCACCCACAACTGAATTTAGAATCAGAGAATAATTTGGGTTAAAAGGGACCTCTAAAGGTCATCTAGTCCAGCCCCAGGGACGCCCTCACCTAGATCAGGTTGCTTAGAGCCTCATCTTGAATATCTCCAGGGATGAGGCCTCAACCACCTCCCTGGTCAACCTGGGCCATTTTTTGACTGCCCTCATGGGAAAGAACTTGTTCTTTAAATCTAGTCTTCCAATCTAAATCTAATCCTCTCTAATTTAAAACCATTGCCCCTCATCCTATCACTC
This sequence comes from Calypte anna, assembly GCF_003957555.1. Classification (NCBI taxonomy): domain Eukaryota; kingdom Metazoa; phylum Chordata; class Aves; order Apodiformes; family Trochilidae; genus Calypte; species Calypte anna. Next base: position 15,105,668 of record NC_044276.1, on the reverse strand, counting down.
CAAACCCTTGCACACAGTCCCTCTCCAACCTTCCTGGACCCCCTTCAGGTACTGGAAGGTCACTATTAGGTCTCCCCAGAACTTTCTCTTCTCCAGGCTGAACAACCTCAGCTCCCTCAGCCTGTCCTTGCAGAGGTGTTCCAAGATAATTTCCATAGCCTCCTCTGGACCTGCTCTATCAGATCCATGTTCTTCCTGTGCTGAGGGCTCCAGAGCTGGATGTTGTATTCCAAGTACATTTGATTAGCACCATGCATTGTCATCAGCCTTGAGCAGAGCACGGTTAAAACTGGAGGTGTTTGTGAACCCGACGTTGTTGTTTTGTCCCAGCACCACAACCCTGAGGGGAGCTGGTGGCCAGGAGTTTGATGTGCCCCACAACCTGGGTCTGCCTCACTCCCTGTCTCCTGGAAACCCCCCATTTTTGCAAATATAACCCTGGAGTCCAATCCTATGGGATACTTCAGCAGGGCTTGGTACCAAGTGATGCTCCTCACACCACACAGATGCCAGATGTGCTGAGGGGTCCTCCCTTTCTCCGGAAGATGCTGCTGACCATTCAGATTGTTCCTCTGAACCCTCCTGCTCCCATTTCCCTGTCCCTAATTTATCCCATTGTCCCCACCCAATGTGGAAGGATATGCCAAGCTCAGCAGTAGGGAGATGATGGAGTCCATAGCTGGTCCACCTCTAATCCTCAGATCCTAGGTTACCGGGCACAAGTCTGGGTTACAAAATAAGAAAAATAAGGAGTTTTTTGCTGTTGTACAGCTTTTCCTTGGGCCAGGCTGACAGTGTGGCATGACCAGGCTGGGCTTACCAACAGGAACTTTTGGATCCATGGCAAGGAACCCCGAGGAAAAAGCTGGATGGGAAAGGTTGTTCCTGGCAGGAGGATGAAGGAAGAGCCTCTTTTTTTTTTTTTTTTTTTTTTTTGCTTTTAAGGAATTCATGAGTAATTTTAGACCCAGTTTGCTGGCAAATTAATTAATCTGGGTGTGAGGACTTGTACTGGGGTCTAAATAGCAGCTCCATAGCCATTTGAGGCTCAACAATATCACCACATTCAGCTTTGCTGTAAACACACCAGAGAACAACAGGGGCTTTTCTCAGCTTTCATGTTGACTTCCCTTTCAAAAAGGTTTTACTTTTATGCAGCTCTAATATTCAAAGCAAGCCTGAAAGGGTTTGGTTTGTTGTGTTATTATTTTCCCCAGTCATTTCTATTGGATTTGACACACACACCCCACATCCTGCTTGAATTTTAACTTCTGAATAGCATTATATCTTTTTCTTCCTTTTTATTTTATATTTTTTTAATTTCCCAGAGGATTCATTACAAACCCAAGAGGGCTCTTGCTGAATATTTTCCCAAAGCCTTTTGTGTAGTAATGATTAAGTTAAAATCAAAAAAAGGAAAAAAAATTTAAAAGATAAAGCAAAAAAAAAAATTCCAGATTTCTACAAATCCTGAATAAAAACTCAATGTCTCTTTGGTCAAGCAGTTCTTTCTGCTGGCTTCCCACATCCTTAATCCCTCTTTGTGGAAGACCTGAATTTTTAATAAAATAAAAGGAAGGAAGGAATTGGAAGACCTGAATTTTTAATAAAGGGAAGGAAGGAATTTCTTGCTGCAAAAAAAGAAATCAGGAATATTGTAGAAGCAGAGAAGGGAGATGTGTAGATGTCCCCTTTGGTGGAAGGACCTGCAGTGCCTGGAAATGCATTGCTCTCAAAAAATCCTATTTAAAGGGTCCTTGTCCCTTGGTTGACAAAATATGAGCTGAATGTTTCCTGTTGCATTTAGAAATTTCTTCTTAACCAAAAGATGCTCCTCCCTCACCCCCCAGTCTTTCTGCTGCCTTTCCTCTGATGGTATAGAAATGGCAACCGATACAATAAATGAGACCAGAAGTTCTTCAAATGTGAATTTCCTGCTTAGAGGCAGCAGGTAAGTGAATCCCATCAAGCTTGGGAAGGTGTATATATAGCTCTGGGTGTAAATATAGGTATCGAGTGGCAGGAGAAGTGGTTGGTACAATCTAAGGTGTCCCTAAAGGGGGAAATTTATTGTACTGCACAAAACACCTGGATATCTTTTCCATGGGGAAAATAGAGACTGTTTCTGAAGGGAATTAGATGATGTTCTTGCCTGTTGTAGCAAACTGAGCTCTGTAATCCAGGGGTTCCTTTCTAGTCCCACCTTTGTGTTGTCCCTCACTTTATGACTTGAAAAATACTTTGGGGAGTTGTTTAGGGTTTTGAACATACTCTGATAGCTCTTTGAAATGGCAAGTTCTTAACTGTGCACACACTGGGGTGGGCACTGAAACAAAAGTCAGCTTTGTCCTCCAAGTGCCCGTGCTGGATGTTGAGGTTGAAGGATTTCATCGGGGTTAATAGAAATAGTGAGAGGAACTTGGTCTCCACACCCTTGTCCATGTCTCCCAAGATCATTCTGCTTTGCCCTTCCCTTTCTGCTCGTGAGACCCCACCTTGAATATTGCCTCCAGTTCTGGTGTTCCCACCCTAAGAAGGACAGAGATCTGTTGGAATGAGTCCAGAGGAGGCCACATAGATGATCCAGGGGCTGGACACCTCTGCTGTGAGGAGAGGCTGAGGGAGCTGGGATTGTTCAGTCTGGAGAAGAGAAGGCTCCAGGGGGACCTCAGAGCTGGCTTACAATTCCTGAAGGGAACCTACAGGAAGGCTGGAGAGGGACTTTTCAGAAGAGTGTCCAGCAATAGGACAAGGAGAAGAGGTTCAGACTGGATCTGAGGAAGAAGTTCTTCAGCAGGAGGGTGGTGAGACTCTGGAACAGATTGCCCAGAGAAGCTGTGGCTGCCCCCTCCTGGGAGGTGTTCAAGGCCAGGTTGGATGAGGCTTTGAGCATCCTTGTCTAGATGAGAGGTGCCTGAGCTCCCTTCCAACCTCAGCCATCCTATGATTCACCTGTTAGTACTGCTGTGGAGAAACTCCTCATTGTTGGCTTGTTTTCTTTTTAATTCTCACTTTTTTTTTGTTAGTTTTTATTGGTTTTTTTATAATTCCTGTAATGTATGAGCAGCGAAACCACTGGAGAATGATAAAACTTCATTTCTTTCTGCTTTTGTGACCTGCTTGATTATTTCATTCCTCATTGTATATTCTTTTTGAGGTGCCTTGTCCGAACAGAAAGAAAATCTGTGTGCTTATAGGAGCTGTTTGTTTCCCTTTGGCTGGGCAAAATAATAGGGATCAAAAAAGTTATGGATTCCTTCTACTGGCTGGTCCCAGGGAGGGAGCCACCAACACTCACTGTCATCCATGACATGATTTGGTGAAGCTGGTGGGCTGCATGCATCTTCATCTGTCCAACCTTCTTCTTGGAGCTGTGAATAAATAGAACATAAAAAGAGTTGTTCCTCAAGTTGAGGTTGCTGCATGTTTACTGGGTAAGAATGGAAAGGTTTGGGGTCAGTAGTTGGGTGGAAATGGTTTGAAGCTGCAACAGGACCTTCTGAGCATGTGATGGCCATTTTTTCCATGGTCAATGAAAGCTTGGTTTTCCAAAAGCAGAGGACTAGGGTGAGCTCTTTTAAAGCTTTCTTCTCATTGGGTTGTTCCCATCCACACCACTGAGCCCGTGGATCTTGTTCAGCTCCACAGCTCAGCTCCATGGGACCTCTGGTGAGGACAGCACTTGGACACATCAAGGATGGAAGAGCTCCAGGGTTGCTTGTGGTTGTACAACCAGCTCAAGGCTATGGAGAACAAGATTGGACCTGGGTGCTAGGCAGGTGACCACAGGTTATAGTTGGGCTTGTAGATGCATGCAAATTTTGACCTGGAAACACAATATTGGGTTTTGGTACTAGGGTTGCCTGAACAAAGTTTCCACTGATGGAGTTGTTCTTTATTTTGCTTTCGCTACTGATCCGCCCTTAGTGCCTTAAGGCTTTGGGAGCCACCATGCTCCCCATGGTATCCCAGCAAAACAGGTCACCTCCCTGATGGGCAGGAAGGTGAGGAATCAAGCTCCTATTAAAATGACATTTCAGCCAAAAAGAGCCAAGGGGGTAAAAAAATACCCCAACCATTCATCTGCGAGTGGATTGTACCTTGTCATACAATCACAAAATCTATTATTATTACTATCATCATCAATATTTTATTTTATTATTATATTATTTTTATTATTATTTTCTTTTTAATGGTTGGCTTCACAATTCAAAGGCTACACTGTGCTTTGGTTTTTCCAGTCTGCTGCATTGTGTGACCCTGGTGACTCTGCATTAAGCCTCCTTATATAATGGCAGGGTGGTTTTTTTTAAAACCTCCATTTAATCCTTTCGAGGCAGAATTTGCTGGGTTTTGTTTCCTTTCTGAGCCTTGTCTTGCTTCCCCCCCCCCCTCCTCCTCCTCCACCTCCCCCTTCCCCAGCGGGTGCACGCTGGAGGCATCAGTCTGGGAGCAGGGTCCTTTCTTCCTTTCTATTTTTTTTCCTTTTTTCTTTTTTTTTTCCAAGTCCATGGAGAATGAAAAAAAAAAAAAAAAAGGGGGGGGGGGGTATTTTGGTTTGTTTGGGTTACAGAACTTTTCCCTGCTGTCAGGGGGAAGGACTACGTGATGTGCAACAGGTATTTTGTGAATGGAGCACAACCCTGTGACTCCCTGTTGCTTGGTCAAAGGGGGAGGCAGGGGAAGGAGAAAGAAAAAAAAAAAAACAAAACCAATCAAAATCACCACCCAGTGATTCCATCTGATTCGTTTTGTCTGGAAAAGTTTTTCAGCGCCATGGTTCTTAAGCCAGGAGGAAGCTTTCTTCTGGCCCAAGAACAATAAAGGGGTCAGCAGTCTGATCTTCCCTCCTACACCCTCTTCCTTCCATTGTGAGGGGTCTGTGCAAATATCCCAGGCTGTTTCTGCTGGGGCCTGAGGGACCTGAGCTGCCCATGTGACATTAAAGAGAGACTCTGGGAACCTAGTGATCCCGAGCTGCAAAAAGAAAGAAAAAGAAAAAAAAAGAAAAGGAAGTTTCTGAGGTTCTCCATTTCATAGAATCATGGAATCAGTCTGCTTGGATAAGACCTTGAAGATCATTGAGATCATTCCTTAACCCACCACTGACTCATGGCCCTCAGCACCACATCTCCAGGGCTTTGAAATCCCTCCAGGGATGGGGACTCCAGGTCCTGCCAACCCTTTCCAGGGAGAAATTGTTCCCAAGCTCCAATCTAAACCTCCAGGTCAATTCCTCTTGTCCCATCCCTTGTTCCTTGGAAGAAAAGACTGACACCCACCCCCTGGCTCCAACCTCCTCTCAGGGGGTTGCAGAGAGCCAGAAGGTCTCCGCTCAGCCTCCTTTGCTCCAGGATCAACACCCCCAGCTCCCTCAGCTGCTCCTGGGCAGACTTCTGCTCCAGACCCTTCCCCAGCTCCATTGCCCTTCTCTGGACACACTCCAACCCCTCAATGTCCTTCTTGTCCTGAGGGGCCCAGAACTGAGCCCAGGATTCCAGGTGCAGCCTCCCCAGTGCCCAGCACAGGGGGACAATCCCTGCCCTGCTCCTGCTGCCCACACAGTGCTGACACAAGCCAGGATGCTGGTGGCCTTCTTGGCCACCTGGGCACACCCTGGCTCATATTGAGCCAGCTATTTCTAGCATAGCATTGCACTTGGAGAAGGTCTGTCCCCTTACCACGCTTACGTGCTCTTCCATGGTTCCACTGCAGCACCTTCCCCAGCATCTCCTCATCAAATTGCCAAATCCCTACAGAAGGTTGGTGAACTCTTGTGTCTCCCCAGCCTTTGACCTCCTCCCTGTCTCTGGCTGTCCAAGATGGTAGATTTCCACTGCTCTCAGTGCCATATGCAGAACCTTTGTGCTGGTAGAGTATTTTCTCCAGCAAGGATGGGGTCAAAGGAGGCATGATGCTTGCCATTTTGTGTTTGCTGCAGGGATTGACCACTATCTGGTAGCAGCCAGGTTTTCAAACCAGCATCTTTCATGAAGTGCCTGTTAGTCCTTGGACACGTATCACAGACCATGAAGGTATGAGCCAGCAGCTCCTGGAGTAAGATCTTGGGACCAGATTCACGGTAGTTTGTCCACTGATCCTGCCCATCATCAAAGCATGTCCCTGTTGGGGGAGGTTGTAGATGTCTCCTGTGTTTTCTGTAATATTTCTCTGTGGTCACAAAACTTGAAGACCACGTTCTGCCACCATGAATGGTGAGACTTTTCCCAGGTGGCGTTTTTTCATCTGCTAGGCTAGATACCACCTGCTTTCCCAAAGGAGAATTGTGGGACCTCTGGCCTTCTATGAGACAGTGAGTTCAACACAGCAAGCTGTGTCCTGCACTGAAAATCTAATTCATTTGTCAGAGGGTGAGTGGATGATGCTCAGCAAATTGTAGGACCCACCTCTTTTTTTTTTTTTTTTTTTTTTTTTTTTTTTCTTTTTTTAAATTTTTTTACACACAAGAACAAGCCAATAGCATGTGTGACCTCCTCTCTCTGTGTCCCAGCTCCTCAGACCTTGGCACCAAGCAGCTGCATGAATCATGATGGGTGAGTTTTGCCATAAGGCAGTTCCCGTCATTATTATCTCCTCACTGTGTCGATAACGCTTTTGGTGGTGATGCTCAGGATTTCCTCACACTGCAGAGCTTTCCTGAAGATCAACTCTGTGAGGGGTGGAGGAAGTGGCTGTTCCAAGATTGCTCCTGGCTCCTGAGAACTGGGTGGCCAACTTCAAACGTACGTGCGACCTGACATGCTCCAAAGAACACGGCGGTTCATCTTTCCCCTCCTCTACTTTGTTGGCGCAAGCTGGTGTTGACGTGTGGGAGGTCCTCTTCTCCTGCAGATGCTCCCAAGATCAAATCTTGCTGTGGAAACCTGTCACAGACCCCACAAGGGAGACTGGGAGAAGTTGTCCCATGTCTTGCTTGAAATCTCAAGGGCATGGGGGGGGCAGACTTAATGAGAAACTCAAGTGTTGGGGCTATGCTGTGTTGGTGCTACAGTGTTGGTCCTTTGGAATCATAGAATGGTTTGGGTTGGAAGGGACCAGAAAGATCATCCAGTTCCAACCCCCCTGCTATGGGCACGGACACCTCCCACCAGCCCAGGTTGCTCCAAGACCCATCCAACCTGACCTTCAGCTCTTCCAGGGAGGGGGCAGCTATAACTTCCTTGGGCAACCTGGTCCAGGGTCTCACCACCCTCACATTAAAGAATTTTTTCCTCATGTCCAACCTAAATCCCTCCTCTTTAAGTTTAAACCATTTCCACTTGTCCTCTCCCTCCCCCAGCTTTCTTGTAGGCCCCCTTCAGATATTGGAAGGTTACTATAAGGTCACCTCAGAGCCTCCTCTTCTTGAAAGGAAAATGATGTTTAGTTGTTTAGAAATGCTTAGAAAGGTGAATTTGTTTTTTCAACTCCTTTTTGTACAAATGCCCTTGGTTGAAAGTAAAAGTAAGATGCAAGTTCTTTCAGCCTTGGCATGATGTTGCTTTTCTCCTGGTGTTGGAGCAGCTCTCTGATCTCTGTATCCCACATCTAGCTCCAGGATTTTGGTGGTCTTTCCCAGCAGCGTAGCTACACAGGGATTTTTACGTGGGCTATAGTGACCTTGGTGAAGAACAGGTGAAGTATGACACTTCCACCATACAGCTCCTTTGCGACTCTTCCTCCTTTAGAAAAGGAAATTGTGCCCAGTTGTCCATGGTGCCTGGTTGTCCACATCCAGCAAGACCATGAAAATATATCACAAGGATCTCCAAGGGCTGAAGGTCTACATGAGGTTGGAACCTACTACGTTAGAGGTGGAGCTCCTTGACTACTTGAGCATCCCTCCGTTCCTGTCTGAAGTGGAAGTAGATCACCTTGTTAGGTTTGGTACTTGCTACCTCTTTCTATGCTGTGATTTGCATATGAGACAGGGCTTGAATTTATTCTGCCAGTCCTCAACTTGTGGGAGTTGTTGGTTCAGGAAGGGCAAGGCTGCAGTACAGGAGTTGATGGTCCTGTCCTTCATCTGGGAAGTCTACAGTAGCTCTTCTGACATAGGGTTGGACCAAAAGAGAAAGTGGTTTTGGTTATTTAGTGCTCTTGCTGTGTGTAGGACAGGCACCTTAGGCCCAGGTGGGAAGGACTAGACTGTTCAGGAGCAGAAAATAATGGATTAGATGGTTAGAAGCGAGTTGGATGGGAGCAGATAAGGGATGGGAGTGTGACTTGGTGACATTCCATAAGTCCAGTGTCAAGTTGCTGCTTCATGATGAGAATAGTTCTGTTTCTAGGGCAACCAATAGCAGATATTTGTCTTCTGTACACACATTTCCAATCTTCTCCTCATCTGTTTTGTCCAGATCTTCTGAGTCTTGCCTGTGCTGCCTGGTTGGAATGGTTTCCTGCCTGGGCAGGATGTCTTTTGCTCTGTCAGTCCTCCATATGTGCTCACAGCCACCAGGATCCCAGCATGGATAGATCCAATTGAAATTAAAAAGGTTATATGAAGCTGCATGGAAGGAACAAAAAAAAAAGTCATGCAGGTGTTTGGGGGAGACCTTCAGTCTTTCAGAAGCTGTGTGGCCTCTTGGAAGATGCCCAGTTGGGTGCTGCACTTTCCTATGAGGAAAACCAGGGTGTTTTCATGGATTTTGTGTTGCCACACATTTCTTCTTCCATCACATGTCATAGAATCGTAGAATGCCAGATTGGTTTGGGTTGGAAGGGACTTTAAAGATCAAGTAGTCCCAACCCCCCTGCATGGGCAGGGACACCTCCCACCAGCCCAGGTTGCTCCAAGCCCCATCCAACTTGACCTTCAGCACTTCCAGGGATGGGGCAGCCACAGCTTCTCTGGGAAACCTATTCCATTGTCCACCAATAAGCTTTGGAGATCTGAACATGTGCGGAGAGCCACATCCAAGGGCCAGGTTCAGGGAGTCTCCTGCCCTGGGAGATGAGGACTGGGGGGGTGGGGTGGGGGTGTTCTTCTGAGGCTTTAAGGAAGCTCTCTGGGATGGGAACTGTTGTACAGTAGGAAGAGTCATCAGCCTCATCTTACGTGCGTCTGGTCTCACTGGTTGGGATCATCCCCCCCCCAGTGGAAACCATCAAGAATTTCCATTATTTCCTTTCCTGAGGCTTTGTTTGGGTGGGGTTTTCTGGAAGGTATTTCACAGGCAGGTATAATTAAAGAAAGCCACTCTTTGCCTGGAGGCAAGACAAGGTTTCTTTAGAGCTAACCCTTTAGCTTGGTGGCAGAACAGAAACTGTGGTCCCATGGAGGAGAAAAAGAGAGGAAGGTGTGGGGGGGGAGTTAGTGAGGAATCATCCCAGTTAAATGCTGCACACCCGGGTTAAGACCCTTAACCAGCAAAATCCTTGAAATATGTGCTTAATGTTAAGCCCCCCCTTGCCTTCAAGCTCTTTACTCTTGTGCTTAACTTTAAGCATGTGCCTAAGTGCTTGGCTGGCTGAGGGCCAAGGCAAATAGGAGCCTCAAGGAGCAGATTTGCCTCAAGGAAAAGCTTGACTGGACTGAAGTCCCCATGGGCCAGTGAGTGCTACAGCAGGGCTGGGGTGGTGGAAGGGGGTGGTGTGGCAAACCTCTAGCAAATCCCAGCTCCGTGAGGTTATTTGGTGGTGGGTACCACTGTGGACCCCGGGGGTGTGCTCACAAGGAGCATCCTAAGGGTGTAGCATCAAAAGGGGTGCTGTGATTTCTGTTTCACTGTTGGGAAGGCATCAGCCTCACAGGTTAGCTTGTGTGTATCACAGGCACAGTCTTGGGAAAAAATAGAGGTTTTTTTTTCCTCTTAATTGAGAAAGAGGAACGTTTTAGTGGAGGGAAAGAAATCCTTGATTTTATCCTCCTCATCATCAGAAAGAGAGCAGATTACATGACCTGACCACTAAATCTTCATAGGAATTTATGTGGCTGCATTAACATTTAGAATAAAAAGGACTCCTGTATTAACACAAGCTTTTATAATGGTCTTATCTTCTTCTTCCCTCTTCCCAGATAATTCCTGAAAGCCTATTTTTAATTCCCCCCCCTTTTTTTTTTTTTTTTGCCATTCAGTCTGGACTTCATCAAACAGCAAAGGTGGGGTTTGGATTGGTTTTTTTTCTTTATCTATTTTTAATCTGTGAAAGGCACCATTAAAGCTAAATCACTGCAGCCGTGGAACATATGAAAACGAAAAGCCACCATCAAAAAGAAAAAAAGAAAAAACCCCAAATCAATGTTCTTTTGAAAACAGCACCACTATGAGGGGTTAAGGGAAATGTGCAGCTGGAACAAATAGAATGCTCGTAGAAACTTCCTCAATAACTCCACAGAAGGAAGCGTGGTGAGCCCTTGAGCCTTTGAATCCAGCTCCATTTCCCTCTCAAACCCATGGAATTTATATTAACCTCCAGCTTTACTTAGCTGGTCGGAATTATTTCTTCTTATTATTAACATGTATTAATTATTTAATATGGTGGGGGGGTTGCAGAAGGAAGAGATTCGCTCTCGTTGCTGCGGAGGGGATCGGTTCCGCTCCTCGTGCATTCTTGGGACAGGAAGAGCCAAAGGCCATGGGTCTTAAATGAAGAAATCTTTTTGGAGTTGGAAAGGGGGGAAAGGTTGAGACTGCCATGTGCAGAGAGGTTTGGTGATTTGGTCAGCACAGGCATCTCAGTTGATTTAAGGAAGGGGAGGTTTGAGCCATCCCTGCTCTCTGAGTTGTCTCCCATCCCAGCAGAGATGCAGACAGGAGGAAGGATACCATGTGCCTTTAGCATCTTGTATATCACAGGATCACACACAGAATTGTCCTGGTTGGAAAAGACCTTCCTGAACCATTAATCTAACTCTGCCAAGGCCACCACTGCCCCATGGCCCTCAGCACCATATCTCCACAGCTTTGAAAGCCCTCCAGGGATGGGGACTCCACCCCTGCCCTGGGCAGCCTGGGCCAGGCCCTGACAACCCTTTCCAGGGAGAAATTGTTCCCAAGCTCCAATCTCAACCTCCAGGTCAATTCCTCTTGTCCCATCCCTTGTTCCTTGGAAGAAAAGACTGACACCCACCCCCTGGCTCCAACCTCCTCTCAGGGGGTGGCAGAGAGCCAGAAGGTCTCCGCTCAGCCTCCTTTGCTCGAGGATCAACACCCCCAGCTCCCTCAGCTGCTCCTGGGCAGACTTCTGCTCCAGACTCTTCCCCAATTCCATTGCCCTTCTCTGGACACACTCCAACCCCTCAATGTCCTTCTTGTCCTGAGGGGCCCAGAACTGAGCCCAGGATTCCAGGTGCAGCCTCCCCAGTGCCCAGCACAGGGGGACAATCCCTGCCCTGCTCCTGCTGCCCACACAGTGCTGACACAAGCCAGGATGCTGGTGGCCTTCTTGGCCACCTGGGCACACCCTGGCTCATATTGAACCAGCCCCTTTCTGCTCATTAGTGAGATCATTCTCAGTGTCCTGGTCACTGCTATCTTAGACCCTTCCCAGCTTCTGTAACTGAGTCCATCACATGGGCATGGTCGTGATGGAGAAATCAGAAATGACCTTAAAAAGGCCTTGAGAGGAGAGATAACATGACCCAAGACATCTCAGCAGGCGAGGTATTTGATGCTGGTCACTTGACACATGAAAATAACCAGAGGCTGGGTTGTTTTGTTGAGTTTGGTGCTGGTTCTTCTTTGTCTCCACTTGGTTTTGATGAAAAACCTGAAGTTACATCCTCTTGGCTAATCTGAAATGAATTGAAGGGGGTTTGACCCATCTCCTGGCAGCCATCAGAAAAACAACTACAACACATGCTTTTACTGGCAGAAAAGCTGATGTTTGAGTGATGAGTTGTCATGGTTGAGGTTCAGCCTTTGCAAGACATGGGAGAGCAGATATGATTGTCTTGCTGCCTGTCCTGTAGCAACCTTTGGATAAAACCCAGTTTTTTAGGCTTTTTTTTTTTTTTTTTAGGGGGGTGGTGGTGGAAATTCCAGGTCCATTTCCACATCACATTTGGAGACTGCTGTAAAGCAGCTACAAACTTGCTTTTCTTACTTGGCCTCATTTTATTGTCCAAAGGGGTCCGTAGCTCCCTGAGGTCATAGAATCATAGAATTGGCTGGGTTGGAAGGGACCTCAGAGATCATCAAGTCCAACCCTTGATCCACTACTGCTGCAGTTACTAGACCATGGCACTGAGTGCCACTTCCAGTCTCTTTTTAAATATCTCCAGGGATGGAGAATCCACTACTTCCCTGGGCAGCCCATTCCAATGCTTGATCACCCTCTCGGTAAAGAAATTCTTTCTAATATCCAACCTAAACCTCCCCCAGCACAACTAAAGACCGTGCCCTCGTCTTGCTGAGAGTTGCCTTAGAAAAGAGACGAACCCCCCCCTGGCTCCAACCTCCTTTCAGGTAGTTGTAGAGTGATGAGGTCTCCCCTGCGCCTCCTCTTCTCCAGGCTGAACAGCCCCAGCTCCCTCAGCCTCTCCTCATAGGATATGTGCTCAAGTCCCTTCACCAGCCTGGTTGCCCTCCTTTGGACCTGCTCCAGGACCTTAATATCCTTCCTGAACTGAGGGGCCCAGAACTGGACACAGTACTCAAGGTGTGGCCTCACCAGCGCTGAGTACAGGGGCAGAATCACTTCCTTGGACCTGCTGGCCATGCTGTTCCTGATACAGGCCAGGATGCCATTGGCCTTCTTGGCTACCTGGTCACACTGTTGGCTCATGTTCAGCTTCCTGTTAATCCAAACTCCAAGGTCCCTCTGTGTCTGGCTGCTCTCCAACCACTCTGTCCCCAGCCGGTAGCGCTGCATGGGGTTGTTGTGGCCAAAGTGCAGGACCCGGCACTTGGCCTTGTTGAACCTCATCCCCTTGGAATCAGCCCAACTCTCCAGTCTGTCCAGGTCCCTCTGCAGAGCCCTCCTGCCTTCCAGCTGATCGACACTTCCCCCCATCTTAGTGTCGTCTGCAAATTTGCTGATGATGGACTCAATCCCCTCATCTAAATCATCAATGAAGATATTAAACAGAACTGGGCCCAACACTGATCCCTGGGGGACACCACTAGTGACCGGCCGCCAACTGGATGCAGCCCCGTTCAGCACCACTCTCTGGGCCTGGCCCTCCAGCCAGTTCCTAACCCAGCGCAGAGTGCCCCTGTCCAAGCTGTGGGCTGACAGCTTTTTCAGGAGAATGCTATGGGAGACGGTGTCAAAGGCCGTGCTGAAGTCCAGGTAGACCACATTCACAGCCCTCCCCTCATCCACCAGGCGGGTCACCTGATCATAAAAGGAGATCAGGTTGGTCAGACAGGACCTGCCCTTCCTAAACCCGTGCTGGCTGGGTCTAATCCCTTGTCCATTCTGCAGGTGCTGTGTGATTACACTGAGGTTGATCTGTTCTATATCCCTGCCAGGCACTGAGGTCAGGCTGACGGGCCTGTAAAGGTCTGCAAAGCACCAGCAAGAAACCACAGGGGTAGTTAATTTGTGATGCAAAATGATTGATACTCTGTGGCAAGTGGGTTTGGTGCTTATCCCTGCATTAAAACCCATTACAGGAGGAGGGATCTTAGTGCTTGATGCATAAAAGGAAAATCCTGGGAGGGAGCAGATGGATACTGAGTTTCTTCCAGCCAGGTACCAACTGCTAGTAACCTGGCAAGGAGAAAGTCAAGCCCTGGTGTTGCACAGCTCACACTTCTGACAAATAATTTGGCTTTTTAAAGAGAAGAATGAGATTTTTCTAGGATTAAATTGGTGTTTGCACATTGGGGGATTTTTCTAAGCTGGGGGAGCTGAGAATTAGGATCCTCACTTGCTGTCTCTGGGCTGAACTAGACTGAGCAGAAACTTTAGAATGAAGCAAAACTATTTCTTTGTCATATAGTCCCAGGGAAAATTTTGTTTACTGGGTCTTCATCCAACTGCAAACAGGAGTATCTGTTGTGTGAAAATGTTTCCAGCTCAAGACAAGGGACTTGGAGAAGGGAAGGACAGTGATAGATCCACTGGTTGACCAAGGGGTTGCCACCACCACCATGACTTTGTTGAAGTCAGTGACACAATTCCCTTTGACTTTGGTGATGCAACATATGGATCACAGCAATAGGGATCATGGCAAAAAAATGCTTGTTGACCGATTAACTATTACCTGCCATCTCAGGGTGTTGCAAAAGCTCATGCACTTGGAAGGCCTCCAACAGGAAATGCCAAGGGCTGAGTGGTGGGAAAGTTCTAGGGCTGCTGGATTTACCCATGTTGAAAAAAAAAGAGAAGCCACCTCTTGTTTGTAAGGTTTTGAAGTTATCACTTGGGTAAGAAGGGGTTTCATCCCAAGGTTTGGGAGCTTGCATGAGCTGGAGCTCCTATTGGCTAAAACTTTGATTTATCGAAGAGGAGATTTGTGGGGGCTTGCTTCTGGGGAATTTCACAAATGCACATCAAAACCAATGTAGTCTTTTATTAATAATAAGGGTGAAATGAAAATAGACTTGGATACAGCCCTTCTGTTGTGCTGGGAGCCAGGCTGAGGTTTGAGGTAAGCATACCCAGGCAGAAAACTTTGAAGATCATCTAGTTGGAACACTCCTGTCATGGGCAAGGAAACCTCCTCCTAGAGCTTGCTCAAAGCTTCATCCAACCTGACCTTCAACACCTCCAGAAGAGGCTGTACCAACACTGGGGATTACACAGAGGATTAAGAGACCCTCCAGCTTAGAGGGTGACCTGGGCTCTGGCCCCAAACTCCCTGATGTCCTATGAGGTCTGTCTATAGCTCGCCTTAAAAATTCAATGAGAAGGTCCCTTTTCTGCCTGCAGGCCACTTCCTCCCAACACTGGCATGATGAGGAGGTGCTGAGGGTGGATGGTGTACAAAAGGTCCTCTTGCCATCTCACCTGCCTGCTTCATCTCAACTGGGGAGGCATGGTCTGCTGGGACATCAAGGTTCACAACTCAAGTGTGGTAGGCTTTGAAAGGTAAAAGAGATGAAGAAAAACAGACTGAGGAGCATGAAAAATATAGAGGAAAAGTAGACTTGAAAGAAATGTGAGGTCCTGGAGGGACTGACATAACTTGAGATACAAATATTCCCATGGAAACCTCGTAACACTGCAAGTCCCAGCTAAAGCAATTCCTGCCTCAACCTCAGATGAGCAACATGCAGGAAAAGGTTTTTAGAGCAGCAACTGCAGCCTTCTTTTAGGATGAGCTTTGGGCTCATTTGGGTTGGTGGACAAACCACCAACCACATACCAAGTGTGGTGCCTCCTGGTTGCAAGTGATGTGGGTGGTATCTATTCCCAATATTAGCTGGAAAACAAACCAACTCTTTTTCAGGGGAAAGCAAGCCCAGGTCACTAATGCTATCTATAGAATCATAGAATAATTTGGGTTGGAAGGGACCTCCAAAGGTCACACAGTCCAACCCCCTGCAGTCAGCAGGGACACCCTCCCCTAGATCAGGTTGCTCAGAGACTCCTCAAGCCTCACCTTGAATATCTCCAGGGATGAGGCTTCAACCACCTCCCTGAGCAACCTGGGCCATTGTTCCACTCCCTTCATGGTAAAGAACTTGTTCCTAACATCCAATTTTAATTTCTTTTAATGATTCTTTAAATATTCTGCATTTAAGGACTCCAAGCAATGGTGTGGTTCTATCTCTGTTTACTGGATAAATGTATTTATTTATGGATGGAATGCTTTGCTGCTGACAGTAAGGTTTGTTTTTAAGCCTGACCTGGGTAGAGGAAATACATACAAATAAACAATAAACCTAAACAACACTAATATAACAGCAGTTAAAACAATTAGAGTGACTTCCACTCGCGAAATATTGTTCCCATTTTTTGCTACAACATGGGAAAAAATTCCATTTCCTAAGTCAGCTTGTAACTGATTTGGAATTTGTGGCTTCTGGTAACAAAAGGGGGATTTCTTTCGTCTGTTATTTATACTCTTCCTATGTGTTTGTGTGTCTGGAGCACCCTGTTTCAACTCATCAACCTTTCCAGCCTCTCCCCATCTTCACGGGCTTGGTGGCACTGGTTGGGTTTTTCCTCCTGCCCAGTGTGGTTGTGCTGATGTGAACGTGTGGGTTTGTAGAGGCAGTTCCTCCTCAGAGACTTTGTCCTGGATTTTAAAGTTCTATTATCTTTGATTGATGTATAATTCAGGAGCTATGGGTCTGAGAGTTAAAAAGAGACCTCGGGAAACTCGTTGTCAGAAGACACCGAGGAAGGTTCAGGGTATGTTTCACTTGGGATGCTTTACCTAGTTATTCTAATGCTTTAATTGCATTTGCAGTGTTCACCTCACACAGGGAGTTTCATGCCAGGTTGTTCTGCCATTCACTGTGTCTTTTGTTTCATCCCAGAGCTGGCTGTGGAGGGATGAGGTGGGACAGCTTAGCTGCCACCAAATCTTTAATGTCACCAAGTATTTAATACCATTTTAAAAGCTTCCCTCTCTGCCAGGAGCTGATTGCAAACACCAAGGCAAGGCTGTGGGCAGATAAAGGTCTAAATAATACTTCTTTGGGTCTGGGCCTACATGTGCAGAGTCTGTAATTTCTGAAATTGTCCCCCATTTTGTAAGAGGGGAGGTATGGACCAGCAGGAATGCTCAGCAAGGTGGAATTCAGGAGGTTGCACCCCTGGGGCAACATAGAAGGGCAGAGCTCTGTAGGGCTGGAAGTTTTAATTATAACTGAAGAGTGGTGTTTAGCTGGTCACCATCATGGCCATCATTCCTCTGTGCCCCTGCCCTTTTCTGAGGTGCTCCTCACTGAGTCACATTTGCTTTGGCATTCAACCTTTGCTGGCGATGGAGAATTTATGATGTGCTCCTCAAAGATGCTGAGGAATCAAAGATACTCAGGAAATCAGGAAAGATCCTCAAAGATACTCAGGAAATCCTCCAAATTGGCAACATCTCCCAAGAAACAACTTCCTATGCCTCTTCTTCAAGGTGTGTTACACCATGCAAGCACATCCTCCTGTCAAGGTCCCACAGAGCATCCGTCCTCTACCTTGGGACTTGCCCAATCAGTAGAGGAATCTTACTTCTTTTCCAGCTCCTGGATGGTTGGAAACTAAGTCTTCTTTGTCAACTGTATAGTTCAGTTCAGACCTGTCTTAAGTTTTTGAGGTTGAAGACTACCTTGGAGGTAGCCAGGACCCATGTGTGCTGTGCTGTGGGGTGAGGAGAGCCACAGCCATGAAGGGCTGGAAGGATTTACCTGCTTTTTATCTTGGGTGAGGAGTATTTTGTAAATTTGTGTTTTCTGTTCCATTGATGTTGAACACTGACTGATTCCTTTATTCAGAAGCAACTATTACTGTAATCACCTTCCAGGAAAAAAATGAAGAGCTTGCAATTTGAAGGAACAGATTTATCATTGAAATTTTAATGGAGAGGAAATAATTTTCAGGCGGCTTCCTGACATTGTTTGGTATTCCTCCATGGATTACAAAAGCAGGTCAGGGTTTTGGTTTGTGCCTCAGCCCTCTCCTTTCAAGAACTTAAAAAAATTCCTTCGTGTAAGAGAGGAGAGTGAGTGGCAGAGCAGCACCGTGGGAGTTCCTGGAAGAGAAAGAGGCAACAGCAAGTGACCTCCAAGGAGATGGCTCTGCTGGAGGTGCTCATAGGACTTTCATGTGTTGATAAATAGGGGGGTAGAGGTGATGGGGTTGATGCTGGTGGAGGGCTAGCAGCACTTTTGCCATATTTTTCATGTGCAATTGGGTGGCTGAGATGGGTGTACTGAGTATTGGCAGATTTGGCCCATGGGCACCAGGAATTTGAGACTGGAGCAACAGAAGTTAAATATATCTCCAGCTCCTTGCTGTCCCAGACTTTCCTACCATGGCTAATCCATCCTATAAGCAGATGAAAGCCTTATCACAGGGTGGTGGGAATCACTGGGTGGTTTCTGCTGATCATTTCTGGAACCACAATATATTGATTTCTTTACACTCCCTCCAACCTGGTTATTTGTGTTGTTGCCTTGGCATGGGCTGTTGGGACATCTTTGGGGTTGCTGTGAACCCAGCCCAACTTCCCCAGATAATAAAGCCCACCTTGAACTTTGAGTGCAATAAAACCAAATGAAACTCCCAGTGCCTACTGCAGACCTAATAACCTGTTTGTTCAGTTCAGGCCTTCTGCAACCATTTGTTTAATGGTGGAGATGTTGCTTGAGGGCACAAAAGGATCTTGAGATAAAGCTTGTGGAGCAATATGTCTCGATCATTTCTTTTCCTTCACCCCAGCACTGGGTTTTTCCATCAGCCTGGTTCCTTTTCTCACCCTTTTTGTGTGCTTTTTCATTGTTGCTGTTTGGCATCTTTGCCTCCTTGACCATCATGGGCTGGAAGTGTTTCTGCTGCATGGAGAACATCTATGGAAAAAGCTTAATAAGTGTGAGTGAAGACAGTTTGTGGAGTGAGGTTCCACATCTGAAAGTCAGGCTGAAAGACATGAGCACCACCAGGATGAAGCAATCAACCCCAACCTCTCATAGCCCCTAAAGTCTTCATGAAACACCCATGAATTTTGCCACCACAGGCAACAGTTGTACCTGAGATGTGGAGAAGTGGAGGGAAAGGAAGGAAGGTGCAGTTTGGTCCCAAATATGAAACTCTTTTTGTGGAGCAGTTGGAGTCCCTGGGTTTTGCTTGGTCATGGAAGGACCAGCAGCAGAAATCCCCCACAACTCATCTTGTTTTTCCTTGTGACTAAAAGAGGCAAAGCTGGTGCCTCTCTCCAACTTCTTCAGCTGAGGAAACTTGAGAAAAAAAACATCAAAACTCCTGCTCATATCAGAGTAGCTCTGAACCCAACCATTTTCCTCCTCTAGTCCTGTCCCTCTGCCTCATATCCCTCCCAGGTCAGTACTCTGTGTGGTGGGGTGACTCTGGAGAGGGATTTTGCTGGAGAAGGGACAAGTATCAGTGTGGGAAGATGCAGAGGCTCTTGGGTTGCTGCAGATTGCCAACGAGCTCTTGAAAGCTTTTGCTTTGTTCTTTCATTAAACTTTGATGTAAATGGGACAGCAGAGAGGCAGCTGCCAACTTACTGGATTCCCATGGGCAAGGGGATGGGGTTCAGGGTTGGGTAGACAACCTTCATTAAGAATGTAAAGCACAAAAAAAGAGTCCACATGGGTGTCCAACCTGGTCCCCATCTGTTTGAAAGATGGCAGTTTTCCCTGGCTGACCATACAATAGTCACCTAAATTTGTCAGACATCACCTTCCCTTCTCCAAGAGCATTTCCCAAAGCTTCTAATCAGGAATATGCACATCACAACATCTAGGGGAGCAGACCAGTCCTGAAGGCTCTTTCTTTTCCAGACTTCTTGGCCTTTCTTGTTAGACTGTGCATGTTTATAATTTAAACTTGACATCCATGTACATGCATTAGAAGTCCCCTGGGCTTCTCAGGTTCTGCTCCAAGCTTCCCACCATATAAACCACAGAGTGCTGTGCTCCAAAATTAAAAATGAACTCACTTAGAGATCCTTCCTGAGACCAGGGGCTCCTTGTTCTTTGGTTTTCCCACACCCCTCACTTCCAGAACCAGCAGCATGGAAACATTGGTTTATCTTCTCCTCCAACTACCTGCCAGTAACTGTCAAAATAAAAATTGATGTGGGAGAGAGACCAAATGTGATTTTGCTGCCCACTGAGAAGCTGCAAACTTGCTTTTGAAAAAACATGAGCACCTGGGCTTGATGGTGTCTTCTGGTCTAAGCAGGAGGAAAGACCATCCCTCTTCTGTAGGTCTTCTTCTAGACCCATTGCAGAGGAGAAGGTGGTCTTCTGCCTTGCAAAACATCCCCCTTTGGCTCTGGTCAGGGATTTTAGTTTCATAAAGAGTGTGCCTAGTGGAAAAGGGAAGACCTGCAGTTCAGATCCACATTGTCCTCAATGACCCAGCTCTATTGAAGGCACTTCCATTGCTGTTCTGCATGAGCCATGGTGTTTAGAAGCCTCCAGGTCTCTAAAAGTCATCAAGGTCCTCACTGTGCCCCTGTGACTTTGGCCCATTCCCAGCCAACAAGCACCCTTGGTCTTCCCCAGCCACTCCACCCTTCTTTTAAGTTGCTGATATTTCCTTTTCCATCAGCTTGCTGCACAAAAAAAAAAAAAAAAAAGAGTAAGCTTTTCTCCCTTCTAAATTTAGCTCTGTTTAGTCACCAAAATAGACAAGAGTAGGGATTGGTGACTGTGTTTTTCCAAAACATTGCCTCATGGCTTGGACTAAGGAAGGTAAGTGCTCAACTGGAGAAAGGGAGATGCTTGATTCTCCTAATGGGGTCACCAAGTTCTCCTCTTCTCAGGCATAGGCAGTGTCTGGGAGTGCTCCTTGGATTAGAAGCCTTATTCAAGTTTAATTCATCCATCTCTCACCCTGATGCTGTCTGCTGGTGGTGGGCAGAGGTCCAAGGAGGCACAGGGATGCTCTGCAAGGAGGACATGCAGCTGTAGTGAAGGAGGCAACCAGGTGCCACTAATTGCCAGGGAGTGAGCATGAGCTTGTGTCAAGCCCACCTGTGCCTAATTAGGGTGGGCCCCCACTGTGCATGAGCAGGACCAGGGGGCCAAGAAAAGCTGAGGCCTAAGACACAGGCGGAGCTCAGCCTCAAGCTAGCCAGCAGAGAGGCCAGTTGCTCTTGGAGTAGCAGCACTGATCTGGGCTAGTCAACTCTGAGAGCCATAGGCTTAGAGCATTGCTCGTGAGTCTCTGCTGGAACAGCTGGTTGGACCTTGAAGCGCCGTTCCCTAAGAGAGGTTTGTCTTGCTACATCTGGTGGAGAATACGGGTATAGACCTCGATCTAGCCCGTGCTCAGACGAATCAGAAAAAAACGGATCCAGTCCGGCACAAACTAGCATTAACAGAAAACCCAAGGAGTCGGGTAAGACGATCCACTACCGTTCCTTCCCTACCACTGATTGACCAAGAAAAAGGAAAAGATGGGATTGTCAGTAAGCACCCCTGTTAATGAGAAGCTGGTGACACTGGCGAAGGAGCAAGAGCTCTCCTCCTCCCCGTCCTCTGTGGCTGCGTGGAAACTCTGGCAGGAGGTCAATAACCTATTGGGAGACCTCCATACTCAAGAAATGAACAAAAACATAACCGAATTAGATGGTACCTGGGGAGTGGTGATCAATGCCCTAAAAGAAATAAAAGCCGAGGCGGAAGCTGCCATCACCGCCATTGCAGCACTCCCGCCGAAAGCTAGCGTTGACACTAGAGCACCACCACCAGAAGCAGGATCCGGTGTTGTCCCCACAGCACCTCTACTACCCACCCCTCCTCCTGAAGATGGAAAAACCCGGAAGGCGTTCCTAGGACTAAGGGACAAAAGCCTTGCCATCAAGGGCATGAGAGGAAAGTTGCACCATTCCATAGCCGAGTTTCTATCGGATATCGGGCCGGAGGAAGAAAAGGAAGCACCTGTTCCGAGCACCGAAAGAAACGAACAAAAGAATGTGAAGATGCCAACAGCCCATGCCCCCGAGATGGGCGGCCCCAGCTGCTGCTTGAAACCATCCCTACTGGCACCTCCCAGCTCAGAAAAAGAGCATGGGAAAGAAGTGGCCACCCCACCAGCTGCACCCATCGGCCTGGAGGACAAAATAAAAGCCCTCCTGGAACAAACAAATCAGGCCATGAAATCCTTAGAAAAGAGGATGACAGACATAGAACAACGCTTGTCTTTCCATAAATACCGAGACCCACCCACCCTCCCTGATGATGAGGAGGAGGACATTCCAACCCCGTTGTTATCAAGATAGAACAACCAAGGCATCAAAGGTGCTGATAAACCCCAACCCAGAAGATGGTCTGGCTTCATCCGCGATGCCATCCTCGAAGGGGATTGGGAGGCCAGCACTGTTGCTTGCCCTGTTCTGCACGATAACAATGGGCCACCTCAATTTGAACAGCACAGTTGGAAAACCTTACAGCAAGCCAAGAAGACCCTGAGAGAGGGAGGATTAAAATCAGAGAGTGGTCAGGCCGTCCTGGATTGGCTCTTCACTGCTGACACCAATTGCCCCCACGACTGCCGCAATCTGGCCAGGTACCTGCTCACCCCCTCCCAGCAGATTGTCTGGGCCAAAGAATGGGAGCGCCTGGCCCAAGCAGAGGCAAACCGCCCTCGAGCACCCAGGGATCCACTATCAGGGATAACCGCTGAGATGCTCACGGGCTCGGGACGCTATGCAGATGTCCAAGTCCAGCTGCAGTTCCCGACTGTGCTCCACCACATTGCTGTGCACCTAGCCCACCGAGCCTTTTACGTGGTTCCAGAGCCTACTCCAGTCCCTTCATTTACTGCTGTTAAGCAAGGGATGAATGAGCCTTTTCAACATTTTGTTGACAGACTCTGGCAGTCTATCATGGCTCAATCCAAGCTGGGAGCAGAGCAGAAGGAATCCATGTTCAAGCTGCTGGCGTTTGAAAACGCGAATCCGAGAATGAAGTCGCTGTTCTCCACTCTACCAAAAACGGCTGACGTCTCAGAGATGCTAGAGGTGGCTTCCAGGGCCACCCAAACACAACAAAACCAAGGCATGGCCAGTGCCTTTGCCGCCACCCTGGAACCCATCCAAAAGCTCCTCGCGGCAGTGGCGCAAAAACTAGACAGAAGGGAAAATCGATACAGAAGGAGAAATCAATCAAGAAAATCCACCCCTGTCTGTTTCCGATGTGGAGCCACAGGCCACTCGGCAAGAGCCTGCTCAGCTACAGTGTGGTGTGACCGATGCCAGAGAGACAACCACAACAACCTGGCATGTAGGTCTGCAAAAAAAGGAAGGCGCAGCGCGCAAGGCCCCCGTGCCATGACACAAGTAGCCGGGACAGCGCTCTACACCAGCTCCCCGCCCCAGCCACAAGGGGAAGCCTGGGCATCGATGTGCCCTCAGCAATAGATGTCACGCTGACGACAACACAGGTGCACCGGATACCGACGGGAATTTTTTGACCAATATACCAAGAAGATAGCACGATTGGAGGAGAAGGAAATGCAAGGGCTGACTCCCTGGTCAGCCTAGGATTACAGGGTCCTGTAAGTCAGTTCGCGAAGGCTCAAAACAGCCATTCCTTATTCCATCAAAATGCCAGGGCGTTGAAGCGCATGTTTGCAATTCCATGGGAAGATGCAAAAGGGATTGTTAAAGCATGCCCTCAGTGCGCACAATTTGGCCCTGCCTTAGGAGTGGGAGTCAATCCACGCGGGCTGCAGGCGGGAGAGATCTGGCAGATGGATGTCACCCACATTCCAGAATTCGGACGACTCAAATACGTCCATGTAACGATAGATACCTTTTCGGGCATGCTCTGGGCGACAGCTCAGACAGGGGAGAAGGCTCTACATGTGGTCCGTCACCTGACCAATTGCTTTGCTGTTATGGGGGTCCCTCAAGTAGTAAAAACCGACAATGCGCCTGCTTATACAGGCGGAAAAGTCAAGCAGTTTCTTGCTACTTGGGGAGTAAAACACATTACAGGAATCCCTCATTCGTCTACAGGCCAGGCGATAGTGGAAAGAGCTAATCGCACCCTGAAGACATATCTACAAAAACAAAAGGACAGCAAAGACATGGACCCACAGATCCGGCTTAGCAAAGTGCTTTTTATACTAAATTTTCTTAGTCTAAGCCGCGATTCCCAGCAACCCCCTGTGTTACTCCACTACTCGTCCCAGAAAATCAACCGCATGCCAGAAGTCCAAATCAACTACAAGGATCCATCTACAGGTCAGTGGGTAGGGTCCAAGCCGCTACTGTTTACCGGAAGAGGTTATAGCTGTGTCTCCACAGACTCTGGACCTCTTTGGGTACCCAGTAAATGGACATGCCCTGCCGCCACCCGACCCCTAATGGACAACGGTGCATCATCCAGCACGTCAAACTGAATAACCTCGCCAAATTTGCACATTTGGACATCGTATAATTTTTCTTACTTGTTGTTTGTGTTCCTCTAACAAAAAAAAAAGGCAAAAAACAAAACAAACAAACAAACAAAAAAACCCAAAAAACCATAAAAACTTAAAAACGAAAAAGAAAAAGAGAGGAATTGTCATTTTTGCTGTATTTGTGTTTATTATGTACTTATTACAACTGTCACAGTAGTTCTTCACAAAAAAGAAAAAAAGAGGGGGGAAATGTAGTGAAATGAGGCAACCAGGTGCCACTAATTGCCAGGAAGTGAGCATGAGCTTGTGTCAAGCCCACCTGTGCCTAATTAGGGTGGGCCCCTACTGTGCATGAGCAGGACCAGGGGGCCAAGAAAAGCTGAGGCCTAAGACACAGGCGGAGCTAGCCAGCAGAGAGGCTAGTTGCTCTTGGAGCAACAGCCCCTCTCTGGGCTAATCAACTCTGAGAGCCATAGGCTTAGAGCATTGTTTGTTAGTCTCTGCTGGAACAGCTGGTTGGACCTTGAAGCGCCGTTCCCTAAGAGAGGTTCGTCTTGCTACATGCAGTAGGATGTGGTTTCTGGTTGGAAAAAGGCAGCTCCTGAAATTTTACTGAAGGCTTCCAACTGAGGAGATGGGTGCTTTAGGTCTTCATGTTCTGCAAGGAGAGTTTCATTTTTCCAGGGTAATTGTCTTTGCACATGTGTCTGCAATGCAGCTTAACCCCTAAAAAATACTCCAAGCTTCAGCCTGCTGTGGTAGTAGAACATTTGGAGATGGTCTCACTGCATGTTGTACTATTTTTAGGTTGATTTCCTAAGCTAGCACGGTTGATGTGATTGGGCTGCATGTGTCTGCTCCCTCCCTTCCTTTTCCCATTTGCTTTGGTATTTGCTGGCCAACTTCAAGCAAATTTTCAGAGGAACAGAGATCTTGGAGATATTAAACTCCTGCTGTGCCTTCAGTGAAAGTGAGTGGTCAGGAAAATAAATGCTGAGGAAGACATAAACCACAGCCCTCCATAATGAAGAAGGTGGCAGTATGATTTTTAAGGTGTTAGACCCCAAATTTGTCACACAAAATTAACCATGAGATGTTTGGCTGTAGGAGAATCCAAGGTCAGAGCTGGTTAACTAGTTGATAACCCAACCATAGCCTCAGGAAAGCAGGTTGTCAGCTTCCCCTACTCCCAAACTACCTTTTATTAGTCAAAGATCAGCTGTGTTTGACTGGTGAGATGGGATCTAAGGAGCATGAGAAGAGCAATTTCTGGTGCTGGGTGCAAGGATGTGACCAGAGGACGAGCAGATCCTTGCTGGATGAGCAGATCTGGAGGAAAGCTCAAGGAGCTTCACGTAACAGACATCTCTAGGTTGGGTCTGGGGGAGTTAGGAATATCTTGCCTACTTGGGTGATTCCCATGTAGATGGTGTGGATCAGGATCCACCTCTAAGTGCTGCAGTTATTAGCTCCACATGGTTTCTCCCATGCAGGTAACTTCATTCCCTACTCCCTGCAACAGCCCTGAGAGGCTACAACAAATTTCCAGACCTGTTTTGAGAGGGTCTGAGATGTTAGAAGGCTGTTTGGATGGGAACTGTTTCTTTTATCAGGCTCGGGCATTGGGCGAACATCTCTGCCCTCTTCCATATCAATGTCTTGGAGCTGACCTTTGCTTTTCCCTTTTTTTTTTTTCAGGGTTACCACCCGTTGTCTCATGAAGCTGAAATTGCACACACCAAAAAACTCTTCAGAAGGAGGAGAAATGACCGGAGGTAGGTGGAACCTCTGGAATGTTTGTTTCAACTTCTCCACTGCAAATCTTCCACTGCAGTCTCATGGAGTCTCTTTGGACAGTGCTGCTGTTCAGTAGCTGCCAGCCTTGGGTTAATACATAAACCCTTATTTTATCCTTAACTTGCTGAAAATGTAATCTGTCCATCCCTCTGGTTCTTCTTTTAAATCTGGGATGTGTCCCCTATTGCTCTAGGAGTATCCTAAGGACCTCCTCTTCCCCCTATACTTCTTCCAGCGTAGCCAGATCCTCCCACTTATATGAGAAGAGACAGCTGGGAAGGTATAATTTATAAAAGCTTTGAATCCTTGCTACTTGCTTCCTCTCTTTCAACTGAAAAGCCAAATTTGCTGACTTTCAGGGTCATCCTGCTAAGTAGGGAGGGTTGGGAGGGGTTTCCAGTAAGGCTGGGATGCTCCTGAAGGAGGGGATGTGCTCAGTAGGCAGCTGAGCTCCTGTGGCATCAGTGGCCTCACTCCATTGAGTTAACTTAATTGGGTCAAGTGGATATTTAATTGTGTCGATTGCATATTTAATTAGATGAGGGCATCCAGAGAGGAATTGTGACTCTAGTTAAATGTGAAAAGAAGTGAGGGAGAAGGGGAATAGTTGGATGAGCAGCTTAACTCCCTCTGGTTTGTTCTGCTGATGCTGAGACAGCACAAGTGGGGCAATGAAGCATTTCTAAAGCCAGGAGTTCACAGGGTTCCTGTTATTTAAGAAGAAGTAGCCAATGTTTTCTTCTGGAACGTGTTTGAGCTGTGATGCCTCACTGGTGGATTTTCAAGGGAATCCTACAGACACCTGTAATAGTTGTTGGAGTCTGTCTGTAGTGAAATGAGGCAACCAGGTGCCACTAATTGCCAGGGAGTGGGCATGAGCTTGTGTTAAGCCCACCTGTGCCTGATTAAGGTGGGCCCTAACTGTGCATGAGCAGGATTATGGGGCCAATAAAAGGAGAGTGAGGCTTGAGTGGCACAGCCGGTTAGCATGCAGTTATACAGACAAACCCGAGCCATGCTGAGGCCCTGGGTTCAAGACTCAGAGCCTCACCCTAACAGTGATGAGCTCTAGTGGCGCAACCAAGTTAGTGCGGTGCTGAGACAAAAGCAGCTAATACCTCTGTAGGCGTGTTCAGGAGTGAGCCAAGCCTGTGCTTCAAGCCTCACCTTTTATTGGCCCCCTAATCCTGCTCATGCGCAGTTAGGGCCCACCTTAATCAGGCACTGGTGGGCTTAACACAAGCTCATGCCCACTCCCTGGCAATTAGTGGCACCTGGTTGCCTCAATTCGGTACATCTGTCCTCACATCTCCCTATCACTTCTTGACTTGTGGACAGCTGTGGTGTAGCTCATCCTCTGTTTGGTTTGGTTTTCCCAGATTTTACTGAGGGACCAAAAAACAACTGTAAGTTTGCCTAGGAAATCCTAGAAACATTCTTCTCTGGGCAGGGCAGATCATCATCAGCAAACTTAGTTTTTCTCTCCTCTTTGGTGCTCCTTCCTAATTTCTTCCTAATTTAAAAGGCAATTTAGTCTTGGGATTTTGGGGGGGGGGGAGAAATAAATCTTGTGTCAGTTGGGTTGCAGTTGATCATCAAAATATGGTTAGAACCAAGCTGAAGTCTGCTTGTGTTTCAAGATGGGTGAGCTCCCTTGCAGAGCTGGGCTGGGTGCCCTGAGAGGTTGGAGCATCCTGCTCCCATCCTAGCTCACCCAGCAGGTCATCCTCCACCATCTGAAGAGTCTATGATGCTTCAGGAGAAGTGACCTACAGAGCCAAAGGGTCTCCTGCTTGAAGCCCCATGCCCAAAGCTGTGCAGAACCAAAGCCATGGAACTGAGTGTTGGTTCTTCCCTCTCATCCAAAAAAAATTGGGGTAAAATTTGGAAGTATTTCTTTTTTTTTTTTTTTTTTTTCTTTCTGGTCACTTCAGATAAATCAGCAGCAGACAGAAGCATTCAGTCCCCCAGGGCATCCCTGCCTCCCTAGCAGATGGCAAGGAAAGATAGCAAAAAAAAAACAACAAACAAATTGCCTTGGGCTGAGGTTGGAAGATCATGAGTTGAGACACAGGCTGGAGCAAGAAGCACTGGGATAATATTCCAGGAGGAAAGACAGAAGCCTTAAAACCCGGTGGATACAGCATCATGTGGGAGGAGACGTGTCTGTTTCAGCCCTAAGCAGTCACAAATTAAATTAAATGTAAAAAGCAGAGGGGATTCAGCCCTGCATGAGGACATTCATGGTGGTGTCCAAGCTTAGACAGAAAAAATTGCTTATTTTTATGGAAAAAAAAAAAAAAGCAAAGAAGCCCAGGTTGAGGGACTGGAGTTAATCAGCAATCCCATAAATAATTATTTAAGGGGAAAAGGCATCCCTTAGACTTCAGTGAGACTTTGTGAGAAAAAAACATGGTAGAAGTAGGGGGAGAAAGGGTAGAAATAAGGGGGGGAAATGGAATAGGGAATAAACTCACTGTATTAGAGCACAACCAGGTTCTGAAGGTGTTCACACTTTGTTGTGAAACTATTACCTTTACATCCCAGGTATCATTCTGGGGGAGAAAAACCTCATTTTGGAGCTGGTAGAGCCACACAGGTGTTATGAGCATCTCTGAGGATGAGATTTTATGGTCAGCAAACCAGTTGGGAGTTACACTCCACTTTTTTGTTTTTTTGTTTTTTTGTTTTTTTGTTTTTTTGTTTTTTTGTTTTTTTGTTTTTTGTGTTTTTTTGTGTTGTTGTGTTGTTGTGTTGTTGTGTTGTTGTGTTGTTGTGTTGTTGTGTTGTTGTGTTGTTGTGTTGTTGTTTTAAAAACCTCTTCTGGATGTGGGAGGACACAAAATTGATGACTGTGGGTGAAGCATTGCAGGCAAGGGAGAAGCTGAGAAGGGACATTTGGGAGGCCAACGGGCATTCTGGCTTGTAAGAGGAATGGTGTGGCCTGCAGGTCTGGGGATGTGATTCTCCCCTTATACTCAGCACTGGCGAGGCCTCACCTTGAATATTGTGTCCTCACTTCCAGAAGGACATTGAGGTGATGGAGGGGACCAACGAGGCTGTGAAGGGACTAAGAGGAGAGGCTGGGGGTGTTTATCCTGGAGGAGACTCAGGGGGGACCTCATCACTCTCTACAACTCCCTGCAGGGAGGTTGTGGTCAGGTGGGGTTGGGCTCTTCTCCCAGGCAGCAAGTGACAGGAGGAGAGGACATGGCCTGAAGCTGCCCCAGGGGAGGTTTAGGTTGAATATCAGGGAGCACTTCCTCATGGAGAGGGTGTTCAGGCATTGGGATGGACTGCCCAGGGCAGTGGTGGAGTCACCATTCCTGGAGGTGTTTAAGGAGAGACTGGAGGTGGCACTCAGTGATGTGGTCCAATCCCAATCCATGTGGTGATGTTAGGTCATGGGCTTGATGATCTCAGAGGTTCTCTTCATCCTCAATGATTCTGTGATTCATTATAAATTATACTAATTTCTCCCCAGAGTGGTGGGGGTCCTCTCCCCTCCCTGATGGTGACATTCAGAAAGGGGCCATGTCTTGGCCTGGTGAAACATCTTTGGTTTCTCACATGGAAGGTCACTATCTCCCAGCTGTGCTATAAATAGGACCCATTCCCTGCTTCCTTCCCATCACCTTTCCTCAGGAAATGTTGTCACCACATAGTGGAGGAGCACAGCTCACCTACCCCGAGGTCTCTGCTGTGCACCTTTGGGGAGAAACAACCCTATGGGTGTTCAACCATAGCTCTCTCCTTGCCTGGATGACCACTGTGGGTCAGTTGGACACGTTTGTGGTAGCAGCAATCAACATCAGAGCCACATCTGGTAAAGGGTTTGGTTGGACAAGGTGTTGGAGAAGCCTACAGGAGGTCCTTGCTGCAAAGACTGGGGCAGGAGACCAAGGAGAGGGATCTCCTTCCCCACCTCATGCAGGGTGCATCCTGCACCCATTGGTTTCTCTGTTGGTTTAAACACAGGAGGTGGAACTGCTACCACCTCATGAAGGTGGTGGAGGGCATCACCACTTGATGGGATCATTGAAGGATAGCAGAAAGTGCAAGTTGTTTTAAGAGATGTCCACATGAGCAATTGGTAAACACCAATGAGTGTTGCATTGTCCCAAAAACTCATCTGCTGCTTGCTTCCAGGCAAGACCCAAACTATCCAGATGTCACCAAAGGCAACTTGGTCGAACTTTCTGTAAGCAACCACGTTGAGGGAAGGAGGGACTTTCCTTGGTCAGAACCTCTCCTGCCCTTCAGTCCTGCAGGCAGTTGAGAAAAATCCTATAATCTAGGATACAGGACACAGGGGTGGTGAGACATGGTCTCCTTGGGCAGGTGAACTCTGAGTTTGTCTCTTTGTTTTCCAAAATGCTTCTTTTTTTCCAAAAAGGTCCCCCAAAATGCCATTTCTTAAGTATTGAAGCATTACAAGTCAACTTGGTGCTTCACAGCATTTCTCCAGTTCTTGTGGCATCCTGGGATGATGTGTTTTGGGATGGAGGTCAAACCCCCATGGTTGGAGGAGTGATAATAAATGCTGCCCAGTAGGACCTTTAAGGAATATATGGAGTTGCTAGGGGTTAAGACAGGTGAGTTTGGACATACTTGTTGGTCTTCTGGTTAAGAGAGGACTGAATTTGTTCTGTGTCACCCAAAGAAGGGTGAGGAGCAGGAAAATGTTGCTGGGGAGGTCTTAAAAAGTTTGTGTTCTCATAATCACATTGGTTCAATTGCATCTTGTTGGATTCAGAAGTCAAATCAGGATGAATTTCTTATCCAAAGGAAGTCCTCATGGGTGCATAGATGCTGGCTGGTATCTCTTGGGGCTTTTTGAGGTCAGTCTATGGGATGGAAGAGGGTTGAAGAGGGAAGAACAGCCCCAGGGCTTGGAGAGGATGGAGTGCAAGCCTTAAGAGTTAAACAATCCCCTCATTTCAAAAGGTTTCTTGAATTCCTTTTTTCAGCAGGAATGATGTGGATCCTTTAGGCTTTCTCCATGAGTGTGCCTCCAGGCTTTGGTGTCACCAGAGCCACAAGGAGCTGCTTTGCCTGGCCAAACCAGGTCTGTTGGGGACCACAGCCAGCTGTGGGTGAAGGACCCCCATAACCTTTGTGGCTCAGCTTTGTGTCATCTACTCCTTCTCCCTTTGGATGGAGGTTTAATCCTTCCCAAAGCCCTTGCCTGGGAACAGGGAGCTGGAGCAGAAGACTGTGTAGGTCCTCCCAGCTCATAGATGGAGAGAAGGGGTGGTGGGAGCAAAGAGGCTCATGTGCTTTCCCCTCAGTATGTCCCAAACGCTTCCAGCTTTTGACAAGAGGATTACAGAAATGTCCCCATATTTTCTCTTGCCTTTTCCCAATTTGCTTCCTACTGCTCACTTGGCTTTACACTTAAATTCTCAAGGAAAAAATGGTCGGGATTATTTTGTGTGGCTGTGTTGTTTGCTGGTTTTAATTAGATTCAGAACTGGGGGAAGTAGAAATGATCCTCCCTCCCTGGAAAACCCTGGTGTGGCTGTCAGGGACAGTTTCCTCTTCCCAAAGCAGGAGGGTTATGTAAGGACCTCTGACCCTTCCAGCTCCCACACACACCAAGAGCCAGGGGGATTGCACAGGGGGGGTGGGCAGCCCTGTCCTGCCTCCCCCATCAATGACCACATTGCTGAGGGAATCACCCAGGCTTCATCCCATCCATGTGATTCTAGTGGCTCCATAGGGACAACCCAAAGGTTGGTCATGGTGGGCTGGAAGCAAGGCAGGGAACATCCCAGATCCACCAGCAGCTCCGAGGAGGAGAGGCAAGCTGTGATTTGTTGCTTTTCCCATTCTGGTTGATTTTACAGACCCTGAGGGACACTCAACCACCTACAGTGATTACTTCAACTGATTAAAGCAGCTTTTCCTCTTGTGGCCAAGTCCTTTTGTGAAAGGTTTTCAATAGCCACGCTGCTCGGGACATTGTTCCTGTTCAATTTCCTTTCAAAACGCCATAAAGGGCACTCTACCACTTTAGCCTGTCATAAAAAAGCACAGGAATCAGCTTTACCCAGCTCCTTCAAGGGCAAGATCTCCTCCTTGGGGGAGGAAGGGATGGGGTCAGGTGGGAGTTGCAAGGCCGTGTGATGCTGGAGTAAGATGGAGCCATTAGCAAAGGGGGATTATTTTTTATTCTTCCTTTTTTTTTTTTTTTTTTTTAATACATTTTTTTTCTGTTTATTTATTTGAGGAGCCAGGGTCACCCAGGTAAGCAAAAAAGAAAATCAACTTGCAAACGCAGAGAAGGAAATGTTGCTTTACATGTGTTGGTGTGTTCAGCCTTGCCCTGGTTAGTCTTGGTGTTGTTGGGACCTGATTAGGTCATCAGATGCTCTTTGGGCAAGGTGGTGATGGAGCAGGGCAAAGATGGTATCAAGAAGGGTCAAGCAGGACCCCCTTTGACCCACAGAGCCATGCTAGCCAGACATGCTGGCATCACCCAGCCCCACTGCCCTTCCTTCCAGGAGTTGAGGAGAAGGTTCTGCCAGGGGTCATGATGCTAGGAGCTTGCTCCAGGGAGGAGGTTACTGACAACAGAGCCTTCATCCGGGTCCCCATTAAAGGAGTGGCCCTTGAATGATCAAAAAGTTGCCTCCTGATGATCCATGGGCATCCGACTGTGGGTGACTAAGCCATGGGTGGAGATGTTGGATTTGCTCTTGGAGCTGAGATAGAATCATAGGATCATACAATGATTTGGGTTGGAAGAGACCTTCAAGAACATTCAGTTACACTCCCCTGCCATGGGCAGGGACACCTCCCACCAGCCCAGGTTGCTCCAAGCCCCATCCAACCTGACCTGAGACACTGCCAGGGATGGGGCAGCCACAACATCCTTGGCCAACCTGTTCCAGGGTCTCACCACCCTCAAATTAAAGAATTTCTTCCTAATCTCTCCTCATTCACCTTAAAAGCATTCCCCCTGGTCCTATCACTTGTCCCAAGACCCTCCCCAGCTTTCCTGGAACCCCTTCAGGTACTGGAAGGCTGCTAGAAGGTCTCTGGAAATCTGGAGGTGGTTTGGCTCCATGTACACCCCTCACAGCTTTTACACTACATTTAGGATTCTTTGCATACCGTAAAGCTAGCGCTCATTGCCCTCAGGGTGAGGCTCTCTGTGGAGTCTTGAACCCGGGGCTTTCGGCATTGCAGTACTAGGTCTTAACCAGCTGCACCACGAGAGCCTCACCTTGAGGGCAATGAGCGCTAGTGGCGCAATGGAGGTAATACAGTGCTTGAGAGTGAGCTAGTCTGTGGCTGTGAGTTTCACCTTTTATTGGCCCCCTGGTCTTGCACATGCTCAATAGGGGGCCTGCCCTAATTGGGCACAGGTGGATTTGATACCGGCTCACACCCACTTCTCGGTAATCAGAGGCATCTGATTGCTTTGTTCCACTACAGTTTTCCATCCCAGCTGCTCTTGTTTCTTCTGGTGTGATCAGCTCCAAACCCTTAAAGCACTTGAGGGTGGCAGTGAAAATAGGACTGGGCATGAATTACCCTTGAAAGCAGATGGGGCAAACCCCCCACCCTGTGAAAGGCAACGCCGTATTTACGGCTCCTGGAAGGATTTTTGCATTTCGTGTGAGGCAGGGGGTGGGAATGTGCCTCTGAAAAGTTTGGAGGGCTCTGTGGGCTCAAGACGGATGGAAAGAGACAAAAAGAAACCTTGGGGAGTTCAATGGGTCATGCTGCACATCAGCAGGGCTTCAGGAGATGAGTGCCAATCACAGTTCTCTGGCTCTGCTGGGTCCTCCTTGGGTGTGTAGCTAAAGGCCTGGGGCAGAAGGGTTAAAAGATACTCATCTAAGCAAATTTAATCCTTTCCTTTCATTGTTCCTATTTTTTTTTATTTTGCATGCCAGGAGAGAGCTGGGTGCATTTCCCAGATGCAAGGTTGCCACCTCTCTATTGAGGAGAGCTTTGTTATTACCTAAAAATTCCACAAGACTTTTTATTCCTTTTTTTTTCCTTCTTAATTATTTTGGTGACTGAAGTGACCCCTGTCCTGCAGACTAAATTTAACCTGAATTGCCAAGTAGACTTCATGGCATCAGGAGGCTTTTTGGTTTTGGTTTTTTTTTTCCAGGTTGTTTTTCTCCATCCCTGCAGCTGATTGAAAGACTGGACACTGGCCAAACATTTGACTGTTATGAAACCTCAATAGAAATAGAATGGCCTGCTGGATTAGTTCAGGGTCTTATGACGTTAAATCACAAAAAGCAAAAGAACTGCTCCAGCCAAAAATCCAGTGTGTGGTTCTGGTGGAAAGTCATCAGATTCCATCAAAACTCAAATCTTTTTTGAGCATCAAGGTGCAAGCAACCACTTTTGTGACCAAGGGACCTGGGAGACCTCATTTCAATTCCCACCTTTACCAGGGGTTGTTGGGCTTCACCTCCATGATCACAGCTGCTATTTCAGGTGCATGAAATTCTCCTAGGAGAATCCATGCAAGGAAAATGGATCCCCACCTCACATTTGACCTCTGTGATGGCAGACACCTAAATTTAGGCAATTTGAACCCACCTTCTGGCACTTTGGTAGAAGTCCTTCTCCAGACTATTTTTTAAACAACCCTACAGTAATCCAGTGCTGTATAGAGAAGAGGGAGAATTCCCTTTCCCTTGGGACAAATCCCAAAGATGTCAATCACAGATGCTTGGGGAGCCCTGGAAAGCTTCTCACTGAGATCTTTTGGCCTCCACAGAAAAAAAAAAAAAAAGAGACTGCCCATCTTACAAGACCAGGTTTCCTTGCTTTATTTTGCCTTCCCATGTTGACCAGAACCAAGGAAGTCTGAAAAACAAAGAGCTATGGGAGGAGTTGAGCCAAAACACCTCATCCTGCAGGAAGCTTTGGGATGAGGATTTGTTTCTGGTCCCTCTTCAGCAAGAACAAAGGCTTGAGACTGGGCATCCCATTCTTTACCATCTCTTGGAGGGGAAATCTCAGCCAAGGAAAAGAAGGTTTCCATTGGGACTTTTTCATACAGGAGTGCTGGCACTTCTGGAAAAGCTTTAGGGCAGCAGTCTCTACTTCAGACGATGCTTTTCATGATATTTTTGGTGTCTGAAGCTGGAAAATGCATATGGCTGACAAGATCCCTCACCCCAATTTCATTTGACCCCTTCTTGTGACTTCACTGGTCAGAATATCCATCAACTGGGTAGGTAGACCCCATAAAGGTCTCCCAACCAAGCTGGCTTGGTGTTGCTAATAAGTAGGACTTCCCACCAGTTCCTGGTGTTTCAACAGCCTGGGTGAAGTGCATAATTGGCTTTTTTTTTTTCCTTGTTGTCACCTCAGGTGGAAGGGCTTAAGGCTCAAGGCTTAGTCAACTCCTGATAGAACCTGTAACTCATTTTCACTTCAGTTAACAGTTTGCACCTTCTTCTAGAAAGTTTCTTCAAGGGAGCTGCTGGGTGGATACCTGTTCATAGATCTGGGAAGTCATAAGGCAGGAACTGGTTGAACTGCAGGTGGGGGTATTTCAGGATGTGCATGGCAAGTGTTACTTTTGAGACTTCCATTTCAGACAAACTGAGCTGACCCAAACCCTTGGATTTGGGTGGAGTTTTGGAATTGGATGAGAAGAGGAAGAGGAGAGGTTTAGGTGGGAGCTTGGGAAGAAATTCTTTGCTTTGAGGATGGTGAGACCCTGGTTCAGGTTTCCCAGAGAAGCTGTGGCTGCCCCATCCCTGGCAGTGTCTCAGGTCAGGTTGGATGGGGCTTGGAGCAACCTGGGCTGGTGGGAGGTGTCCCTGCCCATGGCAGGAGGTTGGAACTGGATGATCTTGAAGGTCCCATCCAACCCAAACCAGTCTGGGATTCTCTCATCTTCTCATCCACTGTTTTATCTCTCACAAAAAAATTGGTTTTTCCTCTTATGTTTCACTCTGTGCTTAAAAAACCATATATATATACACTCACACATATCTATAACCAAGTTGTCCCAATGTTTTTTTGTCTGGAAAACCACTTTCTCAGCAGGACTTCACCACAAGAAATCTCCACCCTTGCATCATGTGGGCAAGAAATGGGCTTGGGATGGCTGTTTCCTCTATCCTCTTTAGGCCAGGTAAATTTTGAACTTAAAAGCTCACTAAGAGAAGCCCCCAAAATCACTGAGGAGTGCGTATTGACTAGAGTTGTTTATTAGAAAACTCTCCGATAAGCTGATAGCCCATCCTCGTGCAATTTTTCCCTGTCTTGACATTTGCACTGTTTCTAGAGCTGCTCCTCTGCTGATCTATTCATGGCCAGCTCTAGGGCTCCTTTTCACAAATAAAAATAGTCCCAGGAATGGTCCTCACCCTGGATTTTCAGCTCTTCCAAGTTATTTTGAGGGAAGTTGAACGTGTTTGAGGGCTGACACCAATGTGTCCCTTTTAAGGATGCAAAAGCCTGCAAGAAAAAAAAGCCTTGGAAGCCCCTTCTTGGAGGTCATGGGGACAAAGCTCTCCTGCTGGGTGAGTTCATAATTACAGTTTAATGGTGACCCGTTTGCTTTTTCACCATTTTAATTGAGACTTTCAAAGAGGAAGAAGGCTTAAAAAAATACAGAAATGTCTTTTGTTCTTCCCAGAGTCATTCACTGAGGGCTTTTGCAAAAGAGGAGAGGATGTTTATTGCAGAAAGCAACAATCTTGAGGCTTTATTTTAGCTCCCATGTGCTGTTCCAAGCTGGATGGTTTTGGATGGAGGGGGTGAAAAGGAACATGGAGCAAAGTGATTTGCAGGGCATTTACTGAACTCAACAAATGGTGTTGAAACAGAAGAGGGAGGAAGGGAAGGAACTGAAAAGGTTGGAACACCCTTTTCCTAGGATTTCCAAGTCAAATTAAGCAGGTTTAACAGCCCATGGGGCTGAACCCCTGAAGGAATAACTGGAAATCAGGTTTTCATCCTCTACTTTATGCTCCTGTCTCCTCTGTGACCTGGGCTACTGGAACCACCCCAGAGACTTTTTGGAGGTGTAGAGGGAACATCCCAAACCCTCTGGAGGTGGAATCACAGAATCATTTTGGTTGGAAAAGACCTTTAAGTTCATCAAATCCCACTGATGTCACTGGCATCCATGCTGAGCAGGGCTCAGAGGAGCTGAGCCAGTGTAATAGTGGCTGTGAAAAGCTGCTCATGTCCTGAGCAAGCTCAGGACCAGTAATTTTACTTTTTTTAGGGACAAAAGTAAGTCTGATGGTGTGTTTGCCTGCAGTGATGAGTAGCAACATGAGCATCAATCTTGGAGTGTAAAAAAACCCTCACTTAGGCAGCTGCAAACACCTAAAGCAGAGATGCTGTTAAAATAAAATCACTGTCCTGCTCAAGATTTAGAAGTTTTGAACCAGTGGTGAAGGAGAGGCCACATATGCAGGAACAGCTGTGCTAAAGGTGCATCATAAAAAGGAATCCTAGAATATATTGAGTTGGAAGGATCCCTTAAGGCTCATTTTGTCCAAGTCTTTGGTCCTTGTGGGCTACCTAAAACTGAACCATCTAAGAAAGTGGCACCAACTGAAGGTGAAGATCCTGGAGAAGAAGGTGAAGAGCTCTTTGTTGGAGTGCTGGTCCTGCATGATGAGGTTCCTCAGGGATAAAACATTCATACAGATGAAAATCCCAAGTCAGCACTTGTCCCAAATGCCTGAGCAGAGTTGGCATCAGGTCACAGGGGTTGGTTACTGATGATTTTAGAGACAGCTCGTGATTTCTTCCCATTTGATTGTCTGTGGCATCTCTGAGAGTTGTTACACTAAATTCTCCAAACTCCAGCTCCCTGGAGGATGATATTGTCTTGGTGGTTTGTTCCTAAAAAGGCTCAGCTGGGTGATTGCATTACTGTGGCTTAATTCCAGCACTTGAACTGGGTGGTGGTACTAAGTATGCTCCAGGTGTGGAGCATCCTATTCTGCAACCCAGCTGGGAGGTAACTTAGCTGAGCTTATGGTTGCTGTGTTGTCCATGATCAGTGGAGAGACAGGAGGTTTTAATTTGAAATTTGGTGTGCTGGAGCTGGTGGGAGGATGTTAAGAGCAGGAGGAGAGCTGTGATGGGTCACCCCACATCAGCTGGCTTGGTGACCAGCAGTAGGCACCAGGAGGAGTGTGAGAATGGGCTATGAATGTAAAGATGCTTCCCTGAAGTGCTCTACTCTTAATGGTTGCACTCAGTGATTTTAAGGTTCCTCTCTAACTGAAATGATTCTATGATCTTCAGGAATTTATAATTTGAAGATCTGCAGGGCCACAGTTGCTCACAGAATGGTTTGAGTGGGAAGGCACCTTTCAAGGCCATCCAGTCCAAGCCCTGCAGTTAGCAGGGACATCTGTAACTGGATCAGGTTGCTCAGAGCCCCATCCAACCTGACCTGGAATGGTTCCAGGGATGGGGCATCTCCCACCTCTCTGGGCAACCTGGGCCAGGGTCTCCCCACCCTCAATGTAAAAAAATTTTCCTTCTATCTAGTCTGAATCTATTTTCTTTTGCTTTAAACCCATCACCCCTTGTCCTGTTGCTAGAAGCCCTGCTAAATAGGCTGTACCCATCTTTATTCTAGGCCCCTTGAAGTCTTGAAAGGCCACAAAAAGGTCTCCCTGGAGCCTTCTCTTCTCCAGGCTGAACAACCCTAACTTTCCTCCTCTCTCCATAGCAGAGGTCTTCCAGCTCATCATTTTTGTGTCCTTCCACCCAGGGCACCTTGGTCATCTTGCTGTTGCTTTGGTAACTGAGGATGTGACCTGGTAAGAAAATCCTCATTGCATGGTGAGGTGTAGGGAGCTGTTGGACCAATCAGCTGTAGGAAGAATCCCAGGGAGGCAATGCAAGAGGTGTCCCCAGAGAAAAAAGACAGATGAAACAGTGCTGTGGTGTTTTGTTGACCATCAACCTCCAAGTGATTTTTGTCAGAGGACTTGCAGCATTCCTCCTTTCCCTGCAAGCAACCTGAGGCACAGAGGAGGGAATCATAGAATCACGTCACATTGGAAGGGACCTCAAGGGCCATCTGGTCCAACCCTTCTAATATGATTGTTTCTATGAGATGTCCCAGCACCCCATCCAGCTGAGACTTCAAACTTTCCAAAGTAGTGGAATCCACCACATCCCCTGGGAGACCATTCCAATGTCTGACTGTACTCAGGGGGAAATTTTTTCTCTTGTGTTCCATCAGAATCTGCCCAGGGGAAGGGGCTGTGGTTGGACCTTCCCCTACTGCAGACCTTGCGGTGACCACGGAGCCACCAAGATCCTTGTGTGTATGAACCCCCTCACCCAGGAGACCATTTTTTCAAGGCTGTGTTTGTAGTTTCACATGGTGCAAAATACAACTGGCTATGTGAGGCTGTTTCAGCCAGCCAGAATTGAGGGAAGGAAATAGAGCAGCAGGTTCCTCTGCACTAGGAAACCGATTTGTTCTTGAAATGCCTTTCTCCTTGGTGGAATATTTCCACCATGCTTCCTCGAGGAAAGGGCTTTATCCCATCTACACTTTGTTTTCCAACAGGAGTTTTGGAGGTTGTTGACAGTTGCTGGAGTCAATATAAAGTGAAATGACTTGTTCTGTTGTCCTGCCTTTGATCCTTCAAAGATGAAAGTGTTGGTGATCACTTGGGATGAGCACCCAGGGCTTTCTGCTGCCAGGTTGCTCTCCAAAATTAGATGGCAGGTGAGGGCAAGCCAAGGATGGTGCTTTCAATGGGCAAAAAAAAGGTTTTGTGGCATCCTCTGTGTCACACGAGGTCCTTCCAAAAGACCTGACCCTTTTGAAGTAGTCCAGCAGCACTTCCAATGGTGTGGCTGCAAGGTTTGGGTGGTGACTTCCAGTTTTTGGCCATGGCAAGTAGCCACCCTCTCTACAGGAGAGGATTTACCACTCTCTCCTTCTTCCTGCAAGTCACAGAATCACAGAATGTTAGGGGTTGGAAGGGACCTCAAAAGATCATCAAGTTCAACCCTCCTGCCAGGGCAGGATCACCTAAAGTAGGTCACACAGGAACACGTCCTGGTGGGTTTTGAATGTCTCCAGAGATAGAGACTCCACAACCTCAACTCTAAGTTGGGGATGCTGGCCCTGGAGACCTTGGGAGGGAGCAACATGCTGAGGCTCTGCAGGGCCTCTTGGCATGGAGAGTGCATGAAGAAGTTGCCAGCTCAAGTTGTTTGGGCTCTTGTTGCAGAAATAATATTTCTCTCTGACCCCAGTTAGCAACTGTTTGCAAAATAAAGAAGTCAAGGCACTGCAAATACTTTCCATTCCCTCTTTTGTCTCAGCCCAAAATGTTAGGATTAAAATATTGCATCTATTATGTGCAGTTAATATCTCTGCTGACATGTAAATCACACAGGGATTTTTTTTTCATCTCTGCATTAAAAAAGACAAAAAAAAAAGAAACAACAAAGGTTAACTACTCTATTTTTGGCTATTTGTTAACTGTTTTGTTTCCATTTATTCCTCCTAAAGTCACAGCAGTCTGTCTCCAAGGGAGCATCTGTGGCAAAGGGTCTTTAGATTGATTTGGGAGGTGCTGGGGTCATCAAGAGGCATGAAGGCATTGAGTATCTGCTCTTACTCTGACAATGTCTTTATTTAGCATGACAACCTCCAGGGCACAAGTAGACAAGTGCTTGCTTTCTTTCCTTTAAACTAACATTGTTCCAGCCATTCCCAGCCTTGTGCAGATGCTCTGGGTCATCCCAGTTTTCTGATTTTAACTGTGGGGTGTGCTGGACCCCAAGCAAAAGGTGACAGCTACATAGGGCTGGGGAAGTTGAGCCAGTTTCCCCCAAGCAGCATGTTCTTGTCTAAAGTGATGAGTGGAGACTCAGCCAAGAGAAAGTAAATTTTTGGAGTGGCTCAGCCCCTGGAGCAGCTCAGCACATCCAGGAGAGCATGAGAGAGGAGGTAGGAATGGAGGCAAGAGGAGATAACTCTTCTTTTGACATTGGGACAGACTTAGGTAAACATTTGGGAAGCTGCTTAGGATTCTCACTGGGTTGCAATAAATCAATGTCCAGATCCATCCTAGCTCCCAAAGCTCTTCTAAATACTACAGCATGCTGCAGCCCTGAGGAGAAGGACTTGGGGGTGTTGGGTGAGGAGAAGCTCAACATGAGCCAGCAATGTGTGCTGGCAGCCCAAAAACCACCCTTGTCCTGGGCTGCATCCCCAGCAGGGCCAGGGAGGGGATTGTCCCCATCTGCTCTACTCTGGGGAGACCCCCCTGCAGTGCTGAGTCCAGTTCTGGGGTCCCCAACACCAGAAGGACATGGGGCTGTTGGAGTGAGTCCAGAGGAGGTGAGGAGGCCATGGAGATGCTGGGAGGGCTGGAGCAGCTCTGGAGCCAGGCTGAGAGAGTTGGGGGTTGTTCATCCTGGAGAAGAGAAGGCTCCAGGGAGACCTTAGAGCACCTTCCAGTGCCTGAAGGGGCTCCAGGAAAGCTGGGGAGGGACTTTGGACAAGGGCATGGAGGGATGGGGGGGAGTGGTTTCAAGCTGAAAAAGGAGAGATTTAGGTTGGACATGAGGAAGAAATTCTTTGTTGTGAGGGTGCTGATCCCCTGTCCCAGGTTTCCCAGAGAAGCTGTGGCTGCCCCATCCCTGGCAGTGTCTCAGGTCAGGTTGGATGGGGCTTGGAGCAACCTGGGCTGGTGGGAGGTGTCCCTGCCCATGGCAGGGGGTCGGGACTGGGTGGTCTTGAAGGACTATGTTTGATAAAGGCTTCTGGCACACATCAATCTAGAGCATCTCTGCTCCTTGGGATGGTGTTTTACCAGATCTCCATGTCGGAAGTAATTGCTTGCCATTGACTTTGGGCCATCTCATATGTCTGGGCAGATAGCTGTTAGGAGATCCTGTCAGATCTTGCCTTAGCTTCTATGGGAAAGACATTTATTTCTTCACTAGAAAGCGCTGGTATAAATAGGATATGGAAAAAACCAAGGATGCCTCCTTGTTGCAGTTCAAAGAGTCACAGAGGTCTAAAGGAAGACAGCTGAACAAAAAGGCAGCAGGTGGGAGCTCATCCCTACTATTTAGGATGTGTCTTGAGGGACAGGACCATAGACGGATGGTGGTGGGCTGTGTCTGCACTTCTTGGCATGGGTTTAAAGTTTATATCTCTTGGAGGATTATCAGATCTGGGGATAACTGATAAGCCTGAGTGTATTTTTAAAGGAGGCAGCCTGGAGTCTGGGCTAAAAGCTCTTTTATTCCAAAGCAGTAGAAGATGAATTTAAATTCATTCAACTCATGTTCTTACCTGGAGCCCAGAGTCTATGTATGTTTGATCTCATCTGATTTTTAGGAAACTTTTTGTACTGAAAGTCTTTTGACTTCACTGGAATCAATTCCTCATCACTGAATCTCCCCATGGTTTTGTGGTTTTTTTTCAATTTTGTTTACGATATGCAAAGAATCCAAAAAAAAAAAAGAAAAAACCCCAAAACCCAGCATTCCAAGTAATGGAGTTTAAGAAGAGGACCAATTCCAAGCAATTTTTACATGAAATCACTTCAGTGATTTCTACACCAGTCTGGGCTGTCAGCCTTGAAGTCTGGGGGTTGTCTTCCTAGCTGGTTGCCCGCTCTGTGCTAGAAAAGCCTCCAACTGAACATCCCAAATGATTTGTGGGAGATCCAGCAAAACATTTAAAGAGCTGTTTTGGAGCTATCTCACATGCCATCTGTACTTGGGATGTCTTTCCCAAGCTGCTGTTGCAAAACAGCTACTTAAATTCCTCCTGAAGCCATGAGGCTTAAAAGAAAAGAGCTGACTCAGGCAGCCCGTGCAGCCAAGTGTTGCAGAATGTGAGGTCTTTCATTGGGCTTTAGCAGTAGAAAAGTTTGCTCTTCAAAACTTTGCTGAGTTGATTCCAACGGACATTCTGTTAGGGCCTTTCAATTCAGGAGGACCATCTCTGATCTGGGGTGTCCATCATAGTGGTTGGAGAAGTAGTGGATTTGAATGATGTGATGCTGCAGAAAGGCATGGGGAGAAATCAGATCTGTTTCTCAGTTTGGAAAGGCCACAATCAGTCCACTATCCCGTAGTGCATTCCATGCTGAACCATTCTTTATGTCAACCCTTTTTTTGGACGGGTTATTGCATGAGCACCTTGGGTGTCTCTGTGTGAAGTCCTTCAATCATAGAATTATCAAATAGTTTGGGTGGGAAGGGACCTTCAAAGTCCATCCAGTCCAAACCCCCCTGCAGTCAGCAGGGACATCTGCAACTGGATCAGGTTGCTCAGAGCCCCATCCAACTTGACCTGTCCCAGGGATGGGGCATTTCCCACCTCTGGAAAACCTGGGCCAGGGTCTCACCACCCTCACAGCAAAGAATTTCTTCCTGATGTTTCATCTCAATCTCCCCTCTTCCAGTTTGAAACCATCCCACCCTTTTATCCTCAAATACCCTGTCCATCCACCAGGATAGATTGGAACCCAAGTGACATAAAGACCTAAAAGATGTGTAAATCATTTTCAGTTTTGTTTTCAGGAGTGAACATGACATCTTGTTCCCTTCTCATCTGAGAAAAATGCAAACAAAAATGAAACTGGAGCCAAACAAAACCAGTTTGAGAGAGAAAGACAAAGGGAAAAAGTCCTGTGGTCTTCATCCTTGGGGCTGGTGGTTGTTGCTTGCTGAGGGGTTTTGAGGTTTTTAATTAAATTGGGTGTACCTGTCAAGCTTATTTGAGTGTTCCCCACTCTCAGTCATAGCGAGGATAGAAAATGGCCATGCCTGGACTGGGATGCTCCCTTCACCCAAGCAACTTTGAGTTCTCACCCTTCATCAGAGTGCCTTTGCTGGAGGTAGGCTTGGTGAGGAATAATTTGGGAATAAATTTGTCTTCTAGAACAGAAATCCAGACCTTTCTCCTCATTATATTCATAGCAAAATTCCCATTGACCTTCCAGGACAGAATTAGACCATCAGGACTGGTTTTAGATGCCATAAAATACTACCAGCTCCTATTTGGGAACCTTCAAGCCCTCAAGTTAGGACCATAATGTCCTTAAGGTGTCCAAAGCAAGCAATGATGGGCATTTTTAACCACAGCAGCACTACCATGCCCAAACCCCTCCAGTAGCACCTGCTTGGGGGTGCCAGTCTGGATATTTGTGGAGCTGCATCACTCAAGCAGCTGGAATATTCTTAGTTCAGAGAGGCTGGGCTTGGAGAAATTGGAGATGTTTCAGAGGACTTTGCTTCTTCCTGCCCTTTTTCAGGTTAGATATCCCAGGCAGCTAGCTAGGACAGCAGAAGAACCCAGTTCCTGTCCATCTCTGTGAATTTAACTCTTTCAGTGATGACTCAAAGAGGTTTCTTTAATTTCCCTCCCTCTCACTTGGGCATTTCTGTGGGATTTTCAAAAAGAATGTGGGAGAAACATGGCCCTTCAACCCAAGGAGCCAGCCCCACCAGTCCTCCATTTGCAGGTGCTGTCACTGCATACCTTGAGGGTGCTCTGCTTCTCCAGCTTTGAGGGATAAGTGGGAGCTGGAGTCCTCATGGATGGTGGAAGGTCCCATAGAGCCCAGTTCTGCATCTAGTTTCTTCCTAATATCTAAGTTACTTTTAGTCTAAAACCATCACCCCTCATTCTATCACAATAGGGCCTACAAAGAAGTCCTTTCCCAGCTTTCCTGGAGCCCCTTGAGGCACTGGAAGGTGCTCTAAGGTCTCCCCAGAGCCTTTTCTTCTCCAGACTGAACAACCCCAACTCTCTGAGCCCATCTTCACAGGAGAGCTGCTTCAGCTCTCTCATAATTTTTGTGACCTCCTCTGGACTCGCTCCAACATCTCCATGTCTTTCCCATTCTGAGGTCTCCATAACTGGACCTAATACTTCAGGTAGAATCAGGGTGTGGTATCCAGGTAA
The DNA here is from genome assembly GCF_003957555.1 of Calypte anna. NCBI lineage: Eukaryota > Metazoa > Chordata > Aves > Apodiformes > Trochilidae > Calypte > Calypte anna. The sequence goes on along the minus strand of NC_044276.1, from coordinate 15,061,009 downwards.
GTTCTTCAAAAGCAAAAAACGAGATCCAGAACATCCTGAGCCCACAGGATGGGATCTCCATCTGTTTGGCTGGAATAGATGCTCTGCACCATGGGGTAAATGTCTCAAGTACTTTTGTTGATGTAGTTCCTTACTTCTTGACATTTGCAGGGACTTCCTAACCAAATGTCCATGCAGCCACTTGGAGAATGTAACCCCTCATTGTCCTCTGGCTCTCCCCATGCCAGACAAGTGGTGGCAGCCCTCAGAGGACTTGACTCACTCAAGGATATGAGCAGAGCTGACAGGCCAGAGCAACTGTGGTTTAGACCACAGCTGTCCATGTGTCTGGAGTTATTTTCCCCAGCCTTGTGCCTTTCAGATCCTTTCCTTGGGAGCAAACGACATCATCAAAAATTGCAGGGATTCCATATTTCAGAGCATGTAGGCTGATAATCACCCAGACAGCTGAAGCCTTAGATTGCTTTGCGTAGGCTCCTCGAGCAGAGCAGGCATTTGTCACATCAAAATTCTGTTAAAGGGTCTCTCATTTAGGCAACAAAATAAATAAATAAATTTTAAAAGGATGGAGAAATGATAGCAGAAATGTTACCGCCCTGTTCCTAACTTGGTGACCCTGAGGGTCTCCTTTGTGACTTCTTCCTTTGTGACTCTTGAGCATCTTTTGTAGTTTCTGTGTTGACTGATGGCCAAATCCTTGGGCCTGCTAAAGTCAGGGGATGTCTTGAGCTGGATCAGGATGTGGCCTTTGAGGTGAAAATAGTTCTTTAATGTTAAATGGAGTCAAGAGGTGAGAGAGTGGTGTGCTGTCTGGATATTTCTTCTTGTAGCTAAAGTGGGGTCCCCCACAAGGCACCCTACAGCAAAGGATGAGCAGAGAGGGACAGAAGAAGGATTTCTGCAACATTTTTTTGGGATGACTTCTTCCTCTTCTTGAAGATGTTGCTGTGGATTGAAGCATCAGCTGACTCCCTTTGGCACTGCTAAAACCCTGGGCTGGGATTCCTACATGGTCTGGTTCCCTAAGTTTGGCAGGTCCACCCCATGCCACCATCTTAAGCAAGCATGGGGTTGTTTCTATCAACCCCCAGCTGGTATGTGTGCTAGAGTACCCTGGTCCCCAGCTTGCCCTTTCTGGGCCTTCTCCATGTCCCCAGCACCTTGGTGACACCTGAGAACAAGGATGGGCCATCCCAACCTTCCCAGCTTCACAGTACTGTGCAGTCAAAAAAGTTTTAAGGTCTGTGCCCCCATTCTCCCTCCTTTGGCTCTTCTTGGCTGCAGAGTCCTGTTACTTCTTGGCTTTTCTTCTTCACTGGGACGTTGGGAAGATAAAAGCAGACAAGGAGGCTTTTCCTGAATGCTGAATGATCCTCTAGACCTCTGCCTGCTGCCAAGTCACGGCTGTTGCTTCTTGTTTGCCATTCTCCTTCCTTTGCCTTTTATTTCTTGCATTTTAACTTTTTTTCTTTCTTTGCAATATTTGTTTAACTCTGGTGTTTTCTGTCCTGTGGTCAACGGCTGCAGAACTTCAGTTTGCATTTCCTTTGCCAATGGGGATGTTGCTTTTCAGCAGCCCTGGATGGGGATGGAGCTGTCTCTCCTCTCCCTTTCTCATTGTAAAACCCCCAAACTTAATCTTGCACATTCCACGTTGGCTTAAGTGTTTTGGGTTGTTTGGGGTTTTTTTTTTGGGGGGGGTGTGTTTTTGTCTTGGGTTTTTTTTCAATCTTAAAACCTTAATTAGAAACAGTTTGGTTTAGAATCTCATTGTGTCTTTAGGAAATAAATGTCCCTGCATGCATTTCTTGCAGGACTTGACAGCAGAGCTTCGTTCCCAGCTCATTTCCAAGACATTTTGCCTTCCCTCTGCTTAAATTAAAGCTATAGCCTTTGTTATTCCTCTGAAATATTTGCAACTTCAATACAGCAGCAACCCTGTTCTGGCTTAAAAGCTAAATCTGGGAGAGCAACCAAAGAGTTAAACTCAGTTAAACTCCAAGCAAAACCACAGAAAGCAAATGCTGAGTGATATCAGCAAAACTCTTCCCCCCCCCTCCCCAGGCTTAGGGCTGGGTACTAGATAAGGATGGTAAACAACTTTTATTTTGACATTCCCCTTTTCAGAAGCTTTGCTCTTTACCAAGTGGTTTCTGTGATGGCATTACTGAGAGGAAACACAGAAACGCCAGGAAAACTTGATGTGGAGAATCTGTCCTCATAAAATGCTTGTAAGCTCCAGCAAACAGGAAAGCTTCCCCCACCTCCTTCTTTTTTTTTTTTTTAAATTCCCTGCCCTCCAGCTTGGTTTTATTAAAAAACAAACAAACAAAAAAACAAAAAAAACCACTCTTGAATATCTCAGCAAACCAGATCCGGTGGGCTCCTTCTGCTGCCACCATGAGCAAGGCTCTTGGTCCTGCCTTGGCCAAACATGAGCCCTTGGGGTGTTTTTTTGGATGGGGAAGAGCCAGTTGGCCTGGGGAAAGAGGGTTTGAACTCCTAGGGATGCCAAGGAACACACGTTTGATGAGCAGATGGCTTTGGCAGGATAGGTTGGAGCCTGTTTGGCCGCTGACCATTGAAATGGATTTGTCAATGGTCCTCCATCACCCAGAGGGTGATGAAAATCAAATGAATTGCTCTGTGATGGCTTTTAAAAAAAATGCTGCTGGTCATAGAAGTAGGGGTCTGGGGTGAGGGATGAAGCTGCGTTCTGATGGGTGCAAACCAGTGGGGTCACTGCAGCTGTTGTGGTTGTTTTGCTGTTTTGAGGGATGATGGTGGGGAGGTGTCCCTTGTGAAGCTCCAGAGCTGCTACCAGGTAAGGAGATGAGGGTTGGAGCATCCCAACATGCTCTCAGAGCCAATACTGAGTGTGAAACAGGCAGCAAGCAGGCAGGGAGCTGCTGCTGTAATCTGAGGGGGATGCAGGTGACACAAAGAGTGTCTCCATTGTAATTGTGTTCTTGGTCATAGACTCATAGAACGGTTTGGGTTGGAAAGGACCTTAAAAATAATCTAATTCCAACCCCCTGCCATGGGCAGGGACACCTCCCACCAGCCCAGGTTGCTCCAAGCCCCATCCAACCTGACCTGAGACACTGCCAGGGATGGGGCAGCCACAGCTTCTCTGGGAAACCTGGGACAGGGGCTCAGCACCCTCACACCAAAGAATTTCTTCTTTGATGCTGGCAATCTGGCTCTGCCTTCTCCACCCAGGAAAGCCCCTGTGGAATTCTGAAATGCCTGAGGCTGCCAAAGCATTTCTTCCATTCAACCAATGTTTTTTTTGAGGACCTGCCATCTTGGCTACCTGTAATGGTCAGCACACAGGGGCTTGCACACCCTTTCAGAGCCTCTGTAGCCTCTTGAGCAAACCATTTGAGAGCAATTCCTCCTCTTTCTCCTTGTTGCATTTCCATGCTGTCCACTTGGAGCCATATTCACCCACTCTCTTGTCTCCAGGTAATGGTGCTGGTTCCCTGTGCTGCTGCAGCCAAGCATGGTCCTCAGCTTCTTCATCCATGCATACATCCCCTCCCCATATAGCAATGATGAAGCACATATATGGAGAAAGACCAAAAAAAACCATTGGGTTTGGGCACTGGTTTTACTCAGTAATTTGCTTTTTAGCCTTTTTATTCCCTTTTCCACTTAGAAATTCCTGGTACTGCAAGCAATGCTGCAGGCCAAGCAGATCAAGAGCTCCTTAGGTCTTCAGAAAAAAATATTTCTTGCCTGACTTCCCTGCTGCCAGATCTTCCCTGTTTTAGTGTGGAACCAACAAAGAAAACAGAAGCATGGGAGAGATATTCCTGGGAACCAAAGACATGTTGTCTCACTGTTCATGGAAAGTCTCATCCGTTACTGGAAGAGCTTCAGTCCCATGAGTTGGTCCTAGGCTATGGTAGATGCCCCAAAATTGCCTCTTCTTTTGTGTTAGGGAGACCCACAGTGTCCACTTACCAAGGCTGAGGGGTTTGGGTGGGGTAGATGTGTTGACCAGAAACTTTTCCATGAAGGAAAGGGTGTGCTAACAACTTCCTTTGATTTTCCAGGAGACAACAAAGACTTCCTGGTGGGAACAAGCCTCAGCAGCACGCAGATCATCAGCAAGGTGGCACCAAACACAACAGGGACCACCAGAAAGTCTACCAAGGAGGCCAAGCCCCTCACTCCTCAGGTAGGACGGGCCACCATGGCTACAGCCAGAACCGAAGATGGCACCACAACCAGAAACACTCCTCCAATGACAAAGAAACTCACAGAAATGTCAAAGAGACTGAGAATTTGAAAATTGAGGACACCGCCATCTGCACAGTGCACATTCCCATGGAGACTCCCCAAGGGCAGGAAGCTGTGGAGAAGCAGTCCCAGCAGTACCTCCAGGAGTCGGAGACCAAGAGGAAAGACATTATTCATGGAGAGAGGCCCAAGATCAATTTGCTTCAGTCTTCCAAAGACAGGCTGAAGAGGAGACTAAAAGAAAAGGTATCTATTTCTTAGGGCAAAACGGAGGGTTTTTTTGTTTTCCAAGAGTTTGGCTCTTGGCCATTCTCCATACAAAGGCTGGGGTGGGCTTAAGGGACCTTTCCATGAATGCACCCAACTTAATCTCCTGGTGTCAACGCTTCTCTTGAAGTGTCCTTCTGCTTCTTCAGGAGGTATTTTATTGACACAAAGATATGGCTCTTAGCTTGACTTCTTGGTTGAGGTTGCTACCAGGCTGAGTTCTCCAAAAAGGGCTGGGAACTCTCCCTGTTTCTTGGGGAAGGCTGGTCCACAGGTGGGTTCTCCTTCCCTAATGGTTGATCCTAATTGGCTGCCTCCTGGTCTGCAGAGCTCATCCACTTTGCAAAGTGGTTTAAAAAGAAGGCAATTTATCTCCATAATTACAGAGCTTTGACTTTTGAGGGCTGAATAGTTGGAGTCAGCTACTTAAAAGTTGATATCCATTTATCTCAGCCATGAATTGAAACACCTTTATTTTCCCCCCTTCCTTCCAACAACCCAACAATAACAAAACTATTGCATGCAAGTGACAAAGGAGAAATCCTTTTTGGAACCAATTTTCAGCTTTCTGAAGAACTTGGAGATGATATCTCCATGCTCCTTGGAGATAAACTCAGATTCTTTCTCTTGAGATTCTTTTGTCAGGGTGCAAAATTCTTCCATGAGACTATCACCAATGAGATTTCCAAAAATAACTTGAACATAGATGATTCCACTGAAGTTCATGTTGGAAATGTGCATTTACTATTTCTGGGTGTTGCTTGAGGGGGAGGAAGAGATTTTATTTTTTAGTTATTTTTATGTTCTTTAAAGCAATGGAATCACTGCAGAAACTTTCAGAAAATTCGTTTTAATGCCCACCTGGTCAATTTATAGTCTTATAAGAAAGACATCACACATGCATTCACTCTTAGGTGGGCTTAGGCAACACAGCTAATCTTCTAATGTGAGTTTTGGATGACTCCAAGTGCCAGCTGGCATTAGGGTTGTCCAAAAAAATTGCCACAGGTTTCTGTTGAAGGGCACATTTTAAGATGAAACTGGAAGATGGGGGAGGGAGCAGACAAGAAAAAGCAGGATGTGTGCCTTGGGCTGGGGAAAAGGGACAATTACATAGTTAAATGTTAAAAAGAAGTAATAAGTTACCTGGTAATGATGGGAAGTGAGAGTTTTAACAGTCAAATGATGGACAAATTAAGATTTTTTTCTACAAAAAATCTTTGCTCTTGATTTAGCTCATTAAATACGTATTTAAAAGTAGATGGGTTTGTAGATTTCTTATTTGAGCATTTGGGGAAAAAAATTGTCCATTATCACCATGTTGAAGACAACCCCAGAAATCTGTCCAGGATGCCCAAGGCCATCAAAGGTCAGAATGAAAACCAGAAATCATTAAGGCTGGAAAAGATCTCTAAGATCATCAAGTCCAACCATCAACCCAACTCCACTAGCCAACTAAACCCTGCTCAGATCGTGGCACCCTGGCTCAGGACCCTCGAGCACATCTTCTCCCTGAGTCAAGGGGGAAAACTCTGGGATTAAGGACTGTGGGAAATTACGAAGAAAAAAACCCACAAATGTTTCTGGGGCAGGATTTGTTCACTTGTGGTTTTTAATGCTGAGATGAGACCGTTGTCTCTAAAAAAAAAACGCTTCCAAAAAAAAATTGCTTCTAAAAAATTCTTTGCTTTTTCTCTGTTTGTATGTCTCTCCAATCCCCTTTTCCCTTTGCTGTCTGTGGAAGGAAAAGATCTGATATATGTTTTTTCCTTGTGTAACAGATGCCTTGTCTCTCCCTTTTCACGGACCAGGACGAAATCACGGTGGAAACCACCAATCCTGAAAAGAACAAAATGGACAAATTAATTGAAATCCTCAACAGCATGAGGAACAACAGCAGTGATGTTGACTCCAAACTCACTACCTTCATGGAGGAGGCCCAGAACTCTACCAACTCTGAGGAGATGCTGGGGGAGATAGTCAAAACCATCTATCAGAAAGCAGTGACGGACCGCAGTTTTGCTTCCATGGCAGCCAAGCTCTGTGACAAAATGGCCCTTTTCATGGTGGAAGGCACCAAATTCCGGAGTCTGCTCCTCAACATGTTGCAGGTAATGAGATAAAATTATGAGATGTTTTTGGAAATATGGTATCTCATGCCAAGGCCCATCTGATAACTGAGGGTGTTGCTTGGGGCAACTCCCGGTGAGGGGCAGCCGCATCATGGCATGAAGAGAAGTGAACTTGGAGGTTCTTTACCTCTCTTTTTGGCCAAAGTTCAGAGATACCAAGTTAAGTTGGGGTTCCTGAGTAGGCTGTTGGTTGCACCACCAAGCTGGTCTAGTGGAACGGGGGGCTGGAATTAGAGGATCTTTAAGATCCCTTCCAATCCAAACCATTTTGTGATTCTGTCGCTCAGATGAAGGACTTGGTCCTGGTTTCTGATTGCAACCCAGCAATTTGTGTCTTTGCTAATTATTCTGAGTTGTTTATTGGTGTATGCATGTTGCAAGACGAGCCTCTCTTAGGGCACGGCACTCCAAGGCCCAACAGGTGTTCCAGCAGAAGTTCACAAATAGCGCTCTGAGTTGGTTGCCCTCAGGATTGGTTAGCCTGGCTCAGTGCTACTGCTCTGGATTCAACTACCCTCTCTGCTGACTTGTTCAGGAATGAGCTGAGCCTGTGGTTCAAGCCTCACCTTTTATTGGCCCCCTAATCCTGCTCATGCGCAGTTGGGGCCTGCCCTAATCAGGCACAGGTGGGCTTAACACAAGCTCATGCCCACTACCTGGTAATTAGTGGCACCTGGTTGCCTCATTGCCTCATTTCACTACATATGCAGCACTGGTTGATGGTTCTGTTTCAAACCCATCAGTGACAGCAAAGTTACGGAGGAGAAAAAAGCAGCAATTCTGATAACTGTTCCCTGGTGATGGGGAAACAAGGTTGTCCTCAACTGCCTGTGGTCTGCTGGGGGGAGTGTGTTTTACTGTAGTGCCATCATCAAAGTGGGGGTTCCTTTCTGGAGAAGGTATCTCATGGGCCTTCATCTTTCTGCCTCTCTGGAGAGAGGGGCATTTTGAATAATAATGAAAATCAATGTTTAGCATAACCCCTGGGTGCAAGGATCTGCATCTCATGTACAGGTGGGGATTTTTTTCTGATTGATTTCTTTCCAGAGCATGGTATTATAAAGCAGGAGGAGATAAATTGCAGTCAACATCAGGCCCAAATTTAGGAGTAAGGGGCTGGAAAGGGCTTTAACCCATCTAAGCATCCCACTCCTCCCATGGTAGGTCACTTGTGTCTTCTTCTACTTGGCTAATTGATGGTAAGAAATCCAAAATGAAGTCCGGGAGTGATGGTCATTCAAAAATTAAGGATCAGGGCTGTCCTGGCTTATGGAGGACTCTTACAAGTTGCTTTCTTCTCTTGCCCCACCATTTCCACCCCTACCAGCAGATCCAGCAGCATCAAGTACAATAATAACTGGCTTCATATTCAGCTCTTCATAGCATGAATGTAGGATAAATAATACATCTGCTGTCTCTAGAGAGTTCCAAAGTGCTTTCCAGAAACACGTAGTTCAGATGTCCATTGTGGAAAGTGGGGAAGAAATGAAATGCAAAGGCTGAGCAGGATGTGCTTTGGGACTGAGTTCATGTGCAAGAGCATAGAAAAATGTGTAAAAGGGATTTGCTGAGCCCCGTCTCTCAAAATTGTGTTGATGGGGCAAAAGATGACAGATCATTACAGGTCAAAAACAAAGTGCTATGTGGAATTAAATAATTCACCATTTCCTTTTTGATAGTAAAAGATTTTGACTTCCTCCAAGCACAGGAGGTTTTTTCCCAACCAAAATAATTGGCTGCATTGATAGGAATCATGAAAGATTTTGGTCAAGCCCTAAACAGGGAATCTTTATGATGTTTTCAGGCTTGATAGCCCTGGTTGGAGGCAGAGCTTTGGATGAAGTGCAGGAGAATCATCACAGCTTCTTTGATGTGAGATAAATGGGTTGATGGTATCAATAGATGATCTATTATCAATATCAGTGGGGTATATTGGATATTATAAGGATATTATGGGGTAATGTGGATATCATATAGGCTTAATATATGGATATTGTGAGGTACTATGGGGGTCATATTGATATATTAATATAACAATAAGATATATTGATATATAGTTGATGATATAATATTACCCAGCTCCAGTCATGGCCCCTTCACCATCAGATAATTTCCATCAGCCACTTCGAGATAATTTTAAAAAAATAAAAATAAAAAAAAAAACAACACACCACCAACCAACTTGAATAAAACGATTGCTCCAGAGCTGGATTTATGTCTCTTTAGCACCTTTCAGACTAATCTGATCCCTGGATGTAAGGAGCTCAGCTTACTGGGCACTGGCGAGCTGGGGAATTACTCTGCCGGGGTGTGATAAATTGGGATCAACGTGATCCCCTTCCTGTGCTGCTGGCGCCTGAGGCCAGATCCCTCACCCCCCCATCTGCTCCCAGCAGATGCTTCTTGTTTTGTAGAGCCTTGTTTGTACCTTTCTCTCAGCACTGTGATGGCAACAGCTCAGTCCCACCAGAGGATCTCATAAATTAACCCGCTAAGCCACCCGACCAGCATCCTGGTACCCATAGACAGCATCCCTATATCCCACCAGACCTTCAAGCAGACAGCAAAAGGGTTTTCTCCCACCAAACAGTCAGTAAAGTGAATAAATTGTCTTTTTAACCTGGCTTCTCTTGTGGTTTTAGCTATTGACAAGGTGATTTTGCTGGGGAGCTTCACATGTTCACAGCTTATCTCAAGGGGCTTGGTTTGATCCCAAAAGAGATGCCAGCATGTGAATGTTGTCACACTGCAGCATCTCCCCTGTGGGCCTTGCACCATTTCAGGCTTTAATGGCATCTATTGGGAAAACTCTGAATATATCCTTCACTCTGTGGTTTTGGTCCCAAATCTTGGCTGAGTCTTGAATTTGGGTGCTGTGAACCTTTGGGAAGGGAGACATGGATGAGGGAATCATAGGGTGGGCAGCTAGTGGGGCTGGAGGAGATGCTGCCATTTGGGGTCTCAACATTTGGGTTTGATTTTCTGCTCCTTGAGTTTGGTTTGGTCTTTGGTAGAAGAGATTTGGGGGCTGCGCAAGCCCTTGGGCTGGACCTCGACTGAGTTGGTCCCAGGAATCTTGGATGGATGGAAACATTCAAGAACATCTTGGTGGACACATATATGGTTTCTTCACCCCTCTAGAAATTAATGAATTAATAAGTTGAGAGCAAGAGAGGTTTTTCCTTCTTGTAGTTGGCATGCTCAGGCTGAAATGCTTTTTTTTTTTTCTTTTTTGTTTGTTTTGGGTTTTTTTCAGTTGGGGGGGGGTGTTAAGCAACGTGCCCCAAACCCTTCACATGTAACATAAGTTGGAGTATTCCTCTGTTGAAATGGCTGTGCTCTTTATAGAGGAGCAGTGTTTGCATCTGAGTTATGCAGAGCCAAGGGTATTATTAGAGTGGACATCACTGAGGCTGTAATTGTACACTGCTCCCCTTAGCAACCACGGCCAACAGCACATCAAACAGAAGGCTGATACCTTCTTTTAATAATAATTAAAAAAAACCTCCAAACCAAACCCACCACGAAATGCACATCTCACCCCAGGGCAGCAGAGCCCATGGCCAGAGCCAGAGCATGGCCAAGTGCTTGGAAATACCTTGGTGCCCATGGAGAAGGGTTACTGCTGTTCCATACCCTATTCCATTCCCTGCTGGCTACCCTATGGGACACCCTCCTGCACACCCTGTAGAATATCCTCTGGCACATCCTATTGCACATCCTCCTGCATCCCAAGCACATCAGAAACTGTGTGACCAGCAGGAGCAGGGCAGGGATTGTCCCCCTGTGCTGGACACTGGGGAGGCTGCACCTGGAATCCTGGGCTCAGTTCTGGGCCCCTCAGGACAAGAAGGACATTGAGGGGTTGGAGTGTGTCCAGAGAAGGGCAACAGAGCTGGGGAAGGGTCTGGAGCAGAAGTCTGCCCAGGAGCAGCTGAGGGAGCTGGGGGTGTTGATCCTGGAGCAAAGGAGGCTGAGGGGAGACCTTCTGGCTCTCTGCCACCTCCTGAGAGGAGGTTGGAGCCAGGGGGGGTTGGGCTCTGCTCCCAAGGAACAAGGGATGGGACAAGAGGAACGGCCTCAAGTTGTGCCAGGGGAGGTTGAGATTGGAGCTTGGGAACAATTTCTCCCTGGAAAGGGTTGTCAGGGCCTGGCCCAGGCTGCCCAGGGCCGTGGTGGAGTCCCCATCCCTGGAGGGCTTTCAAAGGCACTTGAGACACCCATATTTGTAGCCTTGAGGTCTGCTCTGAGGACCTTCAGACCTTTTTCCCTCCCTATCTTTAAGTGAAGCCTCTCTGGTGTCTCCCAGGCAATGCCTTTTCCAAGACAAGTAGCACCACTGTGTTTTCTGTGCACAAACTGGACCATCTGTAGTGAAATTAAATTAAAAGCAGGCACAGAAAGAGGACTGATGGGTTTTGCAGTCTGTGCTGGACATGACCTACAGGTCAGATGCTCTCCAGACATGCTCAGGTTCTCCCACCTCCACCTCTGTCAAACCCCAAACCATTCCTCATTGAAGACCCAGACCTTCTCAATTCTCCAGGACCTAATGCCACAACATCTACATTCCAAGGAGGGACTCACCCTGCATTTTCCTCTTCCATCCTCCACTTGGGTTAACAACAGTTTTTTGGCCAGGTTTTTGATGAAGCCCCTCTGGAAGTGGTCACACCAACCACCCCAAACCCAGATGAGTCCACCAAAACCCCAGAAAAAGCTCACAGGGATTCAATTGATGTTTCTACCATCAGAACAAACACAGCTCAAAATCAAGGAAGGGCCATTCCTGGGGCATCAGGAGATGAAACTAAGATGATGAAGAAACCCTGCATAGGTATGTGATAAGGTGTGCAAGACGGTGTGCAACTGAGAAGTGTTCCATTGTGTGTGTAACAGGGTGTGCAATAGGGAATTCAATAGGATGTTCCATAGGGTGTGCAATAGGGAATACAATCAGATGTGCAATAGGGTGTGCAACAGGGAATGGAATTGCTGTGCAAAAAAGGTACGCAATAGGGAATGCAACAGGGTATTCCATAGGGCGTACAACAGGGTGTGCAATACAACATGCGTTATGGAACCCTATAGGGAATGCAACAGGGTATGCAATTTAGTATGCAATAGGGTGTGCACTAAGGCATTCAATAAGGTATATATCATAAGATATGCAACAGGAAATGCAACAGAAAATGTTATAGGGTATGGGTTAGAGTGTGCAACACAGTAGGCACTAGGGTTTGCCATAGGGTGTGCCACGGGGTACATACATTAGGGTATACTATAAAGTATGTAATAGGGTATGAAATAGAGTATGTAAAAGGGTATGCATAGAGTATGCAATTTGGTACTCCTTAGGGTATGCCATAGGGTATTCATTAGGGTATGTATTCTCAATGGATACTCTAATCCATAGGGTATGGATTAGAGTATGCAACACAATAGGCACTAGGGTGCACTGTATACTACAGGGTACACCATAGGGTATGCAATGGGGTATACTATAGGGTGTGCTGTAGGGTATATCATAGAATCATTAAGGTTGGAAAGGACCTCTAAGATCAAGTCCAACGAGCAACCCAACACCACCAGCCAACTAAACCCTGTCTTCAAGTGCTACATCCACATATTTTTTTTAACACCTCCAGCGATGGTGACTCTGTACCACTACCTGGTATAAATCCATTCTCTTTAAACCTAAAAGAAGTTCACCCAGTAAAGGCACCTCCAGATTATCTACAGCCCAAGGCACCCCCAGATTAGTCATTCAGTTCCCATTTAAAAATACATCCAAACTGATGAAAGATCATTTGCTCACTACCCTGACATCACCACCTAAACATGGTGCAAGCCAACCCACAGGTTATTTATATAGGACTCCACGAGGCGTTTCCAGAGCAAATCAAGTTCACCAGGCAGGGCAGTGACCCAGCTGTCTGGTTACAAAGGTCTTCAGCCTACTCAAAGCTTTTCATTGGTAGTGTTGAGGGCTAGAGGTCAGGGCACAGCTCCATCAGATGTGCCCCAGGGATACAGGACATGGGTTTTGTTCTCTGTTGAGCTGCTCTTCACCTCTCCCACACACTTGGTCTACCTCATCCAGGCTGCAAACCCTTTGGAGAAGTGGTTGAGTTGCTCTCCACATTCTCCATGCCCAATGTGATGGGCCCCAGGTCGTCCTGGGAGCATGGCTCACGTGGCCAGGTGAATCACAACTATGTCTCCCTTGACCAAATTACCTAAATGACAGCAAAGGTCTCCTCAAACATGAGCATCCCAAGGGATGTGGAACACCTCTGCATGGATGGTGTTTGTATTTTGTCCAGCTGTCCATACCATGGTCAAACAGAATCACAGAATATTTAGGTTGGAAGAGACCTCCAAGATCATCCAGTCCAAACTTTGACTAACACCACAGTCAACTACTAAACCTTCTGTCTGATGGCCAAATTTAAGGACAAAGCTCCCTGTGCCACCTTTCTCCTGCTCACCATGACACTGGTGTAGCATCTCCCTGCAGGGCCAAAGCAGTGGGTATCTCAGGATGCTTAAGGAGAGCCCTGGTGCTGCAAGTCCAACCACCATGAAGATTCAGGTCCTGGTGAGCCCAACTTGCCTCTAGGCAACCATGGTCCACAAAATGTAATCCCCACACCTGACAAAGTGCTTTTCCTAATTTGTTGAAGGAATCCTTATCACCCCTACTTTTGCAGAGTACATGCAAAGCATTTCCTTTTGCTCCCAGGGAGTTGCTTCATGGGTACTCCTGAAATTTGGCCCAACCTGAGGTTGCAAATGGAACAAAATCATTCCTTCTGTGGTATCACATTCTGAGTTACAACGTTCATGTTGACCTCTGAATCCATCCCATATTCCATCCCCTGTTCCTGTCCTTCCTCATCTAAATCTGCACAAGGTTTTTTGGTGACTTGGTGAAGTTGGGAGAGGACCTCAATCTCTTTTCATTTCTAGGGGTCTTTTTCTTCATCTGTGAAGTTGGGTGCAGAGCATTCAGTGATGTCTCTGCTGGGTGGCATCACCCACTGGGTGCCATAGGATGAAAAAAGGAAGGTGCTGGGTGGTGGCATCTCTTCCTGCCCAGTTTCCATCCCAGGTCTGATGTGTATAATTTGGTTTGGTGGCTGTTTTATGGAAATTTGGTTGGTTGGTTTGATGGTTTGGGTTTTTTTTTACAGAAAATACATTTTTAAAGAGAAAATGTTGAGTTGGTTTGCTCTTTGCCAGGTTGTGGAGCAGGGTGTGGAATCAGGGGAGGAGGAGAGTTTCCTGTAGTGGCTTTTCTTCTTTTCCAGTAATCTGGGACCACAGAGCCCATATGGTTGTTCGGAGCTGCTAGGAATTTCCCAGCATTCCATAGGGATCCCAAAACATGGCTCAGCTCCCCAGGTCTATCACCATGGACCATCCCATGCAGGACAGGGGGACATCCAGGCTGGGAGGGGCAGGGTGGCTCGGGGGCTGGAGCCAGGTGGGATGCTGTGTGAGATGCAGGAGACAGCTCAGTGCCAAAGGATGGAAAGATCTTGGGGCATCAAGGAAGAGCTCTGGGGTTCAAAGGGTGTTTTTTGTCCCAGAGCAGAGGTGGCTGGGGGGTGACCTTAAGGGTGGCAAGTCTGGAGGTCCCCATGGGTGCAGACAAGGGGCACAAGGTGCTCTCATTTGTTTTTTTTTTTATTTCTTAGTAGTCAAGAGGTCATTTCTCTTCAATTTTTTTTTAAATAAAATTCAAATGAAAACTCCACAACTAGTAATTCCCTAACCCTGGGGTGATAACCTGAGCTGGCAAATCACTTTCTCCTCCACCACTCCCCTGAGACTGGCTGGAGAATGAAAGGATGAACTCCAAAAACACCCCAAGAAGAGTCTGAAAAAACCCAACAGGATTTGGCTGCAGGTTGATTTTGGAGTCGCAGACAGAGTTGGGGCAATTGCTTTAGAGAAATGGGTGGAGAGAGGAGTTAGTCACCACAGGTTGGTTAATAAGTGCCTGATTTATTGGATAAGTATTTTTCCTGGGTATGCAAATATATTCAATGGTTTGTTGGGGTTTTTTTCTCTCCTTTTATAATGAAACCTCAGACTGGATCCTGTCTCTGTGTCTGGAGCTGTGTCATGAAAATAATTGTATTATAATAATAATAATTGCTTGGCTTTTTTTTTTACCTGCTGCTTTACTTATTTTTGCTATAATAATAATAATAATAAAAAGAAATTTAAAAAAGAACTCCTGTGTGCTGGCCAGGACATAATAGTGAACTTTGCTGTGGTCACTTTTATATCTCCCCAGCTTTGCAGAGTGGAGGTTGGAGCCTTGGTTGTGGCAGCAAAGCCCTTTGTCTGGGCTAGAAGGAATAAACTGAGATGAAAAAGATGGAAGGTGATTTATTTAGATGCTGGGTTTCAAATGTTGTGCAACCCATGGTGGGAGCACACGGTGTGGAGAACAAACTTGTCCTGTTCTTTCATTTCCCCCCACCCTGCTTGCTTAGTGCCCGCTGATTTTTAATACCAAGGAGAGGTTGCTATGGAGACAGACAAGCAAAGTCTCCTGGGACATACTGCAAGGACCTCTGCAGCATCACTGAAAAGCCCAGGGACAACCTTTTGGCATGGAGGGTGATGACTCTCATGCCATCCTCTAGGAAGGTTTTTATTTGCTTTCCTAGGTTGCTCCTTGCTCTTTGTCCCAACACACACATCCCTTTTCCCATCCTGCCTTTGGGCAACCCCTGTGGTTTGTTTTTTTCTCCCCAGCTGGAGGACTGGTGGGGAGGCAGCCATCTCCCTGCAAGCTTCCTCCTGGTGGTGCTCCATAAATCACGTCATTCGGATAATCCTTGGTCATGGCAACCACCAGTTCAGGAGCAAGGTGATCTTTTAATGCCAAGCTTGGGCTATTCTGCTCTTTTTGTGTTTGGGCAAGGAGACAGACTGCTGTCATTTTGCAAGACCCCATGGAGCAGCCAGACCTTTTGGGTGTGTCCTGATGGACACTGGATCTGCTGCAGATATCATAGAATCATCATACAATGGGTTGGGTTGGAAGGGACCTTAAAGATTATCCAGTTCTAACACTCTGCATGGTTCCAACCTCCCACCAGCCCAGGTTGCTCCAAGCCCCATCCAACCTGACCTGAGACACTGCCAGGGATGGGGTAGCCACAGCTTCTCTGGGAAACCTGGGACAGGGGCTCAGCACCCTCAAATTAAAGAATATCCTCCTCATGTCCAACCTCAATCTCCCCTCTTCAAGTTTTAACCCATTGCCCCTTGTCTTCTCTCTACACCCACGTGTCCAAAGCACTCCCCCAACTTTCTTGTAGCCCCTTCAGATATTGGAAAGTTGCTCTAAGGTCACCTGGGAGCCTTCTCTTCTCCAGGCTGAACAACCCCAATCCCTCAGCCTGGCTTCCCAGGGAGGTGCTCAGCCCTCTGAGCATTTGAGTGCTTCTCCTCTGGACACCTTCCAGGAGCTCTGTGTCCTTCACAGTCCTTCAGGTAACAGAATGAACAGGCAGGTCTGCCTGGACCACTAAGCCCAGCCTGGCCACCAGCATTCATTGCATTTATTTTGCACTTCATTTAACCTCTTCGTTGCTGCTTTGTTTCAACCTTGGTTGGAAAACAGTCCCCGTGTGTGTGTGAGGGGGAGGGCAGGACATGGGGACAAGCCATGACAGTTATTACAAGGCTTGGTGCTCTTTCTCCAGTACCTGATGGCTTTGCTGTATTGAAATTCCAGCCACCATCTGCGTTGAGTAACCTCCCTGTTGTTGCTAGAGTCAGTCTGTCTGTCTTTCTCCCCACCACCACCACCACCCTTGAGTTTTCATTTCCTCCTCACTCTCTCTCCAGACAGCCCCTGCCTCTCCCTGGATGATGTGGTTTTGCCGATGCAACCCTCTTGTCTCTGTCCCTCTTGCAGAAGGATTTCACCATGCGGGAGGAGTTGCAGCAGCGGGACGTGGAGCGCTGGTTGGGGTTCATCACCTTCCTCTGTGAAGTCTTTGGCACCATGAGGAGCAGCACTGGTGAACCCTTCCGAGTTCTCGTCTGCCCCATTTATACCTGCCTCAGGGAGGTAAATACCTTCAAACTTTGCTTTTACCACCCAAGGAGAAGGTCCACCTATACCTTCAAGCCATCGCGGTACGGTGCTAAGGTACCCGTGATCCTTTGGGATGTTTGCTTTAGGATTCCTAGAGGTTTCCTGCATATTGGCTTGCTGTTCATTAAAAGCACATGGGTTGGTGCTTTTGGTCCTTCAAGCAGGACCCCGTTGCCTGAGGGTTTGCCAAGCCCAACGTTGCAAAAATCCACCCCTCAAAAGGGCTTAAATTGCTTCATAAAAGTAAATGAAGCCACCTGAAGAAGACAGACAGGCAAAGGGGAAGAAAAGGGGAAAGAGATGAGGTCCCATATGTCCATTTTCCTCTACCTAGTACAGCAGAAACCCAACCCTGACACCAGCTTTGGGGACATTTCAGAACCTGAGCTCCTGATGGGCTCATTTCAGAGCCTGAGCTCCCCGTGGTCTGGAAGTGGCAGAAACCTCTGTGAGGACAAACAGAACAGGCAACTCGAGTGTTAAAGTAGAGCAGAAGAACATCTTTGTTGGCAATAAGGATGGTGGGATAGAGTCTACCTTCAGCAAGTTTGCTGATGACACCAAGCTGTGTGGTGTGGTCAGCACACTAGAGGGAAGGGAGTCCTTGACAGGCAGGAGAGGTGGATCCATGCAAACTTCATGAAGTTCAACAAGGCCAAGTGTGAGGTCCTGGGTCAGGGCAATCCCCAGCACAAATCCAGGTTGGTTGAGAGAAGCCCTGAGGAGGACTTGGAGTAGTTGGGTAAGGAGAAACTCAACATATGCTGCCAGCCCAGAAGCCACCCCTGTCCTGGGCTGCATCCTCAGCAGTGTGGCCAACAGGGTCAGGGAGGGGATTGTCCCCCTCTGATCCACTCTGGGGAGACCCCCCTGCAGTGCTGGGTTGAGTTCTGGGGTCCCCAACACCAGATGGACATGGGACTGTTGGAGTGAGTCCAGAGGAGGCCATGGAGATGCTGGGAGGGCTGGAGCAGCTCTGGAGCCAGGCTGAGAGAGTTGGGGTTGTTCAGCCTGGAGAAGAGAAGGCTCCAGGGAGACCTTAGAGAACCTTCAAGTGCCTGAAGGGGCTCCAGGAAAGCTGGGGAGGGACTTTGGACAAGGGCATGGAGGGATGGGATGAGGGGGAATGGTTTCAAGGTGAAAAAGGAGAGATTTAGGTTGGACATGAGGAAGAAATTCTTTGTTGTGAGGCTGCTGAGCCCCTGTCCCAGGTTTCCCAGAGAAGCTGTGGCTGCCCCATCCCTGGCAGTGTCTCAGGTCAGGTTGGATGGGGCTTGGAGCAACCTGGGCTGGTGGGAGGTGTCCCTGCCCATGGCAGGGGGTTGGAACTGGATGATCTCCAATGTTCTTTCCGACCCAAACTCTTCTGGTTGGGACTCTAGGGATTGTAAGAGAGGGCTTTCCCCCATCCTGTTTTCAAGATGGTTTTGTCTCCTGCTGTTGCTCATAGAAGACTGTCAGAAAATAGGCTTGGAGTTGTGAATCTCAAATTGTCAGTAGTGCTTCTGTCAGGCCATAAATAACTCACTGTAAAATAAGTTCTCCACTAGACCTTGAGCAAGGGAAGGATGGAGGAACTGCTGGCAATGACATTTTTTACACTCATGTTTTCTATGAATGCAAATACATCATAAACATTTTGTCTTCACAGTCATGTTGTGGGTAGGGTTCACAGACAGTGACTGTGGAAGTGAGAAAGAGTTGGGGCATGGTGACGTGGCACACAGATCCAGGGGAGGAGGTGGGAGAGGGATGCTAAGAATAGCTCAACTTCCCCAAAATTCCAGCCCACAGCAGTGTGTGTCACCTCATGGGGAAGATCTTGCTGTCTAGCAAAGTTTCCCTCCACTTCCCAGCTCAGTCATGGCAGATCCTAGCCCTGATTCTTTCTGGATTTCTCCTTGCTCACTCCTCTCTGCCATCATGGTCCCTCCTCTCACCTCCTGGGTTCTTGGGGACATGGTGGTGACCTAGAGATTCATGGAAGGACATCAATTTCACCTATCAGGGATATTTTTTGCTACAGGGCAGCTCCATAAAAAAACCTTTACTAATTATACCGATATGCCATGCATGGATTTGCTTCTTAAAAATACATCTCTGCTCCTCAGCAGGGCAGCTCTGTCTGTAGCGGGAGGAGCCATTCTTGCTCCTGAAGCTCGACGAGCTGCTGGTCTCTTCCAGGACTCCAGCCACCACACAGCGCTTCCAGGGTAGAAGCGTAGCAGGAAGAGCCTTTCTTGCTCCAGAGGTTCGACGAGCTGCTGGCCTCTCCATGCCTCACACCAGAGTGAGCTGAGCTTCCTTCTGTGTGTGTGTGTCCCACCTTTATTGGCCCCCTGGTCTTGCTCATGCCCAATAGGGGCCTGTCCTAATCAGGCACAGGTGGACTCACACCCACTCTTTGGCAACTCAAGGCACCTGGTTGACAATGTCTCTCTACATCTGTCCCCAGGGTGTCACCAGGGAAAAAGACACTTAGCTGATATGAATGAATGAGCCTGAGTCTTCCAGCTCTCTTACCCAAAATGATCTGTGACTGCTCACTCCACAGGGTTTTCACCTTGACTCACACCATTCCTTTTCCATGATTCTGGGATGGATTTTTGTCTTGCCACTTTTTTTTTTTTTTTTTTTTTTTTTTTTGCCACTGTCATCTTCTCCTGAGGCACAGGGCCAACTCAGGAGAACAGAACCATCTGACAGTGGTGATAGGTGGTTACCTGAGCCAAAGCCAGGCTGTAGATTCAGCTGATGGGGAATTCTTCCATCCACACCTAGGAGAGGACGGGGACCTTGGATAAGGGTGCTCCTTGAGGTGGTGGAAGCTTCCTAGCAGGACAAGGTGTTCATCCTTTGGTGAGCTTCAGGAAGCATGTGTGGTGGGCACTATGGGGGCAATGCCCATGGACCAGATGGTTTGCAACCAGCTGGCAGCCATGACAATTCCTCCACATGCTTTGGGATGGGTTTGCAAGGTGTAGTCGCTCTCATGATGGGGTTTCTCTTCTTGTTACTCAACCCTTCCATCTCCAGGTACAACTTCAGCTCTTCACCTTAAACTCCTCCCCCAGCAGAGCCCTTCTGTGCTGCCCACCATCAGACTTTGTTTCCTCTGCTTCCATCCACCCATCCTTTGATGGATAAAACTTACCTGAAGTGAGATACCATCTCTCCCTCTGCCTGACCTTTCAGCTCCTCTTGCTTTTTAGTTTCTCTGTTTCCTTTTTTTTTTTAATTTTTTTTCCCTTTTCCTTCATAGCTTGGGCAGACTCAAGCAAAGGTCAGCAAGGGAGGGAGCAAGAGGAAGGGGAAAGTTGCCTGATGACTGAAGCAGGAATTCCTCTTCCCCCTGCAAAGCTTCCTCTCTCCAGCTCCTTTCCTCTCCCCTAATTAAGGTCCTGGAGCAGCTCTGGAGCCAGGCTGAGAGAGTTGGGGTTGTTCAGCCTGGAGAAGAGAAGGCTCCAGGGAGACCTTAGAGCACCTTCTAGTGCCTGAAGGGGCTCCAGGAAAGCTGGGGAGGGACTTTGGACAAGGGCACAGAGGGATGGGATGAGAGGGAATGGCTTTAAACTTAAAGAGGGGAGATGGAGATGAGAACTTAGGAGGAAATTCTTTGGTGTGAGGGTGCTGATCCCCTGTCCCAGGTTTCCCAGAGAAGCTGTGGCTGCCCCATCCCTGGCAGTGTCTCAGGTCAGGTTGGATGGGGCTTGGAGCAACCTGGGCTGGTGGGAGGTGTCCCTGCCCATGGCAGGGGAGTGTAACTGAATGTTCTTGAAGGTCTCTTCCAACCCTGAAAATTCCATGATTCTATGATTTTCACAGCAAGATCTGGTGGGGTCAACGTTGGGATGATTTGCCACAAGAAGTAAAATGTGGGTTCAGCTCTTATTAAAATACTTTGATGGAACGTGGTGACTTTAGATTGAAAGAGGTTTTTTCTGCTAGGAATAGCACCTGGATTAAGTTGGAGAAGAGAAATGGGATGCCCAAGCCCAGCCCAAAGATTGGCAGTGAAGATGGTGAGGGGTGTGGAAGGATTTTTATGGTGAGCAGAGGAGAGCCCCCGTGCAGATGAGAACCAGAGGATTTTTGCAGCCATCAAATCTGGGGAGCTTGGGAAAAGAAAAACAAAGCTGATAAGTTAAAAAGAAATAAAAGAGCTTTCCTCCTATTCTTCCCTTGGAGCTTTGGGGAATCAAGTGTGAGCTGGGAAAGGTCATTGTTCCTGGGAAAAGCTTCTCCCCAGGACTGCTTCCTGTAGCCAGGGCACCATTGGCTTGGACCTTGTCTTCTTTGAGGCCTGACTGTCCCCACGTGGAATTGGTGGTGGCATCTTCCAGGACCACATTCCTCCAGGAGTCTTTTATCTGAGTCCATGAAAACACTTTTAGCAGTTTCAAGAAGTTGTCCTGCCTCCCTCTCTTGGTGGTCCAAGCAAGAGGGATGTCCCACTGTCTTCTCCCAACCCTACAAGCCCATGCGCTCTCAACTCTTCTTTCCTTTATTTCCTTTTCCTTTATTTCCTAAAACCACACCAAATGTGTCCCTGTACATCTCCATCTGCCCTTCCAGGGTGGTGGGGAGTGGACATGCTGCCATCCTTGCTGCCCCAAAGCCTCTGCCCCATGCCCAAACACTGAGGGCCACATCTGTCCCTGCTTCAACAAAACTTCACATTGTCCTCCAAAACCAACTAAAACCAGAAAAACAACAAAGGGACTTTGGTTCTTCTGGCCTGGTCATGTTTTTTTCTTTTCTGTGGCCTCCAGCAGAGTCAGCAATATATAGAAAATGGGTTATGACCAAAGATTGTCAAATCCTTGAAGCATCAGTGGGGCAGGAACATTCCAGAGCCCTGTGCCTGCTGCAGCAGCTGATGTGTGGCTACTGAAGACTTAAAAATAATTAATATTATTTTTTGCCACCTATTTTTCACTGATCATCACCACTTTTGCCTTCCCTTCCCTCTTTCCACAGCATGGTTGGAACTGTCTGTTCTTCATCTAGCTCTTTGTGTCAACAGACTTGGCATAGGCCACCCCAGCTTGTTCCCCCCCCAAAAAAATTCATCTCCTGGTCCTGCTGGGGAGGAGGAGAAGTGTTTGGATTGGGTCCTGAGGGGCATGGCTCAGCTCTTGGGGATGATTGAGGACTGCAGGGAAGGAAAGATCACAGCCAGCTTGGAGCCATGGTCATGTTCTGCAGAAGCTGGAACAGATGAATGGTGTCAGGAGGTTTTTGGCTTCTCTTATGTCTCCATCTCACCCTCAGCAGATGTTGGGACACCAACCCAGGAGGTGCCTGTCTGCCACCTTCCTGCCAGCCCTCTGCAGGAGGAGCTTCTTCCAGCCAAGGTGGTTGGTTCTTTAGATGCTTTTGTTTCTTTTCATGATGTCACTCAGCAGTGGCTTTATAGCCAGGTAACCTGAGCATTTGCCTGCAGCAGCAGAGCAAGGAGGTGGAAAAACTGGATTGGAGGACCTCAAGCTCCAGAAGATGCCAGGTGGTGATGTCACTGGGGTCCCCTCAAGGCACCTTGCTGAGTGAGATCCCACCAGGGCAAGCAACACAGGGTGGGTCTCCTCTCAGCCCCCATAAGAACCCAATCCCACCCCATACCCATGCTTTTCTCCTGCCCAGGGCTTGTTTCTTGTTGAGTGTTTAAGGTTCTTCTTGACTCCTTCCTCCAGCCTGCTGAGTTGCCTCTGCATGGCAGCTCCTTGAGCACATGGAGTGGTGTTCCCCCAACTTGATGACATCTACAAACTTTACAAGAATGTGCTCCTCACCTCCTCCAGGTCATGGAGAAAGATGCTAAACAGGGCAAGTCCCAGGATAGACAACCTGGTACTCCTCATTACTGGTCTCCAGGCAGAGTTGGGTTGTAATCCAATAACTACAACTCAACCCAACCATCCAGTCACTGTTTTTACCCCCTTGATTGTCCATCCATGATGGCCAAGCTTGGATACGAGGGGATTGTAATTCAGGGGTGGCACCATCCCACTCTCAGCACCCATGGGTGTATTGGATAGGGCTGTTGGGACAGGTTTGGAGCAAACCTCAGGAAGCAGCTCATGGCAGAGAGACCAATTAAACTGAAAAACTCCTTCCTGCAGGAAGCTGTGACCAATTCACAGAGGTCCCTCCAGCTTGAGGAAGTTGTTGCTTCTTGGGCTGGGTGGGGGTTATAAACCTGAGCATCACCACAAATAAGGGAGATGTGAGCACACACCTGACCCAAGACAGATGCTTTTATGGACTTGAGTCAAGGTCAATGGGACCATGACAGGCTGGAGAGCTGGGCCAGTGAAAACCACATGAAGTTGAACAAGGCCAAGTGCAAGGTCCTGCACATGGGTCAGGGCAATCCCAAGCAGAAATATGGGCTGGGTGGAGAATGGATTGAGAGCAACCCTGAGATGAAAGACTTGGGGGGTGTTCATGGATGAGAAGGTCAACATGAGCCATCAACACGTGATGGTAGTCCAGGAATCAACCATGTCCTGGGCTGCATCACTAGCAGAGTGATGGAGGGGATTCTGAAAGAGGGAAGATTTAGGTTAGACTTGAGGAAGAAATTCTTTGCTGTGAGAGTGGTGAGACATTGGCCCAGAAAAGCTGTGGCTGCCCCATGCCTTGCAGCGTTGGGTTGGATGGGGCTTGGAGCAACCTGGGCTGGTGGGAGGTGTCCCTGTCCATGGCAGAGTCCGTGTCCAGTTATCTCCTAGGGCCATGCAGTGTAATTGAGCAAAAAAATCTTCCAAGGCAGTAATTAACATCTGAACTTCAAGAAGGCACTGCCTTTTATACTGTCTCCTTCAGAGGAAGAGAGAGGAAAACCTCCCCTCCTGCAGTCAGATGAGCCAAGAGGGTGGTGCTGCTTGGAAAAGAAAATTGGATTCTTTCAACGTGTTGGGTTTGCTTTTGGTTTTTTTTTTTGGGGGGGGTGGTTTTGTTTTAGTTTTCAATCACACTTACTTTTAAAAGCCAAAAAAAAGTGTCTTTGTCAAGATTGTGTTGCTAGTCCAAGAATGAGGCATAAATTTTCCTCCATGGAATGAGCAAACACAAAATGGACCAAAATCCTCACCCCTCACCACCCAGGTACCTCCATGGTGCTAGACTTGACCGGAGAAAATAATCCCTCTATATGAAGAATCACAGAATAATTTGGGTTGGAAGGGACCTCCAAAGTCCATCTAGTCCAACCCCCTGCAGTCAGCAGGGACACCCTCACCTAGATCAGGTTGCTCAGAGACTCCTCAAGCCTCACCTTGAATATCTCCAGGGATGAGGCCTCAACCACCTCCCTGGGCAAACAAGAAGGGGAGTTATTTCCTCATAAAAGTCCCCTTCTGGTCCCCTCATTTTGTGAAAATAAATCGTTTGGTCTCCAGTTCAGTGGGACTGGGACAAACTGGGGAGTGGTTGATGAGGGGAAAGGAGAGAGGAGGGATGTGGGCATGGTAGGGAAGGGATCCCAAGGAAGGAAGGAGAAAGAGGAGACCAAGTGTCAGAGACATGGGAGAAAGAAGGAGAAAATGGGGAGAACAAACAAGTGGGGAAATATTGTGGGAAGCCAAAAGAGGAGGACTGAAAACTGGGAAGAGCTGGGAGAAAACTCATAGAGCAGAGTGGAGGTGAAGGTCAGCTCTTGGCTGAGGACGTACCAAGCCCGGGAGGTCTACGCGATGCCTTTCAGCCCACCAGCTTTGTCAAGTTGTTTTCTGTGTTTTCTTGGAAAGCTGTAGGATTCTTTTTGTGCCAGCAGAAAAAAACAAAATTTGAAACAGGGGAGGGGAAATCATTCCCTCACCTTCCCCCCTCCTTGTTTCTGTAGGACCCACGGAGGAGGCAGAGGAAGCAATTAGGGCAGATAAAGAAACTCGATACCATCTCACAGGATGGTCCCTCCTCCTCCAGTGGTTTTCTTTTTCCCCTTCGCCCTCCAGCCCAGGCATTGTTAGCTCCCCAAACCCCTTTCAATGGGATGAAAACACAACTATTTGTGTCCATCTCCCTCCCTCCCCAGTGCCAGGAAAGCTGGGAGAGCATCTGGGCGAGCCAGGGTGGAGCCCGTCGCAATCAAGTGCAATGGTCTCGCCGCTCTTTCTTTCCATGTTTTGTGTTACCCTGGGACCCTTGGGATGAGATCACATCCTCTTCTCCCAGAGTTATTGTCTTCAGCCAGGCAGGATGAAGCTGGCCCTCTGGGTGGTTGGGTCTCTCTATCTGCTCAGACTGGGTGGCTCTTGTCCATCTGTCTCACCCAGCTTCAGGTCCTCAAGGTCCTCCTCCAGTCAGGAGAGGTGTAACCACCAGGCTACTGTTGGGTTCCAGTGTCTGGCTTGATGAGTGACCAGATTTTCTTCAACATTGTCTCCAGTAATTGCCTCTTAATGGTTTCCATCTTCACAGGGAGTCATGTTTCATGGTTTCCCTTGTCTATAGTGGAAAAGGAGTAGGAGGAATTTCCCACGACTGGGTACAGGGGTTTGTTCCTCTGGCCTTAATTCAATTTGCTGTTAATTATTTCTGAGTTCCTCAGGAGCCCTTAGAGGAGGATAACCAACATTTTGGTTTAATTTAATGCAATAAACAAACTAATCTCTTCTTATCACCCTCCCAGGGAGTCCTGGTTGGGCAAGAGGAGAACAGAAATCTCCTCCTCAGCAGAGAGCAGTACATCGCTGTAAAAGGAGTAGACCAAAGCAAACTCCTTGAAGTTGTCCAAACTGAGTTAGGGAAAGTGCTTCCTATGGACACAGCACTCGATGCAACCATCTGGGCATACTTCTTCCCCCACTGTGCCATCTCCTCTGGCCAGCTGCTTGTGGGACCAGCAGTGACCCATTCTGGTGGCTTCTTCCTGATAAAGCAGCATGAGTTGTTGCCAGCATGTTCTCACCCAGACTGAGACCAGGCCACACCAGTCAAGGAACTGGGAAGAGAGACCCCTCCACAATATGCATGGGCTGGTGGCACCTCGTGTATCTTCAGTGGGCTTGAAGACTTCACCAGATTGCTAAAGAGGCGTGAGCAGAAGGCCATGCAGGGAGAAGGACCACTCCTAGTGGATGCACCCCAACACAGCCTCCCTCTCCCAGTTCAGCTGGGTTTTTGGAGACCAACATATACCATTTTGGAGCACAGTAGTGCCTCCTGAAGAGCTCAGCACAGGCAGCTCGTAAGGGAAAGATTTTTCCCATGTTTGGACAACCTCAAAATCAAATAGGTGAGCAGAGAAGATGCCACTTCTGCTTGTGGACTTCTAAAGGGCTTCTGTTTCCAAGTATTCACTCGCTTCTTCTCTAGGAGAAGGTCTCACCTGACTTACCCAGTTCCCAGGGTATACCCAGAGAGGGACTCAAGACCCCTTTAGACAGGGGAGACTATCACAGCTTGTTGGTGGGTGCAAGATCATCCCAGCTAACCTTCTGATGTCCTGAATTGAGGAGCTGATACATCTAATGGGAGCAGATTGTAGAAATACTGAAACTGGTGTGGAGTGTTTTGCAATTAGTCATCTCCCACACCCTCATCTATACTTTGCATTTTCCCCAGTCTTGGCTTTTTTCATACACTCCCCCCTCCACCCCCTTGGGACAATAAGAAAAATGGAGTTGGAGCAACTGCTCTTATCTCAGGTACCTTCCTTAAGATTTGCAACAGTCAGTCAATAAGGGGCCTCTGGAAAACCAGAAAGTTGCTATAGATGTCTTGTGAAGTGCTGCAGGCTTGTGCTCCCAGGAGAACTCATGGAGCAGAATGTGGGGCTTCCAGGAGGTTTTGGGGGCAGGAGTTCCCCAGCTGTGGTCCATTACACCACCAAGAGTTGGCTCAGTGGGACAGCACACCCTGTGTTTTAATAGTACTCCTGGTTGTAAGGGATAACCCTGGAACCATAGGATGGTAGGAAGGGACCTCTCAAGGCCATCCAGTCAAACCCCTGCAGTCAGCAGGGCCATCTGCAACTGGATCAGGTTGCTCAGAACCCCATCCAACCTGACCTGGAATGTTGCCAGGGATGGGGCATCTCCCACCTCTCTAGGCAACCTGAGCCAGGGTCTCACCACCCTCAGCAAAAAAGATTTCTACCTTCTACCTACTTTTGACTCCTTCTTTCAGTTTCATTCTGTACTGGACATGGGTGGGAATATAGTTATCAAAGATGAGGAAAAGGCTGAGGTATTTAACACCTTCTTTACCTCAGTTTTCAACAGAAAGACAGGTTATCCTGTTGACAGCAGGCTTCTGGAGCCTATAGAAGGTGATAAAAATCTAAACAGCCCCCCTGTAATCCTGAAGGACACAGTCAGTGACCTCTTGAGCTGCTTGGACCCCCACAAGTCTATGGGACCAGATGGGATCCACCCAAGAGTGATGAGGGAGCTGGCAGAAGAGCTCGCCAAGCCTCTCTCTATCATCTACCAACAGTCCTGGCTCACGGGGGACATCCCAGACGATTGGAAGTTGGCGAATGTCACACCAATCCACAAAAAGGGCTGGAAGGAGGACCCGGGAAACTACAGGCCCGTCAGCCTGACCTCAGTGCCTGGCAGGGTTATGGAGCAGATCATCCTCAGTGCAATCACACAGCACCTGCAGGATGGGCAAGGGATCAGACCCAGCCAGCACGGGTTTAGGGAGGGCAGGTCCTGCCTGACCAACCTGATCTCCTTTTATGATCAGGTGACCCGTTTGGTGGATGAGGGGAAGGCGGTGGATGTGGTCTACCTGGATTTCAGCAAAGCCTTTGACACCGTCCCCCATAGCATTCTCCTGAAAAAGCTGTCAGCCCGCAGCTTGGACAGGGGCACCCTGTGCTGGGTTAGGAACTGGCTGGAGGGCCGGGCCCAGAGAGTGGTGCTGAACGGGGCTGCATCCAGTTGGCGGCCGGTCACTAGTGGTGTCCCCCAGGGATCAGTATTGGGCCCAGTTCTGTTCAATATCTTTATCGACGACCTAGACGAAGGGATTGAGTCCATCATCAGCAAATTCGCAGATGACACCAAGCTGGGAGGAAGTGTGGACCAACTCGAAGGAAGGAGGGCTCTGCAGAGGGACCTGGACAGACTAGAGAGCTGGGCCGATTCCAACGGGATGAGGTTCAACAAGGCCAAGTGCCGGGTCCTGCACTTTGGCCACAACAACCCCATGCAGCGCTACAGGCTGGGCACAGAGTGGTTGGAGAGCAGCCAGGCAGAAAGGGACCTGGGAGTCTGCATCGACAAGAAACTGAACATGAGCCAGCAGTGTGCCCAGGTGGCCAAGAAGGCCAATGGCATCCTGGCCTGTATCAAAAACAGCGTCACCAGCAGGTCCAGGGAGGTGATTCTTCCCCTGTACTCAGTGCTGGTTAGGCCACACCTCGAGTACTGTGTCCAGTTCTGGGCCCCTCAGTTTAAGAAGGATGTAGAGGTCCTGGAACAGGTCCAAAGGAGGGCAACCAGGCTGGTGAAGGGACTCGAGCACAGGCCCTATGAGGAGAGGCTGAGAGAGCTGGGGCTGTTCAGCCTGAAGAAGAGGAGGCTCAGGGGAGACCTCATTGCTGTCTACAACTACCTGAAAGGAGGCTGTAGCGAGATGGGAACTGGACTCTTTTCACAGACGACCTTGAACAAGACAAGAGGACACAGTCTTAAGTTGTGCCAGGGGAGGTTTAGGTTAGATATTAGAAAGAATTTCTTCACAGAGAGGGTGATTAGGCTATGGAATGGACTGCCCGGTGAGGTGGTAGATTCTCCGTCCCTGGAGACATTTAAAAAAAGACTGGATGTGGCACTCAGTGCCATGGTCTAGCAACTGCTCCGGTGGGTCAAGGGTTGGACTAGATGATCTCTGAGGTCCCTTCCAACCCGGCTAATTCTATGATTCTATGATTCTATGAAACCATCACCCCTTGTCCTGTCACTACAGGCCCTGCTAAAAAGTCTGTCCTTATCTTTCTTACAAACCCCCTTAGTGAAGGGTCTCCATGTTGATACCCACCACAGAGCTGGACCACATCCATCTTGTTGAGGACAACGTCCACCATGGCCTTTCCCAAGGGCTCCTCTGGTTAAAAACAGGGCTGGAAAGCACCATCTCTCCTACATCCTTTGAACTCTAATATGCCCATTCTGCTTAAGCTCCAAGTGGCCCAAGTAGCTGGTTCTTTCCTTCTTCCAAAATGAAACATGTCTCAGTTTTCACCCATCACCTCCATTCACCCCAGTGAGCTGGTTGCTCCACCTTGGACATTGCCTTTCCAACACATTGGTCCCTTTGCAGTCGTGGTCCATGTTCCCCTGAGGAAACACCAGCAGGCACCTCCTTGTGACCTAAACATTAGATGAAAAGCATACCTGTGGGCAGAGCAGTTGCAAGGCTGGAGCTTCACACCTCAGGCAGGCTGGATGTCCATGCATGTTGTCACCTGGATGGATCATCTTGAGATGCCCATAAGGGGATCCAGGGCAAAGAGGCAGGAGGTCCAACTTTCACTGGTTCTCAGAGACATCCCAACCTCTCCGTGGCTCTGGGTGGATATTTTCAAGCTTTTCTCTTCTTTCCCACTGGAGTCATCACCAAAGCAGCAGAAGACACTGCATGCCAAGAGGTAGTTTGTGGCAAGCATTGCTTTGGTGTCATTTTGCAAGTGATGTCCTACACAATAATTATCCCTGTGCCTCACAGGAGAAACATGGTTGCAGCTAGAAAGTGTGCCTCAAGCTGCTCCCACTCCATCTCCTAAGCAGAATCACTGAAGAGCACAATTAAACCCCCATGTTTTGGTGATAAGGGATGGTGGGACATGTTCTCCAGTCCAGCTTGTGGCTTGGGCACTCCTGAGAACACCAGGTAAGCACTTTAGCTTCTCAGCAGCCCAGATGATCTCAGAAAGCAGATAATAAACCCAAAGCTTGGTGGGTTTGCCAATCCCATCAGCTTTAGCTCTCTGATTTGCTCCTGGTGGTCTCTACCTCTTGCATGTGCATCCATCACTGTTCAGGAGGACCAAGCTGGTTCTTTGGTGGTGAAGCCCAGCTGTAGTTTTGGGGCTTCTCCACACCCCCAACCACTGTTGCATGCCCCTCATGGAGTTTACTCTGTAAAGAGCAGGTTGTGGGGCCACAGAGGACAGAAGACACTGGTCCCAGTATCAAGCCATAGAAACCAGTTGCATTCAAGAACCTCCCTGGAAAGCTGCAGCCCTTCCAGGAGCAGCCCCTACAATATATTTTGGGTTCCTTATGACACTCAGAACCAACCCGGGCACACTGGCCTCACAGAGGACCTTCCCCAATGCTCACATCTCTCAGCAGGACACAGAAATTGGAGAGAGGAGGATCTTAGATCTTCCACCACTCTTTAGAGCTGCTGGTCCAGCATCAGAAACAAAACCGAGAAGACTTTCACAATCGAGATTTGGGTATTATGTGACTGCCCAGGCAGATTTTGGCACTCAGCCTCCTCTCTTAGGAAATCAAGCACAATCTTTGTCTACATTCCAGCAGGAACTGCTGCTTTCATTGCCCAGATTTGCCCGATATGGGGGGCAGGGGGCAACACCAGCTGGAGAGCAAACGGAAAGTTTTCCTTGCAGACGGCCCCAACCTCCAAGGGATGATATTGGGTTGAACTCAGAAGCATATGAGTCTCACCTGTCCTGTCATCTGCCTCACACTCCTATAAATCTTATGAGAAGCAGCTGAGGGAGCTGGGGGTATTGATCCTGGAGCAAAGGAGGCTGAGGGGAGACCTTCTGGCCCTCTGCCACCCCCTGAGAGGAGGTTGGAGCCAGGGGGGGTCGGGCTCTGCTCCCAAGGAACAAGGGATGGGACAAGAGGAACGGCCTCAAGTTGTGCCAGGGGAGGTTGAGATTGGAGCTTGGGAACAATTTCTCCCTGGAAAGGGTTGTCAGGGCCTGGCCCAGGCTGCCCAGGGCCGTGGTGGAGTCCCCATCCCTGGAGGGCTTTCAAAGGCACTTGAGACACCCATATTTGTAGCCTTGAGGTCTGCTCTGAGGACCTTCAGACCTTTTTCCCTCCCTATCTTTAAGTGAAGCCTCTCTGGTGTCTCCCAGGCAATGCCTTTTCCAAGACAAGTAGCACCACTGTGTTTTCTGTGCACAAACTGGACCATCTGTAGTGAAATTAAATTAAAAGCAGGCACAGAAAGAGGACTGATGGGTTTTGCAGTCTGTGCTGGACATGACCTACAGGTCAGATGCTCTCCAGACATGCTCAGGTTCTCCCACCTCCACCTCTGTCAAACCCCAAACCATTCCTCATTGAAGACCCAGACCTTCTCAATTCTCCAGGACCTAATGCCACAACATCTACATTCCAAGGAGGGACTCACCCTGCATTTTCCTCTTCCATCCTCCACTTGGGTTAACAACAGTTTTTTGGCCAGGTTTTTGATGAAGCCCCTCTGGAAGTGGTCACACCAACCACCCCAAACCCAGATGAGTCCACCAAAACCACATCCCTAAAAGTGTTCAAAAAATGTGTGGACATGGCATTTCATGTCATGGTTTAGTGTGCACGGCAGTGTTGGGCTTGTTGGGCTCCAAGATCTTTTCCAACCTTCATGTTTCCATGATTCTATGATTCCTCTTTCAACTCCTTCATTCACCTTTGTCAGCCAGTTTGGACCCTGTGGGAACCTGGTGTAGAGGGTTGGGATGATGTCTGTAATGGGATTTCAGGAGACACACGTGGCAGGGAGGAGCAGTTCTAAATTGTTAATAAATAATAATTCTGATGTGGGAGCATTAGTATCAGGGCTATAGCCTGTTTATGTTAAAATATTTGAAGTAAATACAAATTAGATTGTAAATGATAAACCCAACTGCTTGGGTTCAGGTTTATGTTCACAAAAGTGCTGGTCCTTCCAGGTTGTGATTTCCCTGGAGGTCTCAAAGCATTTGAAGCATTTTTTTTCTCACAGAGCTGTCAGGGAATGGGTGAGTGGGGATGAAGCACCCTTTGAGAGGTTCATGCAAGATGTCATTGGTGGGTGTGGACATCGATGGTGGGACCCCAGGTGGCATGGTTCTTGTTGTCTGCCTCCGTCAGTGGTTCAGTGGTCAGGCCAGGCTAGGAAGAGCCAGCTGGGCTCTTTGATGTCCCAACATCTCTTCCTATCTCAGCATGCAAATATCTGGTGCCTACACCCCAGGGAAGCTCCAGAGCCGCCCTTAGCATGCTTGGATGGGGCTTGGAGCAACTTGGTCCAGTGGGAGGTGTCCTTGCCTATGGCAGGGGGGTTGGAACCAGATGATCTTTAAGGTCTCTTCCAACCCAAACCAGTCTGAGATTCTGGGATTCTATGCTAGAAACACAGTTATGATCAGGAAGATGCAGAGAACCAGTGACATCTTTCTGATCCTCCTGCATTCAGAGGGTTGCATTGATGCAGGTGGACACCAACCATCTGTGGGCATGGACTTGGACTCTGTTTCTCACCACATATCTGCCTGGTGGGCCCTTGCTCTGCTGTGCAAGGCTGTGTGCCTGGGTTTGGTGGGTGAATCGTGGGCTTCCATAACTCATGTATCACATGTAGAGGTTGAACTATGACCCTTGGGATTGCTATCTCTTGGTGACTCAATGGAGTACATGGTATGTTGATGGATGAGGTGAGGCACATGTTCTTAGATGGAGAAGGTAGAGCACATGGTGCTTGGATGAATGAGGTGGAGCACTTGGTATCTCAGTGGAGAATATGGAGCACATGGTTCCTGGATGGATGAGGTGGGGCACATGGTGCCTCAGTAGAAAAGGCGGACCAAGATGGAGCACATGCATTCTCCTTGTTCAGCCATGGCAGCTCAGATGAGCTCCAGGAGGGCAGCATGAAGGTGGAGGATGCTTGTCCAAGACTGGGGGTAGGATGTAGGCACTATTTTGTCTTAGGTATCTGAGCAATATCTAAGCAGTCTTTGACATGCTCATCCTCACAACCACCTTTTGAGGTAGGGAACCATGTCCCAGTTTTACAGGTGGGATACTGGGGCAAAGAAAGCCCAAGTAAAGTTGCAACTTTCCCCTGACCACAAACTCTTGGCAGAGAGCAGGGTCATGGAGGTGACTACAGAGCTGGAATGAGGGATACCACAGGTGTTTCCTCATCAGTCCTAACTTCATGGTTTTAATTTCCATGTTATGTTCTTTTGCTGAAGAATAACAAAATTAGGAAAGGTGAATATAGATTTAATTTGCAGATCTTGCTTCATGCTATGCTCACAAGCTAAATACCCCAGGAGAGAATTTCTGGCCTGTTGCCTGTTTATATTTATCCCTAATTGATTTTATTTTTTTTTCCCTGGTTGTTCTTGGGTTTAAAGTAATCTCTTTTCTTGGGTTGGATTTTTTTTTTGAAGAAGAAGAATCTGTGAACTGTTTGTGAGAACTTAGAGCATGGGACTTGGGCTTCACTAAGATTCTCCAAACAACTCAGAAGAAAGATAAACTGGGATTGGTGGCTGGGGGGACAACAACACACTGGTGCACATCTTCAAAACCCTGGCTGAACCTTTGGTAGGATAAAAAACTTATGGACCACATGCTTCTCAAGATGCTGTGAACATCATCTTCAAAGCAAACAAACTGCTGGCTTCTGAAAACAGAAGAGGGCAAAGACAAAACTTTGAGAGGGATGATAATTCCTTGAATTATCTTTCTTTTTTTTTCCTAGATTTTTCTTTTTTTTCCTTCCCCTAGCAGTTAGAGAGCTGGTAAACAAATAGGGGTTTATTTGGACAAGAAATGAAACATGAAAAAATGAGAGGGGGAAGGCAAGATGATAAGGTTGAGAATTGGAACTGTGATTTTATTTAAAGGAGATGACTTTGGAATACATTTCATTAGTCTGAGCAATTTGCACATGGGCAGTTTTAATGAGCCCAAGCCCTTTTCCCAAGTTTGCCTCTCCCCAATGAATTTCAGATGTTTAAGAATCCAGTTTTGCCAATTTTACTCTGTGTTTAGTGCATACACTCAGCTCCCTGTGGCACACAGGGATTAGCTCAGGGCCAGCAAGGCTCATTCAGCCCAAGGTGATGGAGGGGAAGTGGATGTAGCTTCAAGAGCTGCCAGCACCATTGGTTTTATCATAGATTTGTGTTTTTCATAACACTCAAGCTCACTTTGTTGACTGATGGAGACTCTCAGTATTTATGATCTACTTGAAAACCAACAGAAAACTGATTTCTCTTGTGGTTTTAGGAAAAAAAAGTCTGAAACGGCACCTTGGTGCATGTGACAGAGTTGTAAAGGTGAAAACAAAGAAAAAAAATGGTGGTTTTGAGCTGATTTCAAGGGTCTTTGCTCATGGTATTTGGGTTTGTGGGGTGAGATGTGCTGAGCTCCTACACTTTGCTGTTGCTGGGTCATCAACCCTCTCTGCACCCTTTGAGTCTGAACCAAGAGGGATGAGCATCTCTCTTCACCATCCCACCCCACGCACAGCAACATTTTGGATCTCTATTGAACGTTGCTGGTGGTTACAAGCTCATTTTTTTAATGCAAAATTCCTGGAGAGCTAACCAGGGTGGGAGTTGGTGCATCTAAGACACCATCATTTCCCTCCAACCCATCACACTTTGTCACCAGTCTAGAAGGAGCCATATTAATTATGGTCTATACTGAACATAATACTTCCCCAGGGGGTAATTTTTTGGTTGTTAGAAGAGTGTTCCAATGAGGACAAGGAGCTTTGGTGGTAGGTGGCTGCCTCTTGGGCAGAGTCCTTCCAAACAGCCACTCCCAGGGCTGTGCTGCTCAAATGTTGGTTGGATTGAGTGGCTGGGTATATGAAATGAGTGCATTTTCTCCTTGCCTGACCTCATATTAAAAAAAAAAATAAAAGAAGCAATGTAACCTAAATAAAAATAATCTTTCAGAATCTGTGAATCAAAATTCTCTATGTTCTACCCCTGCTTGCTGGCTCTCAGCAGCAGGTACACTGGTGACACCCTTTGCCCCTGTGTTTTGTCACTGTTTATCTTAATTTTTTATTTAGATGATCTCTTTCCTCTCCTCTTTCAGATTCTCTGCCTTTTCCTTCTGAAAGAGGCAGAAGCCAAGCTGGGTGAAGAGGTAGAAGAAAGGAGGGAAGAGGTCATGTGTTTCTCACCATCTCTGTCTTCTCTCTTTTGCAGTTGCTGCAATCTCAGGATGTGAAGGAAGACGCTGTGCTTTGCTGCTCCATGGAGGTAGGGAACCACCTGCACCACCCACCCTGGTCCTTCTTGTGTTGCCCCTTGTGTTCTTGGTTACACATATGCCAAGAACCTGTTGGATGTTTCCAAAGCCAGCCACATTGGCCCTTTGTATTATAGAATCATCAAATGGTTTGGGTGGCCATCCAGTCCAATCCCTGGGACATCTGCAACTGGATCAGGTTGCTCAGAGCCCCATCCAACCTGACCTGGAATGGTTCCAGGGATGAGGCATCTCCCACCTCTCTGAGCAACCTGGGCCAGGGTCTCACCACCCTCAGCATAAAAAATTTCTACCTTCTACTTTCCCCTTTTTCAGTTTAAACCCATTACCCCTTGCCCTGTCCTAAGAAGTCTCTCTTCATCTTTCTTCTAAGCCCTATTTAGGGCTTAGAAAGGCCACACCAAGGTCTCCCCAGATCCTTCTCCAGGCTGAACAACCCCAGCTGTCTCAGCCTGTCCTCCCAGCAGAGGTCCTCCAGCCCTCTGACCATCTTTTTGGGCCTCCTCTGGACCCACCCCAACAACTCCATGACTTTCCTATGCTGAAGATCCCAGAGATGGATGCAGGACTGCTCTTGGGAAGTGATTGGCTCATGGGGATGGATCCTTTCCTTCAGAGAAATGGCAGCCTGACTGCTTGAAATTCAGCAAAGCAACAGGAAGCCAAGGAGAGGAATTGGAATTTTTAAGTTTTTTAAATTTAATTTCAAATTTACTTTTTAATGCATTTTTTTAAGCTTTGGGAACTCTGTGGTCAAGCCCCACAACCTTTCCAGGATGGTGGACTCATTGCTGTCCACTCCAAGCTTGGACTTTCTCCTCTGTGGGATCACCTAAAGCTTCTGCTGCTACAGGAAGGTTTTCCAAGGAGTAATATTTTTTTAAAAAGAAACCCTTGTCTGTCCTCGGAGGAGTGGTGTGACAGGGCAGGATTTATTATGCATACAGGAGGCCTCCTCTTCTTCCCATTAATGACTGGGAGTCACTGACAGCTCTGAATCAGCGAGTAAATGATGGGCCAGGTAGACAGTAGGGAGACCACATCACAGCCTACACTTTGTTTTGGCAATAGCATGATTTGGAGGTGGGATAGCTTTAGTTTTGGGGATTTTATCTCTATATATTTTTCTTTTTCAAAAGTAGTCCAGCCTGGCTGCCTTTGAAGTCAGTGGGAGCTGAACCATTTTGTTCCTCCAGCAACCCAGCGCGGGCACTTTGGAAAACCTTGCCCTTCATGTTGGGTTCTTGGAGACTGCTGTGGGGTCATTTTGGTTTTCCAAAGCCATGATGCCTTTAAGCTTGTCGGCCTGCCCAGCCACATGGAGCAGGGGAGGGCTGGAGGGGTGGAACCTGGCTACAAAAATGTTTTAATATCAGAGAACTGTATCTCAAGTTGGATGGGACACCAAAGGATCATTATGCCATGGTTGACCTGCTCTTCTCAGTTTTGGCCTCCTGACTACAAGAAGGACATTGAGGGGTTGGAGTGTGTCCAGAGAAGGGCAACAGAGCTGGGGAAGGGTCTGGAGCAGAAGTCTGCCCAGGAGCAGCTGAGGGAGCTGGGGGTGTTGATCCTGGAGCAAAGGAGGCTGAGGGGAGACCTTCTGGCTCTCTGCAACCCCCTGAGAGGAGGTTAGAGCCAAGGGGGGGTCGGGCTCTGCTCCCAAGGAACAAGGGATGGGGCAAGAGGAACAGCCTCAAGTTGTGCCAGGGGAGGTTTAGATTTGAGCTTGGGAACAATTTCTCCCTGGAAAGGGTTGTCAGGGCCTGGCCCAGGCTGCCCAGGGCCGTGGTGGAGTCCCCATCCTTGGAGGGCTTTCAAAGCTGTGGAGATGTGGTGCTGAGGGCCATGGGGCAGCGGCGAACTTTTCTGTGCTGGGTTAATGGTTGGATTGGATGATCCTGAAGGTGTTTTCCAACCCAAATGATTCTCTGGTTGACCTCTTCTCCTGACAGCTGCAGAGCACTGGCCGACTGCTGGAGGAGCAGCTGCCTGAGATGATGACAGAGCTGTTGGCGATAGCACGTGACAAGATGCTGTGTCCTTCCGAGTCCATGCTGACAAGGTCCCTGCTCCTGGAGGTCATCGAGCTGCACGCCAACAACTGGAACCCCCTGACTCCCACCATCACTCAGTACTACAACAAGACCATCCAAAAACTGACAGCTTGATGGGGCAGGGCAAGGTGGG
The DNA here is from genome assembly GCF_003957555.1 of Calypte anna. NCBI lineage: Eukaryota > Metazoa > Chordata > Aves > Apodiformes > Trochilidae > Calypte > Calypte anna. Next base: position 15,023,822 of record NC_044276.1, on the reverse strand, counting down.
GTGGGAAGGGATGAGAAGGCGCTCACCTTGATGGGATCTGGCAAGAGCTTCAAGCCCCCAGCAGACCAAATCCCAGCATGCTCGAGAATCTGTTTGTGGGGTGGGGAGGGAGAAGCATGTTTCTTTTTCCAGCCACGTTGCCAAGTGCCACCCCTCTTCCCCACCATGGTTTTGGGGTGTCTCTTATTTTATTGTTGTTTTTTTTTTTAACTCGTTGCTCCAGCAAGCAGCATCGCATCCCACTGGGTTATTGTTTGGCTTTAAAAGAAGTCAAAGAATTTGGGGGGGGAGGTTTAAAAAAAAACAAAACAAAAAATCAAACAGGAAAAAAAAAAGCAAACAACAGAACAAACAACAAAAAAACCTGAATACAAGTGGGGGTTAGTATTGTTTTCACTCCATTCTCCTGCCATGCCCCGGCCAACAGGCAGCAGATGTCTTGGGAGGACAAAGCCAGACACACACCACACCAAGCACTCATAATTGGTGGCTTTGTTGAGCATTCAGGTTTTTTTTTTCCACCCCCTCCTCTTGTCTTTGACTTTCCATGTCCCCCCAGCCCTTGGATGGGAGAGTGGGATGACTTTTCTTATTTGCACTGGGTTTTCATTTCTCTCGAGCCTTGGTGGGTTTTCTTCTTAAGAAAAGCTTGAGGATGAGGAACATGATGCCTTCCCACCAGCTGGCTTCTGGGTTCACATGAAGATGCTGAAGCAGGAGTATTTTAAAGGAGTCCACTGCAGAAGCCTCCATCATCTTGCCAGTAACCTCCTTGATGGGTTGAGAAATGTGTCTTCTGAGCTGGGAGCTCTATGGCTCTTGCTGCTCAAGTCACTGTTATCCCTCAACCACTATAACCCATTTATTTTATTTTTTTAATGATTTCTTCTTTTGTTGTTGTTTCCATTGAAGGAGTGCTTTATTGTAATTACTGTCATGGTTGTAATTATACAATTAAATCCAGGCCCCTTAAAGTTGGGCCTAATAATGTAGAGGATGAGGGAGAAATGAAGGTTTGATGTTTTTCCTTGGAATATGGGAAAGAGAAGACAAGGTGTGAACAGCAAAAACAAGGAGGAAGGGGAAAAAAAAAAAAGGAGAGGAAAAAATGGGAAAAGCCAAAAATAGAAGTTTTGAGCCTGGCTTCCAACTAGTTGAATTTTGCTACTCAGTGTTTCTAAGTGTGAGGTGCACCAGAGCCCCTCTGTCCTGTGGTTGGTGACACTGTGTCCTCAAGGAATGGGTGACACTTTCAGAGGGGCAGATTTTGCTTGGGCATCCCTGTGTTGCTCTGTTTTGGAGCATCCAGAGGGAGAAGATGGTTGTGGGGAATGATGTTGAGATGCCACTTGGGTGAGGAAATGCCTGGAGGATGAGGAGGTGGGACAGAGGGACACACCACACCCCAAATCATGACCAAGACTTGGTGGTCTCTTCATTTACTTGTTTAATAATGCTTTTACCCACTAAATCACTTCTGGTGCTTTTACAGACCCTGCCTGGGTCTCAACTCAGCAGCTCAAACCCATTTTTTCAAGAAAAACATTGAGTTTCTGGTGGCTTGTAGAGAAGAGCTGTTTCACCTCAACCTCTTTGGATGTGCAGTATGTTCTCGGATGCCTTATGAATGTGTTGGTCTGTCTGTGATGAGGAAGAAGCTTTCACTGCAAAATTTCAAAGGGCAGAAATTTTCAGCAGAAAATATGTTGCAGGAGATGAGAATCCTGATGCTGCAGTTCAAGTTCTCCTTCCTCCATGGAGGTGTTCACAGCCAGGTTGGAGCAACCTGGTCTAGTAGAAGGTGTCCCTGCCATGGTTGGAACAAGATGATCTTTAAGGTCTCTTCCAACCCAAACCATTCTCTCCATATTATTTTGAGTTTTCATCCAGTTGGCTGCTGATATGGATTTGAATCTTCACATGGAGCAAGAGGAGCAAGCTGGAACCAGGAGCCACAATTTTCCTGTCTACCCAGCAAGCAGCAAAATTATTCCTGGATACATTGGACCTGTCTGGAGAAATGAATTCCAGCTTTGTGGATTGGAGCCCAGGAGCTTCGTGCAGTGACAGCACCTTGGGTTAAGTCAGCTTCGTTAGGAGCAAGGAGGTTTGATAGTAATGATGAGCAGCTGAACTTGATCAAGGTGGCAAAGCCCAGCAGTATTTTGAGGCTTGGGGTTGCGCCCATTGCTCTTGGCTTTTCCTGCTCCCTGGGTTCTCAAGAAGAGGAGAAGAAGGAGATTTAATGTGTGGCACACGCGAGCTCAGCGTCAGTCTGGGAGAAGACCTGAAAATCAGTTTTATCTTGATTTTAAAGAACAGAAAAGTCCTATAACAGGGACACAATTATGGGTTGGGGTGCCAGGGGTCCTGCCAGCAGCAATCCAGACCACTGCTCTAGCCCCTGCAGCTTCTCCCTTCCCCCAGAATTTGCTCTCGGGATATAGCGAAAGAAGACACAAATAATAAATGAAAAAGAAGACATAAAAGAGAAAACCCATAAAGACATAAAAGAAGACATAAAAGAGAAAACTGGGCATTTTGCTTCTAAAATTCAGAATTTTCACCCAGCAGGGGATCAGGAGCCATTCAGAAGCAAAGTGTAAGTCTTGTGGCAGTATTTCTGCTTAAACTTTTCCCTGCTAGCCATGAGGGTTTATTCAGTTTTCCCACTTAGATGCAATCTTGCAAGCCCCCAACAATAGGGTTTGGCCCTTCCAACACCAGGATTCCTCCCACTGAAGGACTTTTATGTGAAATCCATTGGGGTTTTTTAATGTCTTGCCATCTGTATCCACTATTAACGTACGTTCATCCAACTTGGCTACATCAGTCACTCCGTTCAGACACAAGAAGCAAAACATTGACCAAAAATGGGGTTCTTTTTCCCAAAAATTACATGCTGCCCCGGGTATCTTCCCAAAGACCATCCGTAGGAAGCCAGTGAGCATGTGACATCAATAACCATGTTGGGAAAAGAGGTACCATGAGGTCATTTGATGGAGCAGGATGGGAATCAGCATTGAGTTTTTGGGATTCCTGGTGAAAGCACCTAAGGATGTCATTGAGTATTTTCTTCTTTTTTTGGTGGTTTGTTTTGGATTTTTGGCGGGGTTTTATTTGTTTGTTTTCTTTAGAAACAGTCACCAAAGAGTGTTAATTCTACAACATTAATTTTAGAAGGTGTGAAGCCACCAGCTATGCCTCCCTGAACCATCCAGATTCCTTCTTGGCTGCTCAATAAACATATCCACTTGGGGTTTTAATACATTTTTTTTCCGGTAAGGCTTCATCAGCCAAGGGGAAAAACAACCTCCTCAAGCCAAATATGTGTGGGGCCAAACCTTGGGCTAGCCTAAAGGCAAGTGGCTTGAAGGATCTGCAGAGGAATGATGATCTGCCCCACCGCCATGCTGGCCCACCCTTTGGATGCAGAGTGGGTTTGCTGACTCCCCAGCGTCTACTTCACCTCGTTCCTGGTGAAATTCTTTCCAAACTGAAGAGATTTGGGGTTGGTTTGTTTTTTTGCTACCCACAAAGTGACTTGCTTCCTTTCCCCATGAGGGATTTCACCCCCGTTTTGGAGAAATCTCCTGTATGTGGAAGTGAAATGAAAATGGGGGGAGAGGTGGAAAAAAGGGAAAATGAAGTAATTTGCTTCATTCCCCTTTTCCCCCAAATGAGATTAATTAGTATCTATTCTTGGCATGATTGATGGCTTTGAAGGCAAACTTGTCAGAATAACTTATGATTTATTTTCATTCTTATTTTTCTACCATCCTTCACTCGGAAGTCTCTCAAAATCTTAAATATATTATTTTAAATTTTTATTATTATTATAATTTTTTTTTCACTGCTGGGTATTTTATGGCTCTACACTAACCTTGCTCTTGGTGTTAGCTATTAGCCAGTCACAGTGATACTCTCAGTATTTTTTATTTTGCAGGAGAAACAACACAGAGGGTTGCAAAGCCCACTGTGGATAGCCAAGGGAGCTGTGGTGTCCTGCAGAAGTTAACACTATAGCATCTCATTATTATCTTTTTTTTTTAACCTGTTTATTTGCATTTGAAACAACAAAAAAAGCAACGTTTTTAATTTATTATATTTGTTAAACTAAGCGCTTTAAAAGAAAAAAAATAAAAACAAAGGAAAAAGGTTTTGGGGGGAGGATAAGGACTAGATATTCATACTAGTGAAAAGACAAACTCATCATTTTCAGCATTTCAGAGACTGTTAAAACAAGGGAGCGAATAAAAAACTTTGTGGAGATTCAGTCTTTGTTTCTAGAACATCCAGCCCCACTGTATGCTCTAAAAATGCATCATCTGAGTAATAAATGTTTCAAGCTTGACATTTCCCTCATCTCTTTGTGGGTAGGCACTTGTGCTGCTCTGGGAGAGACATGATTTTTTGTTTAGAATGGAAGAAAAAGAAGATAAGTAGGAGAGGGATGAAAATATCCCTAATGGTGGCTGCTTGGAAAGAGAGCAGAGGGAGGGATCCTGCCCTGGAGCTGGGGTGGATCCTTCATGGATCTGGTTGGGGCCCTGGTTGGGGTTGGTTCCTTTCCCCATCTCTTCTCTCTGGGGTGAGGATGAAGCCCCAGACAAAGGGCTTGGAGGTCCATGGGTGATGGATTGGGGTTGAGCCCCTTTCCTGGCTTGGCAACCATGACCATCCAGTTCCTGTTCCCTGTCCCAAAGGAATCATCCATCTTTTGGTGTCCTACCTTGGCTGGACACAGGGGGGGTTATTGGAAGACCCCCTCATTTATCACATCCATTTCACCCAATGCTACCAGCTCACAAACCACTTCTGGCTTTTGCTCCATTCTAAATATTCAAAATTCACTTTTTCTAAGAAGTCTCTTCTGGAAAACTTCTATTAAGCCAATTAAATTTGGGGCAATTGAACTGCGTGTGTTGGCCCTGAGGGTCACTGGAGGTGAGTGGTTTGTACCCATTTTCTCATCAGAGATACCCATGGTCAGGGAAATCTGCAGCTTTGGGCCCCAGAAGAGGAGAGTTACCCCAGAATATAGAAGAACCATGAGAACTTGAGGAGATGTTGTCAAGGCAGGAAGTAGTAAATACTGATCAAGATTGCCTTTTGGTTTTATCCCATTGAGAAAAATGTGCCAATGACAGATATTTTGGCTGTGGTTGACACCTGGGGAACCCTCAGCTTGGCCAATGCCTGACCACATCAGGCAGATGCCACTCATGACCCACCTAGAGCATGGGGCTGTGTGCCAAGAAATCCAAGACCCCTGCAGAGCTCATTATTATTATTTTTAAAGGTAAGAGAAAGATGCTTGTTCAGCATCTCCATGCCCAGGACATCAAGTGGGAGGTGTCCCATGGCAGGGAGATTGGAACTAGATGATCTTTATGATCCCTTCAACCTAAACCGGTTTGGGATTCTATGAATGCCTCTCCAGTATATCCATGAAGGAGCAGCTGATGTGCATCCCAGAATCCCCCAGGTAAAACCCAGAACCCACAGGACATGCCTACTCCAACCCACTGCCTCCCAGTTCCTCCCCTGATTACCCCCTTCCCCACCTATTTGCCCCCATGGCTCTGCTTCAAAGCACTGCTCCTAAGGGAAGCAATAAAAAAAAAAATAATAACCAAATAACAGAGGAGCTTTGAGGAAATTCAAGTCCACCTGCAGTCCTCACTTGGACACCTGACCAAGTCCAGGGTGGCCCTGGTTGGATATATTAGGTGACAACCAGCCCTACAGGATGATGATGAACCATGGTCACCTCCAGGAGATGACCCCATGGGGTGGCTGGGGCATGTGACCTCATGTTTGTTGTCCCACCTGGATGTGGCAGCTGATGGAACGGAAGGTTTTGAAGGACACCCAGGAGGGTTGGTGAAAGGGAGAAAGTCAGGACTGACTTCTCCCTATGGTATCACTCCAGATCCTATTTTCTTGTGGGAACCATTGGGATAAAATTAGAAGTAGGTTGAACTTTATCTACAACTTGAACTGAGGCTGAACTCAGCCCTGGTTTGTTTTGGTTTTTCCAAGTTCGAAAGAGTTCATGGGGAGAGAGGGAGGGGGGAAGGAGGGGCACAAGGTTTGGGTATTCTATTACTTGCTTTTTTCTGTGATTTTACTGGAGTTTGCTTCATCTGCATGGAAAGGCTTTTCTAGCAGTATTTTCAAAGCTCTTCTCTCAGTCTTTTCAGTTCAGGATGGTGATGTGGTAGCCCAAATATTGTCACGGTCATTTATTTTATGGTCCTCGGGGCTGGGGTAGTGCAGGGCTGACAGAGCTTTTCCCATGCTGCCCTTAGCTCAGCCCTGGATCTGTCCCAGCCCAATCCAGTATGGGAAGGTAAAGGAGGAAACTGGAGTGGTACACAATGCCAAAGGACCACATGACTCCACGCTACGGATGCTTAGAGGACTTTTTGTCATGGTTTTCATTGGATCATAGGATGGATTTGGGTTGAAAGGGACATTTCAAGGCCACCTTGTCCAATCATCTGCAACTCAGTCAGGTTGCTCAGACCCTGTCCAACCTGACCTGGAATGTTTCCATGGATGGGGCATCTCCCACTTCTCCAGGCAACCTGGGCAAGGGTCTCACCACCCTCAGCATAAAAATTTCTTCCTTTTGGTCCCGTGCCAACGAGATGGACCTCCAGGCCAGCATCACCAAGGGGCTCAGAGGGATCCTCAAGCTACTCCTGATTCTCAGTTTTCATGTGGCCACCCTGCTGTGGAGATGAATTTGCTTACCTGGATGTGTGCCAACAGACCTGGGAGCTGGAGCCGTGCTCCAAACCCCTGACCCTGACTCCAGGGGTTGTGCAAACTTCTGGCATCCATACAGATGTGTGTGGGTGGTTCAGAGAGCACGTCTGGGGCTGTGCAACTCACTCAGTGGGTGATGGTCCCCTCTGGACCATGGGAGCTGATGCAAGGACATGGTGGTGAAGGTTTCACATTGGGACTGCAAAGGGACAATGACATCACATCACTCCACATGTTTCCCAGCGAGCTGATCATCTCTTCCCAGAACAGCCAGGAGATTTTCAGCGTGGGGTTATTTCACCTCCTAAATTACTCAAGAGTTAGTAGAAACTTGACCAAAATGGACCTTCTAATTTTAACAAAGATGCCTCCTAGATCACTGACACATTTAGGGAATGCACAAAAGGGGCAGACTCATTTCCTGGAATAGGAGCTACTGGAGAAAAAGTCCCTCCAGGCTGGCTCCTAACTATGACACATTTGATAGCCATTCAAGGACTACTGGGAAACGTGTCATTTGTCTCCATGAAGCCTCAGACAGAGTTTCATCATCGGGTCTGACTGTTCCATGAAATAAAACCAGCTAACTTCTACTAGCAGCAAGAAAATAGGCTGTCCAGGGAGGTGGTTGAGTCACCATCCCTGGATGTGTTTTGGGGGGATATGGTTTAGGGGAGAACTTTGTAAGAGTAGGGATGAAGGTTGGACTCGATGATCCCAAGGGTCTTTGCCAACCTGAAAGATTCTATGAAGGCCTCTGTTGTTTACATAGGATGGATAACAAATCATGAATCATCCCAGTGGGATTTGTCAACACCCCCCCCCCCCCCCCCCAGCTTGGATACACCAGTACAAAGTGGCTTGATCCCTATTGCACCTTGTTGCCTTTCCTCCTCATTGGCTGACCCACATTAGCCCATGAAGGGTGTGCCCAAGACTGTCAATGAACTTTGGCACCTTCAACCATGGAAAACCCAACCTGCTGGAGGGAGGAAGAGGTGCCCAGGCGTCCCAGAGATCGGATTGCCTCAAGGGATTTGCTGGGAATCCCATGACGAGCCTGGAAGGGAGCCCAGACTGCAGGGCACCACCATACTTTCCACTCTGGCTGCTTAGCCGAGGTCTCCAGAGGACAACTGGTGACCTCTGTCCCTTCCTGTCACCCGGGTGTGTTCAAACCCCAACCCCACCTCAGCCAGATGTCACCAGGGGGTGATTTGCACCCACCATGTGGGACCACCTAGGCATGGGATGAGGGCTTACAAGGAGTTTCTTGACCCTACATGACCCTACATTCTTGAACCTACATGGTTTGACCCACCATAGCTTGACCCTGCTGCCTCAGGTTGGTTTTTAGGACAAGTTTTGATCTCCAGCCAATGATCCACTTTCTGGCATTGCTTCGGGTGCCCTGTTCACTCCCTGATCACAGGAGCTGCAGCTTTGGCCACCAGCATTGTCCATCCTCCCCAGCCTCACAAGGTCACCCCAGGTCCTCAGGGTCTCTCACCTCTTGGTTTCTCTTCTGAGGTGTCAGATGGGATCTCAGCACTGGCCAGCTGACAGGCAGATGAGGAATCCAGCTCTGCAGAGGGTTTTTTTTTTTTTAATCTCACCCATCTCAGCTTTGCCTTCTCAAAGTCCTTGCTCAAGTGCCCAGTCTCCTGGAAACATCATTATCAGCTGCTCCATTCTGAGCTCCCCACCTCACTCCCAAGGTCCCATTCCCAACCCAATTTCAACTGGAAGCAGATAAGGCAGAGGAAGTAGATAAGGGCCAGCTGTGAGCTTGGTCACCCTCCTGTTGTCCCCCCAACCCTGACTCACAAGAGACAGATGGCAGCACAGTGGGGACACTGTCAGGGATGGTGGATAGGCATGGGGTGGGCATCAGGAGGTTCCCAGATCTCAAGATCTCCAGTTCTTTGGGACAGACAGCTGGCACCAGGACCTTGGGGGAGGTTGGGGTGAGGCATTCAATCCCCTTCTTGGGTGTGTGCACCCAAAACTGGCCAGCCACAAAAATGTACAGGTAAAAGGTTCAAGTTCAGGCTGTATAAGGGGGTTTTACATGAGAATCACAGAATCATTTTGAATTAAAGAAGAGCTTCAAGATCACCCAGTCCAACCCTTAACCCAGCACTGACAGGGCCACCACTGCCCCATGGCCCTCAGCACCACATCTCCACAGCTTTGAAAGCCCTCCAGGGATGGGGACTCCACCACGGCCCTGGGCAGCCTGGGCCAGGCCCTGACAACCCTTTCCAGGGAGAAATTGTTCCCAAGCTCCAATCTCAACCTCCAGGTCAATTCCTCTTGTCCCATCCCTTGTTCCTTGGAAGCAGAGCCCGACCCCCCCTGGCTCCAACCTTCCCTCAGGGGGTTGCAGAGAGCCAGAAGGTCTCCCCTCAACCTCCTTTGCTCCAGGATCAACACCCCCAGCTCCCTCAGCTGCTCCTGGGCAGACTTCTGCTCCAGACCCTTCCCCAGCTCTGTTGCCCTTCTCTGGACACACTCCAACCCCTCAATGTCCTTCTTGTCCTGAGGGGCCCAGAACTGAGCCCAGGATTCCAGGTGCAGCCTCCCCAGTGCCCAGCATAGGGGGGCAATGATCCAAAGTCCTACAGCTCTGTGCACACTGCAGCATCTTCCTCCCTTTCCTCCTCCAGATCCCCAACAGAATTTAACATCTCATTTCCTAAGCACCCTCTTTGCACACATCCCCTCCCCTGCAATCTCAAAAATAGTCAGGTAAGAGAAAAAGGACATGTTGGTGAGGGACCAGTGGCAACTGACTGGTGAATGCCTTTAATTAAACCTAAATGGTTAAGAGAAAGCTGAGCAAAGTTCTCCTGCTTGGCTTGTGAGCAGGTGCCAATGGAAATCATGCAGAGGGCTGAAGTGCTCCATGTCGTAACAGGCAATATCCCCCATGTCCCTTTGCCAGGCCACCAACATCACCATGAACTCCCACTCCCAAAGTTTACTGCTGGAGTCCAGACTGAGCTACGCCTCTGAGGTGGGACATGCCATGGGCATCCTTCCACCCACGGACCCTTTTCCAAAAGATCTCTGAGCTGTATATTTGGTAGGAAATATTTTGTTGGGGTTTTTTTTTCCCGGAGGCAAATTGTATTTTGTCTGTTGTCCATTCATGAACATATGAAAAAAAAAATTAAAAAATGGAATTACCCAATCCAGAGAAGGTTCCCAAAGTTGGGAAGAATGAGGATGGAAGTAATAATTAATCAGCAGTGGTTGGCAGGGCTTTTGCTCACCTAAACCAACCTGGTTTAAGGGTCATTTCACAAAGGCAGCTGGAACTTAGAAAAGATCTTGTCCCTGGCCAGAGGGAGGGAGAAAGAGGGGGAAAAAAGAGGAGGAAGGGGAAGCAAGGAGTCAAAAAGTTCCTGAAGGGAAATAGAATCATATAATTGTCAGGGTTGGAAGGGACCTTTAAGATCATTCAGTTCCAACCCCCCTGCCATGGGCAGGGACACCTCCCACCAGCTCAGGTTGCTCAGGGCCCCATCCAGCCTGACCTTAAAAACTTCCAGGGATGGGGCTTCCACCACCTCTCTGGGCAACCTGTGCCAGTGTCTTACCACCCTCATGGTGAAGAATTTTTTCCTAACATCCAATCTAAATCTCCCCTCCTCTACTTTTATCCATTCCCCCTGGTCCTACCCCAGCTGATTTTCAGTGCTCTCTTTCAGACCCATTTTTAATTATTCACTTTCTTTTTCTTCCTTGAGGAGGCTATATTTTGAAATTTCTGGAAATGCCTCACTTGAGTATTTTTTCTCCCTTGCCTACAGACAACCACCACCTCTTCTCCTCCAGCAAACTCAACAAACCTCCCAAGGACACTCACACTGTGGCACATGCAAGGGGCTGAAAAAAAACCCAACCTGGAGCAGAGATAATGAAGGAAAAATCCCTGGGATTTAGTAGACATGACCCCAGATATTTAAGGTCCAATGCTGAACAGATGGGAGCTCAGTTCCATAAGTGTCATCTTGCAGAGAGATATACACAGAACCAACCCTGAAGGTGGGAGATGAGGACTTGTTTCCATGAGATGTTCTTTATCTCTTAATAGTGCAGGCTCTTGTGTTCCTGGAAGAGATAAAGCCCAATGTCAGCATCAGAAATACTTTTGATGTTCCTCGAGCTTAAGCTCCAAGGACAGACAAAATGATAGCAAGATGGTTATGAAGGAACAGCAGACAGTGTTTTAACATCTCAGAGGGTTCTTTACGGAGGATGCACATGGGGTACGGAGAAACACTCAGACTAAAGCCGGTCCGGGAGAGCCTCACCTTGGGAAGATCCTCCCCCCAAAAAAGAATGAGGTTTTAAGGAGAGGTTAGAAAAAGAGAGTGAGCAGGGAGTGGTTAGGAGGAATTTTAATAGCAGCGTTTGCTGTGTTCTCTAATAAGGTCCAAAAAACCATCTGAGAGCGATGAAAACTGATGTTTCAGGAGCAAACTGAGGCTGGGGAAATAAGGGTGGCTTCTTGGGGGATGGGGGGACACCTGAAAAGGTTGAGGGTCCTGGGGAGAGAAAAGGACAGATATGTGGTTTTGGGGGTGGCAGAAGGACTGATGCGTTTGTGTTGGCTTTTGGTTTTGTGTAGGGGAAACATCAGCCACAGAAAGTGGCATTTGGGAAGGTGGGAGACCAGAAACTGAGGATCTTTTGGGTCTCAGTGTCCCTCCCCCAACTGAAGTGCCAGGTGGGCTGAGTGTTTGCTGTCTGGATGAAGCACCCTGCAGAAGCAGTTGAACCCTGTATTCAAAAGGGAACACCAGACACAAACTGGAGGAAGCCAACCATGGTGACCAAGGTGGTGATAGATGAATACCCAGATTCATGGCACCAGGATGGGGATCATGGAATGACATTTTGGAAGAGACCTCAAAGATCGTCTAGTCCAACCCAACTATATGGAAACAGTTTAGATGAAGATGGCCCAGCACCCTACCAAGCTAAGTCTTCAAGATGTCCAGTGTTGGGGAAATACACCACTACCCTGGGGAGATGCCTGCAGCAGTGGTGCAGAGAGGACAGTGACAACTCAGCAAACAAACACATCACACCTCCCATGAGCTGCTTTGACCCCAGGACTCTAACACTCGTTTGGGCCTGACTGGAGAAGACACCATGGAGAGCAGTGGGGTGTGCCAGCCCAAATAACCCTGACAGAGAGCAAGAGATGGTCAGGCTTGACTGTTCAGATTCTCTCCATGCCCAAACTTGTTGATGGGGTTGTTCAGAGCGATGACATAATTACAATTTCAATCTCAGATTAATAAGAAGTGGTTGTTGGGTTGGGTTTGGGTTTTTTTTGTTGTTGTTGTTGCTCTTCTTGGTTGGTTTTTGTTTGTTTGTTTGTTTTAGCAAACTCCAAAGCATGTCTATGGTTCTATTGGTCTTAAGTTGTGCCAGGGGAAGTTTAGGTTAGATATTAGAAAGAATTTCTTTACGGAGAGGGTGATCACGCATTGGAATGGGCTGCCCAGGGAAGTAGTGGATTCTCCGTCCCTGGAGATATTTAAAAAGAGACTGGATGTGGCACTCAGTGCCATAGTCTAGCAACTGCAACGGTGGTTCAAGGGTTGGACTTGATGATCTCTGAGGCCCCTTCCAACCCAGCCAATTCTATGATTCTATGAACTGGAAGGGCATTTCACCTCCTTGCTGCCTGGGAGCTGAGGGTGCCATACCTTCTTTGATGCCTCCCGGCGTGGCGGTTTTTACAACCACTGGCGGCGCCTGCTAAAACTCCCCATGACATGGTCTCCTTTAGGAAGCTAGGTGGCTTTCATCTCTGGCACCCAGTTGGGCAATGGGTATACATAGACTGGGAAGAAGCTGTCACCAGCCTCTAAAATAAACAACTTTTGCTGCTGGTGGAAAGTCATCCCAGATGATGGCCGGAGCAGAGGTTGAGAGAAAGGGAAACTGAGGCAGAAGCAGCTTGCCCAAGGTCATAGAATCCCAGACTGGTTTGGGCTGGAAAAGACCTTAAAGACCATCCAGTTCCATCCCCCTGCCATGGGCAGGGACACCTCCCACCAGCCCAGGTTGCTCCAAGCCCCATCCAACCTGACCTGAGACACTGCCAGGGATGGGGCAGCCACAGCTTCTCTGGGAAACCTGGGACAGGGGCTCAGCACCCTCACAACAAAGAATTTCCTCCTAAGAGCTCATCTACATCTAACTCCAACCCCAGGTCACCCAGAGAGCTTCAAGCTTAGGGATTTTGGGTTCAGTCATGCATCTGAAAGGCTGCAACAGTGGGAGGAACAGGCAGAGCAAGGCCACCATGGACCACTGCATGACCATGAGATGTGAGGGAGAGCTCACACCAGTTTTCTTTTTGAAAGAAAAGCTTGAAGTCCAAGTTTTAGGGTTCTGGGCAGACTTGGAGATACAAACATTAAAAACAAACAAACAAAAAAACCAAACAACAAAAAAAAGCCAACTAAACAAAAAACCCAAACAGAGATGTGTGGCTTCAGGAGATGGTGGATATGGAAGGCTTTGTCCATATCCAGTGTATCATGTCTCTGTGTAAGGTCTCCCATTTTTCCTCCTCCCCCATCACTCAGCCCAGCACAGATGACTTGGAGCAAGAGGATCTCCCACATCATTCAGGTCAGAAGGTCTCAGTGCCTGATGGAGGAGCTTTTCCATAGCCTTGGGCATGGCAAGCCTGGGGCTGTCTCTCAGCTACTGCCACCAGGAGTCCCAGAGCCCAGCCAAACCCTGCCAACACAACTAAAAAGAAAAAAAAGTCAGGATCATTCCTAATAATCCTCCTTTTACCTCACCCATCCAACCTCTGAGTCTTCAACATGGACTTTTCAACTTTATCCTGAAGTTGAAGGACTGGAGAAATATATGGGCTTCCAGCCAGGGTGAGATGCCCACAAAATTCTGGAGCTCTCAGATGCTCGTGAGCTTCTGGGAGACCACCAATCCCATGGGTAAGAATGCTGCGTGGACCTTAAAAAAATAAAAAACAGATGAGACTTCAGGGAAGAAATAAACAACCAAGATCTCCATGGGTTCCTGCTCTTCATGGTGACCATCTCCACTCTCAGGACTGCTTTAGACATGCCTCAAATTCTGCCTTATGATGATCCTGTGCCCATTGTTGGTTCAGCTGAGGTTGGACTGGCTATTTCCCCAGGAAGGAGGTGGATGTATTTGAAGCTTCTGAGCTCTGAACACCAAAATTTCCCCAGCTCCACCTTCCAGAAGTTTCCCAAGAAACGAGCCAGATCTCTACCTGGAGATCTTTTTTCCATAACAAAGCAGGTCCCTTTCTGGAGATCTGTTCTCCTGCAACAAAAAAAATATGCCCTAGGTGAAAATTTTCCTCCTGAACTCAGCATGACCTTCAAGAGCTGAAAGGCTTTGTATTAGGAGCATCAGGATTGACTGGGATGAAAACCAACCCAACCTCAGAGTCATGTTGCTAAGAGTGGGTGATGCATCCCTGCAAAAGGCCTTAGAAGTCCCCAAAAATGCTGCTGTTTAGGATACCCTCTAAAACACCAGTGGTCCAGCCCAACAGCTTCTCCCAGGCTGGAGATTTCCATAGGATGGTCCCAATTACAGGTTGAGGTCCTCCTCTTCCTCTATCTATAGGTTCCTCCAATTAGCGATGGTCCCACATGGGCTTAGTGCTCCACCACCTGCAACCTCATGGTCTCGAAAATGAAAAAAAAACCCAAAACCTTGATAAAGAAAAAGATCTTGAAGGGTTAAAGTAACAAGGAAAGTTTTATGAGTCCAGGCTCCAGATGTTGCAGGCAGGAATATGAAAGCCACCCACTTCTCCTGGTTGTGGAGGCTCTAAGGTCTTAATAGTCCGACTCCAACCTTGTGCAGCTTCATCTCCTGGTTGGAAGCAGAAGATGGGCTGGGGAGCCTGCAGGCAGCCAACCACTGCCTGCACGAAGCCTTTCCATCCCACTGTTGACTCTTGATCAATTATTAAAAGCAAAAAAAGTTCTCCAAGCATGAAATTCATCCCAGCTTCCCCATAATGTGTTGGGTTGGAAAAAAATCAAGCCACAGGGCCTTGGGCTTCCAAAGGGACGGAGACAAAAAAAACCCCACTTCTGACGGGGTGCTCTGGGGTGTTGGGGCATCTCCAGGGGGTTGGCTTTGTTGGCATCAATGTTCCTTCTCAGTTCCTGAGGCCACCTCAGCCAAGTGGCCTTCCCACCCACTGCCCCACCAACCTTCTGGCTGCCCCAGTAAGATCAAGTAGGCTGGTTGCTCTTTGGTCACCTCCAACAGGGTCTACCAAATACCCTGTGTGGTATACATGTGGAACCGAAAATATAAAATATGTTTCTTGAATCAGTTTTTTTTTCCTTTTTTCGGCTTGTAATTACCATATGTTTACCTCAATGTATGCCTGACTGACACCTAGAGGTAAAGGTTACTTATCAGGTCGCCCAAACCTAGCAGGATTCCAGGAAACAAAGATAAGAAATGACTCATCCCAGGAAGCCTGGACATTTGTATGTATCAGGGCCATCTTGAATGAAGGGAACCCTCTTTCTTTTTGGGGTATAAAAAACCCTAGGAAAAGAAGGAAAATGCGGCTTCTTCGTTCAGACGCTACCCCACCTCGCCACCTCGGTTTCCATCTACGAAAAGACAGAGCAGCGGCTCGAACGGCGGAGAACCAGGAGCAAGCCCAACCCGGAGAGCCAGGAGCAGCCCCCAGCCCGAGGCCGGCCCCGCGCATGGTGACAATTTCTCTCTTTTGTTCTCCCTTTGCTACACTTAACGACTCTTTAGTTAAGGTAATTACTTTATACAAAAGGCCTTGTTTCTAGTAAACCGGCTTTCCCTGTTTTTAAAAATAAACCCTGAGCTGGCCTAGTCCTTCCTTTCCAGGCTGCTTAGTGTGCAACAGATAATTTTGGAACAGATTTAGTTGTGGGGTTTTTTTCCATGTGTGCTGTAATCCTGGTAAGCACCAGCACCCACATCATCCTCTGATTGATGCTCCTCAGTTCCTTGTTTGACATAAAGAAACCTGGCCAACACTTTGCTCCCTGCCAGAAGCCAATAATAAATAAATAAAAAGAAATAAAAAAACAAACAAACAAAAAACCCAGATTTAACTCCCAGAGCTGCTCGAGCACCCAAGAGGCCTCGATCTCCCTTCCTTTAGCTCTTGGCCTCCAAAGATCCAAGACTAAAAGTGATGGAGCCAAGAGCTTGGAGAATCTGCTCACAACATGAGGCTCAAAAGGGTTCAGGTCATCTTGGTTGAAGGAGCTCAGAAGCCCCTGGTGGTGCATATGGACTGAGCTATGACTGGTTGAGTGGGTGGAAGAAGTAAGGAGACACCTTCTTGTTCCAGCTCAAATGGGTGTGTGTTTACAGGAGAGAGAGCAAGGACTTCCCATCCTCCACAATAAATATCAGAGAATGGTTTGGGTTGGAAGGGACCTTCAAGATCATTACCAACCCCCGTCCATGGGTAGGGGCACCTCCCACCAGCCCAGGTTGCTCCAAGCCCCATCCAACCTGACCTGAGACACTGCCAGGGATGGGGCAGCCACAGTTTCTCTGGGAAACCTGGGAGAGGAGCTCAGCACCAAAGAATTTCTTCCTAATGTCCAACCTCAGTCTCCCCTCTTCAAGTTTTAAAACATTTTCCCTTGTCCTATCCGTACACCCACGTGTCAAAAGCACTCACCCAGCTTTCTTGTAGGCCCTTCAGATATTGGAAGGTGCTCTGAGGTCACCTTGGAGCCTCCTCTTCTCCAGGCTGGAATATTAGCTTGATTTGAACCCTTGGGTAAAGGTGGATTTATGAATCCTTTTGAGCCTCACACCAAAGAATTTCCTCCTAATATCTCATCTCAGTCTCCCCTCTTTAAGTTGAAAGCCATTCCCTCTCATCCCATCCCTCCATGCCCTTGTCCAAAGTCCCTCCCCAGCTTTCCTGGAGCCCCTTGAGGCACTGGAAGGTGCTCTAAGGTCTCCCTGGAGCCTTCTTTTCTCCAGGCTGAACAACCCCAACTCTCTCATCCTGGCTTCAGAGCTACTCCAGCCCTCCCAGCATCTCCATGGCCTCTTCTGGACTCACTCCAACAGCTCCATGTCCTTGTAGCTTGCCCATGGCACCAGGCACAAGGGGAAAGGCAGGGCTGGGGACCTCAACATCTCCTTGCACAGGGTATCTGAACCACCAAGCTAGAGTTCTGCTTCTGCTTGGTCCTGCTGTTCCTTGCTCCCTTATCTCCTAACAACTCAGAAAAGTGGCTACCAAATGACCACTGCCCCAGCCAGACACCAAAGCACAGCCTTGGGCTCCTTCAAGGAGTACAAGTCATGGCTCCAAGATAGCTGGAAATTTAGATCTTCTCCCTACACCCAGCCTCTTGCATTTCTGGAAGTGGAACTGAATTCCACCACTCCCCCAGGATTTCCACCAGGATTTCTGATCTGATGACATTGTCACAAAGTTCAGGCACTATTGAGTGTGCAGCTGATGGCCAGATGGACATGTGACCATCAGAGAATCTTGGCTTTCAGAAACCAGACTGTTTTAAAAAAAACAAAACAACCCAACCAAAAAAGGATGGTCATATGTATCACCAAGGAGTACTTTGGCACTTTATGACACTTGTCTAATCAGCATGATGAAGAGGAACTGTCCTGGGGTTTTCCACCAGGAGCTGGTGACAGGACCCTTGGCTGGTAAATGTGACACAGTGGTGACTTCCCTGTGAACCACAAGAAGTCTACCTGAGCCTCTCAAGTGTTTTGGGTTTGGTTTCATTTCATCTTTAAGCAACCCCCCAAAAAATTACACAGTGACTCACTGGAGAGCCCAGGGGTGTCCCTCTGATTCCCTTGGGCAAACGTGCAAAGCCTGAGCAGGGATGTCCTCCTGCCAAAGCCTGGTGACACACTGAGGTCACAAGGGACAGACCTCTCCTACCATGAACTGGGGGGTTGGACCCAATCCTGGCCTTGCTGTCATTCCCAGCAGAGCACAGCTCATGTGTAGGCTGCTTAGGGCAAAGTCTTTCTGTTCACAACACCCCAAAAGGCTCAGGACCCCATGTGAGTCCCTGTGGCTACAAATAAACAGCACAGGAGTAGATCCATCCTTGCTGTGAATGTCTTCTAATTGGTTGTCCCTGCCCACCTTCATCTGCTCCCTTAAGCCATCAGAGATCTATCCCCACCATGACATCTTGCCTACAACCACCAAGTTTAAACACCTGGAGACAAATCACCTGCTGTTCCCATCTCCTGGTGGCTTTCATTCATTCATTCATTCATTCAGTCAGTCAGTCAGTCAGTCAGTCAATCTTAAGCCAGTTCTTCACCACTTTGCCTCCAGAAGCTCTAGCAGACCAGGACACACATATAGAGCCAAGTGAGCTACTGGTTGCAGACTGAGTTAAGCTCCACTGAGCCAACTTGACACTAGTGAACACTGAGAGATAAGTACAATCAGCAGAAAGCAATTAATTTTCCAAGGACTCACTCTTTAAGTTGTGTGGAGATGCCAACCCATATCTACCACATCATCCTGCAGGAAAAAAGGTCCATTCACCAAGTGGGCTTGCACACAAACTGCAAAACAAAGGCCCACAGATGCCTTGGGCAACAACTGAGATACTAAATATCACCTGAATGAAACTGGGATGGTGGCTCTGCACCAGGGTTATGCATCATGTTCTCTTCTACCAAAGAACAAGTGATGGGACAAGAGGAACGGCCTCAAGTTGTGCCAGGGGAGGTTTGGATTGGAGCTTGGGAACAATTTCTCCCTGGAAAGGGAAGAAGTGCTGTTAAGTGTTCATTTAGGGGTACAGTATTTCCATCCTCTTGCTTTCAGCTCTCATGATTTGTAGTCTCTGTGTCTCACAAAGGAAATGCTGAGAAACAGCAAGGTGAAACAACTGGGTCATGTTTCATGGGCCAAAGAGCAGGGACAAGAACTCACATCTCCAGGCTTCAGGGCTTTAACAACCATGGGATGGTACCAACTCATGGAACAAAGTGAAAACATCAGCAAATACCTCTGGTGCACCTACATGGCTCATTGATACTTTGGTGTCCATCAAGAGGGAACCTATCATCTCCTCCAGATAAAGACCCACCCCTAGGTGCCAGCACAACAGCTCAAACTTGGGGAGAAGTATGAGTACACCCAACATTCCCTGTCCTTTGGGTACCCCAGAGGAAAAGCCAACTTCTTTAACAGTTGTGTGACCAGTGTGACCATCAACCTGGTGGCTCCTAGACTTGGAGAGATCTTTCTAACCCAAGGCCTGCACAGTCCTGGAAACGAACACTACAAAAGCTTGGAGGTATCAACAGTCTTGAAAAAAGTCTCCTGCTTCCTTCTTCATCTACTGGGCCTTTCATGGGGTGTTGCCTGGGTAGTTGTCAAGGACACAGGTGAGAGTGGAACCTCCTTGAGGTTCTGATGTAAGCCACCAATGCCAGCTTGGCTGCTGGACCACGGAAAAGGTTTGATGTGATTTCCAAATATTACAAGTTCGTTGGCACAGAATGGAAAAGAAATGAGCCAAATTGTAGTGGAGATGACACTGTCCCAACATCTGCCCTTCCAGGTGTCTCCTAGTGCCTATCAAGCATGACAGGGTGGGTGAGTCCATCATGACCTCAGCCTTTGATTATGACTCCCACCAAGATTATTTTCCAAGCCTGGAAATTGAAACTGCCATGCAAAGATTGCAGGATCATGATGCAAATCAATTTGGTGGTTAGTGGGCTGCTGAGCTCCATGGCATGAATCCAACTGGAGGCAGAGTCCATGGAGAGCAAGCCAAACATAGGATCTCAATAAATTCCTCTGAGCTGGGAACATCTCCAACAGGAAGGCACAGCCTTGAGCAAAGCTGGTCCAGATGCTCACCAAGTGTGATCTACTGCTATAGCCATCAACCACGTGAAGGGCAGAAGAGGCTGGAAGTCATATTCCTGGCAAACAGATATTTTGGCAAGGAGGGAGCTTCCAAGTCCATCTGAGCCTTCCACTTCTTCAAAGTCTTCAGTCTCCAGGACTCTGGTGGTGTCCACTCAAGGTTCCTCTCCACAAAAGCAGGAACCAGCTGTAGGATCCTTCTCCATGATGGGATATAGCAGAGTGGTGAATGCTTGAAGGCAGAGTGAGAGAGGCAAAAGGAAAAATAACCTTTAATTCCAGAGGCATGAGAGATGAAGGGAGCAAGAAATAGGAAAACCCACTGAGGACCCTTTTTTTCCCCTCTTCTCCTCACGTTTTCCTCCTCACCTGGTGGCACAGGCCACCTGTGTCCCAGAACAGAGCAGAAACTTGGCCTCCCCTGATATTTCATGGTCTGGGACAGTGTTGAATGGAACTTGGTGGTTCTTTCAAGTTAAATTATGAGGTAAGAGGAATAACAAAAGTATCCCCAGCAGATTTTGGACAGCAAGCCAGGCATCCCTCTGCAACCTGCCCAGATCCAACCAACCCCTCCAGACTTGGCTCATTAGGTACATCCAAGGTGAGGAACCCAGAACCACACACACCAAATCAGCCTAAAGAACCCCAAAGCTCAAGAGTGACTCAATCTTGATGCTACCCATGCCAAAGAAGTCCCAGAGGGGGATGGGGTAGATGTCCCCACCACCAGCCCCACAGTTTCCATTGAAGAGCAACATCTCTCCTGCCTGCCCCATCCCCACCACTGAAGAAACAACTCAGCACAGCCTGGGATCAAGTGTAGCTTTTTATTTTTTTTAATGGAACATAAACTCCTTTAGAAAAGAACATTCATCTGGATGATAACACCCATAGAAAAAAAAAACCCACCAATCTCGTGTTCTGTTTTTTGTTTGTTTGTTTTTTTAATTTGGCATTTGTTATTTGCATTTATATTAAAGCAAAGTGCATCTTTCTTATTTTTTTGTCATTTATACACATTGCACAATACATAAATAATGATGCTTATAAAACGTCTTTATATTTACAAGTAATAATATATTTATATATAACATAAAATACATTTTTTTCTTTAATAAATCTCAGGGTTTTGTTTTTTTAAGGAGTCCTTTTCTGTGTGTGTGTGTGTTTTATTTCAAAAGCACTACGATTCTAAAGTTCAAATGAGAATGCTCTCTTGTTCATTTAAACCTTTTATATTTAGAAAAATAGCTTATGTTAAGGTCTAAACATGCTCATTGAGCTAAGAACAGTGTAAAAGGATCATACTTGTGTATGAATTCAAGAAGAAATGAAAAGCACAACTGCATTTCCAGATAGGATGGTACTGGGATAACCTGATGGAAGCAGGTTACAACAGCCCAGCTATCATGAACACTTTATTTTCTCTTTTCCCCTTGTTTTGCTTTGTTTCATTTGTTTTGTTGGTTTGTTGGGTGGTTTTTTTGTTTGTTTGTTTGTTTTTCTTTAGGCTTCCTCTTCCATCACTTCACATCTCAGCCCCAACCACAATGCAGGGACCTGGTGCAAGGTTTTGCCACTCTTGTTCTCTTCATCCATGACCATCCAAAAAAACCCCAAAAAACCCCACAAAAATAAACACTCCCCCCCCCAAAAAAAGAAAAATTAACACAGGGACAAGACGTGAACCCAGCAATAATTAAAAAAAAAAATTAAAAGGGTGTATAAAGACCCAGTTGGGAAGGTTCTGCACCATCCTTCAGCGGGTTTAGCACCACTGGGGTAGGGCTCTTGGTGTCACCACCACCAGAGGTGGTTGGTGGCAAGAATTGGTGGTGTGTAAAATTCAAAATCACAGGTATCTTGTTGTGTTAGCTGAGAGAAGGAGCTGTAGCATGGAGCATGTGGCTTGTGAATCCATTGCATAGGATAATCCTTTCCCAGGAGTGAAAAAGCCATCGTATGTGATCCATCACCCACCACCACCACACCTTGCACCCTTCTGAGTTATTGGTCATTCACACTTTTTTTTTAGAAAAACAAATAGAGATTTCTTTAAAAATCAAAATACCCGAGGCAAAAAAAAAATCATCTTTCCATAAGCTATTTCTCAAAAAGATGGGGGAAAAGAAAACGAAGCAAAACAAACAAACGAAACAAAACAAACCCCCCAAAAAAGTTTGCATGAAAAGCAAGCACTCAGAAGGAAATAATAGCAGCAAAGTAGTATAAATGTCATGAGTCCACTCTGTCTCAAGTCATCGGTTATTAAAAATAACCTCCAACCAGCATGGGCAACTGCTGATGAACTGTCTGGTGTAGCACTGGCCCCAGCCTTTCACAAAGCTGATCTGAACGGTAAATCCGGTCCATGGCTGCTGCATGAACTCGTGGTCGTTGGGTCTCTGCAAGCTGTATGCCTTCTCATAGTCAAAAGCCTTGATGGAAAAACCTGGGAATACTTTGTGAACCAACAACGTCCTGGAATCAGGGTTGTCCAGTGTGGCTGATTTGATGAAGATGGGGTAACTGCTGCGGTTGTACACCCACACACCATCCACTTCCTTGGTGAGTTGGATCCCGTAGCCAATCTTGCTCCTGACCTTCTGCACCAGTTGGTTTTTGTTGTCTGAGTTGAGCTGTCCGAGGCAGAAACCATTCCCTTGAGGTAGATCATAGAAGATATCCAGGGAGGGCTCTCGGACAGAGTACAGCCGACCCACACGTGTCTTCTCTTCCCAGTATGCCACCACGCACCAGTGTGATCGATTCCCCGGCTCCTGAAGAACTTGGAAATCTACCAAAAAGGAACAAAAAAGAGATGTTGAGCACCATGGGGAGGAAGAGAACCCAAAAGCAACACGATGATGGCAGGACCTTGCCAGCCCATGTCTTCATGCTGCTCTCCATGCACACACCAACCCCCAGAGCACACCCACCCTTTTTCCAGAAGCCATGGGATAAAGAAACCATTAAAGCTAACTCAGATTTGGAGGACTCCACTGTTGGATTTATAGCTCCTAGGTCACCAGGTCGACCTCCAGAAGTGGCTTGAGACCCACCAGCAGCACCCATGGTGCAGCCATCCCTTCCCCACACCATCACCAGGACCACTTTCAGTGCCAATGGGAGAGATGAGATGCTCCAGCCAACTGCATCCAGCAAGACCAAACACCCTAAATTTCCTGCAATCATTTGATGGATCCACTTCTTAAATATCTGCTCCACAGATACCCCCCAAAATTGAGATGCTGCTAAGAAAAGCACATTGAAGGTCACCCTATGGAGGGGACAAGAACCTGCTTGCTTTAGCTCATGGAGTTTTTCTCTGCAGGATGGAGACATTAGATGAAGCCCCAGCCCACAGGGTGAGGAGCAGAAATCTCACATTTGGAGCCAGATGATCTTTCAAGTCCCTTCCAACCCAAACCATTATCTGATTCCCAGAGAAGTTAACAAAACTACCCTAAAAAAACCCCCAAAACCTCCAAAAAACCCAGAAATTTAATCTAGTAGCCTTTCTCTCAACTCCCTTTGCTGTAGCTACTTCGTGTGTACCATGTTACCAGGCAGGAGGAAAAAGCAAGGTGGGGGCAGAGGGGGGTGTGAAAAATGGGACAAAAAATGCCTTTATCTGACAGGAGGATCCTTAGCAGCTCAGTGCTGCTTGGTGGGTAATTCCTTTGAGCTTCAGTAGACATGTTAAGACCTGGAATTATTCAGCTCGATAATTGTAGCTTAAAAAAAAAGGAAATACTATCTTTAAAAAATCAAATCAAGCTGTGAATGTGAGTTAGTGAGTGCTTCCAAAATAATTCCCCTGCACCATGGGATGGGTACCCAGCTCCCCAAATCTCCCCCTCCATCACCTAAGAATCCCCCAACCTTCCATTAAAATGCTGCCTGCTCTGGTTTTAATCATTATTTTCTGTTATTAATAACCCTTTTTCCCCAGTGCAGGCATTTTTCTTCCCTCTCCCAGCCCCGCTTGGAGCCCTGTGCTATGCTTTTAAAAATAAATAAATAAATAAATAAATAAAAAAAAAAAAAAAAAGGCAGCAGGCTCAGCCACACACTTTTCATTTCCTCATTTCCATGCCAGCAAGGAAAATATTTCTCTAGTTGCTGGAGGCAGCTACTAAAAATGGGTCTGACTATATGCCTCAAAATAGGGACCCTTGCTCCTGGGTAAAGGCAGAGATGGGGGCCAAGCAGCAGGAGGATGGTCCCTGGGATGGCATCCATCAAGATGTCCTGGTTTATCCCCCCTCCCCCCCACTTTTTGGTGCAAGATTTTTTTTGGTTACAAGATTTCGTTGCATGTACATGGGGTTACTCCCCCCCTAACCCAAATGGGGTGCCTCCCACCCAAAGGTGCAGCTGGCAAGGCAAGAAACACCCTCAGGATGGGGCTTCCCTCCCTGCCTGGGAGACAGAAGAACTGGGGGGGGTAGAAATTGCTGGGAGATGCTTCTGAATCCAGGGGTGTGATGGGAATGTGATCCCCCCCTGGCTCCAAGGAGGATGCTCCTGGATCCTAGGGGGATAATGCTCCTGGATGTTGGGAGGATGATGCCCCAGGATTCATGGGGGGAAAATGCTCCTGCATCCAGGGAGATGATGCTCCTGGGTCCAGAGGGGTGATGCTTCAAGATTTATGCGGCAAAGTGCTCCTAGATCCAGGGGGATGATTCTCCTGGATACTGGGGGATTATGCCCCCAGACCCTTGGGGAGAAAATGCTCCTGGATTCAGGGGGAGAAATACTCCTGGATCCAGGGGATGATGCCTCAGAATCCATGGGGGAAAAGTACTCCTGGATCCAGAGGACGCTGCTCCTGCATCTGGGGAAACGATGCCTCAGGACCCATGAGGAGAAAATGCTCCTGGATCCAGTGGGATGACGCTCCAGGATCCATGGGGGGAAATATTCCTGGATCTGGGGGGAATGATGCTCCTGAGGTATAATCTCCCAGGATCCATGAGGGAAAAATGCTCCAGGGGGGGAAATGCTCCTGGATTTAGGGGGATGATGTTCCTGGATCCAACCCCATCTCAATCACCCATGGCACCCCCTCCCCTACACACTCCCCATCACGACCTGCCAGAAATGCCCAAAATCTCTTGGGTTATGCCTTTTACAGCAGTTGAGAGAATTCTGAAGCAAAACTGAACCCCCATCAAAATTCCTACAGGTTTGAATTAAGACACAAAAAAGCATCCCTTTCAGAAGGAGATGGGGGGAGGGAAAAGAGAAGACTTTTTCACATATTTCTGCTTAAACAAATTCACAAGCAGCTCATTGCAGAGTTTAATTGTCAGCACATTTGGGAAAAAAAACCAAACTTAAAATAAAATTTAAAAAACCCCAAAACTGCCTTGGCTATGAATGAACAGACCTTTATGGAGGGCTGGAAGTTCATGAATTAATCCCACTAGGTTTTTCAATGACATGGGGTGACCATATCTCAAGGACAAGTCTTAGGTAATCCAGAATTTTTTTTTTTTTTTTTTTTTTTAAGGAGCCAATGCCAGCAAACAGTTTAAATATGCCAGAGCCTCTTCCTCTTGTGGGCTTTGTCTGTTGACTGCCTGCCTAGTCAAAAAGCCATGAGAATCTGAGACTTGAGCTGGGATAAACAGGAGCAAGACTCCCAGCACAGTTGTTGGGACCCTGGGGGAGCCTCCCAGCTCCCACTCGCCCTCCCTGCTTCAGGAAAAAGGGGCGGGAATAGCTGGTGGCATCACTAGGGTAGGAGAGGAGGAAAAGATGACACAGAGATGCTTCCTACAGTGATGGTGATTTGGGTTGGGCTTTTTTTTTTTCTTTTTAGGTGGCTGGGGAAATGAAGCCAATGGGTGGATGGAGTCCCCCCAAAAATGGGTTCATCCAGACCCACCATCCAACTCCCACCTCTGCCTGCTGCTAACAACACCCCCCCAAAACAACCCCCAATAACCAAATCTCTGGAAAATTGCATCCACGATCCTTCCTCATGTCCCAACAGTTAAGAAATGCTTTGGAATCCCTGTTTTTTGAGTTAAAAGGATCATTTTTTATGAGCTCCTCAGAGCAAACACATCTCTCTTTAAATGCCTGGAAGCTTCCTATTAAATGGAGAGTGATCCCATATTTCAGCAAACCATGATAATGTTTAATGCCCTAAACATCCAAGCTATTATTTCATTATTAAGCATCCTCTGTTTGCTGCTATTGGTGGTCTGTTCTTTTTTTTATTATTATTATTTCTTTTTTTTTCCCCATGGTTTGGATTAGAGCCTGCCTAGGGACTCCGTCGGGCTCCCCCCCAGCCCATTGTCCAAGCTTATTGGGGAGAAAAAAAAAATATATCTTAAAATATCCATAAATCACTGAAAATGAAGCGAGCTGGCCACAAGAATTTAAAGAATTGGTCATACTGATCATTTATAGTTGGGTCTACACAGAACGTCCATCGAAAGCAGAGCACATTTCTGCATGAAAAAGAGAAATGAAGGCAATAGTTGACACCCCAATGTCTCTGAAGTACCATTTTTGGGAAGGTTGGTGATGAAGATGACGGTGCCCCAGCACAACTCCATTATTCAACATCACATTCCCCCCCAAAAGCCCTGACTTTTCTCCACTTTTTTCCCCCCCCTACACTTTCCTGGAATTACTTCCTTGACTTTTACCAGTGCATCTCTTGGAGAAGACAGTGTCCTCCCCAAAAGCATCATCCCAGTTACTTCCCAACACAGAGTGAGAAGCTGGGAGGTTTCCCACCATCTGTCTTGACCCTCAAGAACATCAAGTCCTATCCAAAATCATTCAGTAATAGTCCAGAGCCAGGGTTTTTCTAGCTTGGGATGTGCACATGTTGCTTGGGGCATCAATCTGCTCCAGGGAGGGATGTTAAAGAAAACACAAAAATCCTGGAAGATGAGACACCAGAGCAATAACCTTAAAATATAAAATAACCCTAAAAAATCAACAGCTTCTAAAAATGAGGAGGTCCACATGGAGGTGTGTATGAGAAAGTCACACCAGGAAACACCCAGATTTATCCATACCAGGCCCATGCTTGGTTCTCTCAAGCCGTGGCAGGAGGACTCACACTCATAGCTCCTGGAAGTGGCAAGAAATCTCTGGTGGGGCTTTTTGAATCATAGAATCATAGAATTAGCCGGGTTGGAAGGGACCTCAGAGATCATCTAGTCCAACCCTTGACCCACCGGAGCAGTTGCTAGACCATGGCACTGAGTGCCACATCCAGTCTTTTTTTAAATGTCTCCAGGGACGGAGAATCTACCACCTCACCGGGCAGTCCATTCCATAGCCTAATCACCCTCTCCGTGAAGAAATTCTTTCTAATATCTAACCTAAACCTCCCCTGGCACAACTTAAGACTGTGTCCTCTTGTCTTGTTCAAGGTCGTCTGTGAAAAGAGTCCAGTTCCCACCTCGCTACAGCCTCCTTTCAGGTAGTTGTAGACAGCGATGAGGTCTCCCCTGAGCCTCCTCTTCTTCAGGCTGAACAGCCCCAGCTCTCTCAGCCTCTCCTCATAGGGCCTGTGCTCGAGTCCCTTCACCAGCCTGGTTGCCCTCCTTTGGACCTGTTCCAGGACCTCTACATCCTTCTTAAACTGAGGGGCCCAGAACTGGACACAGTACTCGAGGTGTGGCCTAACCAGCGCTGAGTACAGGGGAAGAATCACCTCCCTGGACCTGCTGGTGGCGCTGTTTCTGATACAGGCCAGGATGCCATTGGCCTTCTTGGCCACCTGGGCACACTGCTGGCTCATGTTTAGTTTCTTGTCAATGCAGACTCCCAGGTCCCTTTCTGCCTGGCTGCTCTCCAACCACTCTGTGCCCAGCCTGTAGCGCTGCATGGGGTTGTTGTGGCCAAAGTGCAGGACCTGGCACTTGGCCTTGTTGAACCTCATCCCGTTGGAATCGGCCCAGCTCTCTAGTCTGTCCAGGTCCCTCTGCAGAGCCCTCCTTCCTTCGAGTTGGTCCACATTTCCTCCCAGCTTGGTGTCATCTGCGAATTTGCTGATGATGGACTCAATCCCTTCGTCTAAGTCGTCGATAAAGATATTAAACAGAACTGGGCCCAATACTGATCCCTGGGGGACACCACTAGTGACCGGCCGCCAACTGGATGCAGCCCCGTTCAGCACCACTCTCTGGGCCCGGCCCTCCAGCCAGTTCCTAACCCAGCACAGGGTGCTCCTGTCCAAGCTGCGGGCTGACAGCTTTTTCAGGAGAATGCTATGGGGGACGGTGTCAAAGGCCTTGCTGAAATCCAGGTAGACCACATCCACCGCCTTCCCCTCATCCACCAGGCGGGTCACCTGATCATAAAAGGAGATCAGGTTGGTCAGGCATGACCTGCCCTTCCTAAACCCATGCTGGCTGGGTCTGATCCCTTGCCCATCCTGCAGGTGCTGTGTGATTGCACTGAGGATGATCTGTTCCATGACCCTGCCAGGCACTGAGGTCAGGCTGACGGGCCTGTAGTTTCCCGGGTCCTCCTTCCGGCCCTTTTTGTGGATTGGTGTGACATTCGCCAACTTCCAATCATCTGGGATGTCCCTCGTGAGCCAGGACTGTTGGTAGATGAGAGTCACATGTACACTTTTAAGATGATGAAACCATGGCACCTGTACATCTGGTCTAGTGGGAGGTGTCCCTGTCCAAGGCAGGGGGGTTGGAACTGAATGATCTTTAAGGTCCCTTCCAACCCAAACCAATCTTGCATTCAGTACTTTTTCTTTCTGAGCTGCTCCAGCAGTTTTAGTAGAATTTAAGGAAGTTCTTTTTTTTTTTCCTTTTCATTAAGGAAGAACTGAAACATTTCAGCAAAACTGAATTTAAAACACAAAAATAATAATAAAAACAAACCCAAAATCAATGCAATCCCTGGCTGTCTTTTGGATCTTAGCCTTGTCCCAGTGCCAAGTTCATGAACGTGGAGGGGAGGTAGGCTGGAGATCTTTTGTTTGGCTTTGTTTTGTTTTGACATAGCTGAAGGTTTTCCTGTAATCAAGCAGCCTGGAAAGAAAACAGCAAGTTTAGCACCTGCTGAGATATTCCACCCCCTGGGACTACTCCCATCTTGGTCATGTCAAGAGGGTTTTTCAATTGTCACCCAAAACTGCTGACCCAAACCTCCCCCTTTTCACAGAATGACCAAATGGTTTTGGTTGGA
This sequence comes from Calypte anna, assembly GCF_003957555.1. Lineage (NCBI taxonomy): Eukaryota > Metazoa > Chordata > Aves > Apodiformes > Trochilidae > Calypte > Calypte anna. The sequence goes on along the minus strand of NC_044276.1, from coordinate 14,994,895 downwards.
ATGGATCTTATGAGGCCATCTTGTACAACCTTCCTTACAATGAGCAAGACCATCTTTGACTAGATCAGGTGGCTCAGGTTTTCTGGTGCCTTCATCTGGGACATACGCAGGGGTGACACTGCACACATGACCAATAACCCCCCACAAATGGGTAAAGACAGGGGAGAAATTACTGCAGATGTACAGCAAGAAATCACAGCACCAGAAGATAGGTCTTATGGACCTTTCCTCAAGGGAACATGCTCCTGGAGCATCCTGGAACATCTGGAGAAGCAAGGAGACCCAGAGAGGTGGGGAGATCCATGCTTCACATCCCAGGAGACAGCTTTCTGCTGGAAAACCAGCAATGTGGACACTGCCAACTGCCAATCAGCAGATGACCCCATGGTCCTTCCTCCTTTATCTGGCAGCTCACACCAAGGGCATCTGTGCTTCAAACAAAAACAAAAAACAAACAAACAAACAAAAAAAAAAGATCTGGCCTGGTGTCAGCACAATGTGTGGTCTGGCTGGGGCCAAGGTTGAGACCAAGCTCAGTGTGTCTCACACTTGGTAATCTCACTTGGCTGACCTTAAATGCCATTTGTGAGCTCCTGTTCCAGTTTTGCCCCTTGTGTTACTGACAAGTGGATTTTTTTGTAGTATCACTGGAACTCCTACCCCAGATGTGAAAAGGAGAAGAACACCAAACATGATGTGCAACCACGCAGCACATGAAAGGAAATTTTAAAAAGGGCACCAAAAAGGGAAATTTTGCTTCCTTTCCAGTCTCTCAGTAATTTACAGGCTACTTGGGCAGGGAAACACACACTCAAACCAAACCAAACAAAAAAAAACAAAAACCAAACCCAAGAGAAAAGTCTTTCAAAGCCAAATTTCCAGGTATGCTTTACAAAAGCAAAGGGAAAAAAATCCAAATTAAAGGATAGATCCTGCTGCACAAAAAGGGTCTTTGTGCCTTTAACAGAGTTTGTGGGCAGCCTGGAGACACCACCCATGGCAATATTTGCCCCCAAACCTTTTATATCTCCTTGCACACCAGGGCTAGACAGATTCAGCTTCCTCCCCTCCTCCCTGCTTTTGATGGCCAGGATGATGTCTGAATGCTTATTTAGCTCCTGTTGTTTGCAGAGAAAATAAACCCTTACCTACTGCAGAGGGATGCCACCACCCATGGTGGCCCACGGGGTTCCTCCACCACAAGAGTCCCCAAAAGAGCCAGGACAGTCGGTCACATCAACAAGTACTTAGGGAGTCCTTAATCTCTGGATTATTGACATGATAGACCATAACATCTCTTTAGAAGCCATTAGAGCCCATTGTGTCAGCAGGTACTTATGGAGTCCTTAATCCATGGATTGACAGGCTATACCATAAATTTGTGTCTATGTCAGTACAGTACAGTAGACACACAGGATAAAGAGCCTTAAGATGACTTCTTTAATTTATTAACAAGTCGTTCACCAGTCACCTAAATGACTTCTCGCTTTTAGCAGAAGTCAATCTTGCAGGAAAAGAAATGGCCAGCTGACTTCCCCCACCCCAAGACTCCAAGACTTCAGTTTTCCAAGGTTTTCTACAGGCTGGTATCCAGAACTGGAGATGTTACCAAGAGGTTGGAAACCTTGGGAGTCTGATGGGGACACAGAGGATCAAGTTCAGCAGAAACTAGGAGTGAGATTTCCTGATATTTGTAACCAGGCCTTTGGTTCAGTCATGTTAGTGGCAACCTATGGCCTTGGGAGTACTCTGCTCAGTCCCCATGGTGATCCAACCAAGAACTTCCATCACCATCACCATGGCTGGGAAACCCTCTTGGGAAATCAGGACAAAAACGAGGTGGGTAGAGATGACATCCCTTAAATGTTCCCATCCCAACCTGGTGGCATCTTGAGTCAACCTTCTCCCAAACTGGAACCCAGCCCTGAGGGTTAATTCAGGGATGGGACCTAAAAGCAAGAAAACAAACACAGAAAGGGTCCCTGCAAGCAAGTGGTGGCAGATCTACAAACCTGCAAGAGTGGGTAGGAATAGGGTAAATGCCAAGGTTAGCCCAGGAGGAATGTCCAAGCTTGAAAAATATAGGTTGATCAATATAGAAGTGTGAAAGAAGGCCATGTCCTTGATGTCCCTTGCACCAAAGGAACAGCAAAGAGAAGGGAGGAGGGCAGGTGACGGCAAAGAAAGAACCAAACTGAAACTCTTGAGTTCACAGAGTCCACTGAAGCCCAGAAATTTGATTCATAAACATCCTCTTAGTCATTGCTACTGTCTAAAGAGGGTGATTAATCAATTACCACAGCTTAAAAACAACCCGAGAAGAACCATTTTGTGTGCCCATTGTGTGTAATACTATGCAGGCACACACCAAAAACGCCTGTCTGTCTGTCTCCAGTGGTTAGATAGCAGCCAGCTGACTCCAGCTTCCTCTGTACCAGGCTTGGGGCCTCATCAGCCATGCAAATTATAGAGTATTGTGCTGTCTGAAGGCCGAATTTCAACTCAGCTCAGAAAAAAGCCTTAGAGGAAGGGTGGGGATGAAGAAGGCAGCCAAATCCATTCATAATATTTATAGTTAATGGGCCTCTTTGCTGATGTTTAGTATACAGACAGGCTAATTTTTTTATTTTTTAATTTTTTTTTAAGTTTGAATTTCAGAGAACCTTCTTTATCTGCCTCTCCTGCTGCAACCCCTCAGGTGTGGGAAAACTTTGCCCTTCTTTCCAAAAAGCAGTAGGACGGGAATCCCTTCCTCAGGCTCTAACCTGGCACGGTTGGGTGGAATGAAGGGATGCCTCAAGGGGAGGCGGGACCCTTCCAGAGAGGTGCTGCCAACATCCATGAGGTTTTTAAGACCCTCAAGCCACCCAGGTAGGATTGAGGGTATGTGGGTCCACATGGAAAATCCCCATAAATCCTATTTTGCTGCACATGCCCCTTTTTCTATTCTCTAGCACTGATGGGATTGTACTGGGAGGACTTCAGTTCACAACTTGAACTGAATCTCACCACCTCTCTGAAGGATAACAAAAAGTCCTTCTACAGATACATTAATGGCAAAAGAAGGGGCAAGGAAAACATCCATCCTTTACTGGACACGGGTGGGAATATAGTTGTCAAAGATGAAGAAAAGGCTGAGGTATTTAACACCTTCTTTACCTCAGTTTTCAGCAGAAAGACAGGTTACCCTGAAGACGGATGGCTTCTGGAGCTCATAGAAAGTGACATGAATCTAAACAGCCCCCCTGTAATCCTGAAGGACACAGTCAGTGACCTACTGAGATGCTTGGATCCCCACAAGTCTATGGGACCAGATGGGATCCACCCAAGGGTGATGAGAGAGCTGGCAGAAGAGCTCGCCAAGCCTCTCTCTATCATCTACCAACAGTCCTGGCTCACTGGGGACATCCCAGATGATTGGAAGTTGGCGAATGTCACGCCAATCCACAAAAAGGGACGGAAAGAGGACCCAGGAAACTACAGGCCCGTCAGCCTGACCTCAGTGCCTGGCAGGGTTATGGAACAGATCATCCTCAGTGTAATCACACAGCACCTGCAGGATGGACAAGGGATTAGACGCAGCCAGCACAGGTTTAGGAAGGGTAGGTCCTATCTGACCAACCTGATCTCCTTTTATGATCAGGTGACCCGCCTGGCGGATGAGGGGAAGGCTGTGGATGTGGTCTACCTGGACTTCAGCAAGGCCTTTGACACCGTCTCCCACAGCATTCTCCTGAAGAAGCTGTCAGCCCACAGCTTGGACAGGGGCACTCTGCGCTGGGTTAGGAACTGGCTGGAGGGCCAGGCCCAGAGAGTGGTGCTGAACGGGGCTGCATCCAGTTGGCGGCCAGTCCCTAGTGGTGTCCCCCAGGGATCAGTGTTGGGCCCAGTTCT
>NC_044276.1:14717002-14891001 GCF_003957555.1 Calypte anna | reverse complement strand
ACTGGAAGGCAGGAGGGCTCTGCAGAGAGACTTGGACAGACTGGAGAGTTGGGCTGATTCCAGTGGGATGAGGTTTAACACGGCCAAGTGCCGGGTCCTGCACTTTGGCCACAACAACCCCATGCAGCGCTACAGACTGGGGACACAGTGGCTGAAGAGCAGCCAGGCAGAAAGGGACCTGGGAGTCTGGATAGACAGGAAGCTGAACATGAGCCAGCAGTGTGCCCAGGTGGCCAAGAAAGCCAATGGCATCCTGGCCTGTATCCGGAACAGCGTCGCCAGCAGGTCCAAGGAAGTGATTCTGCCCCTGTACTCAGCCCTGGTGAGGCCACACCTCGAGTACTGTGTCCAGTTCTGGGCCCCCCAATTCAGGAAGGATATCGAGGTCCTGGAGCAGGTCCAAAGGAGGGCAACCAGGCTGGTGAAGGGACTCGAGCACAGATCCTGTGAGGAGAGGCTGAGAGAGCTGGGGCTGTTCAGCCTGGAGAAGAGGAGGCTCAGGGGAGACCTCATCGCTGTCTACAACTACCTGAAAGGAGGTTGTAACCGGGTGGACGTTGGTCTCTTTTGCCAGACGACTTTCAACAAGACAAGAGGCATGGTCTTAAGTTGTGCCAGGGGAAATTTAGGTTAGATATTAGAAAGAATTTCTTTACGGAGAGAGTGATCAATCATTGGAATGGGCTGCCCAGGGAAGTAGTGGATTCTCCATCCCTGGAGATATTTAAAAAGAGACTGGAAGTGGCACTCAGTGCCATGGTCTAGCAACCGCAACGGTGGTAAAAGGGTTGGACTCGATGATCTCTGAGGTCCCTTCCAACCCAGCCAATTCTATGATTCTATGAATAATAGCTCGGATTGTGTCCTGGTTTGGTCCAGGATAAAGGTGATTTTCTGTCTTGTACTTTTGCTTTTAGCTAAGTCTCTTGTAAGTAGTTGCACTTGCTGAAATTAACAGCAAGTTTCTCAGACAGTATGTGCTTCTAGGACTGATAACACTCGATGTTTACAGTTAGTGCTAGAGACTGGCATGCAGAGCCAAGGACACTGCCTGGCTCTGAGGAAAACTTTTACCCTCCAGAAGAAGTAAAGAGGTCCCACCTGCAGCCCTCCTTTGGGGAGGAATGGACAAGATAGATGCCAGAATTGACCAAACAGAGTATTCCATCCCATACACGTCATACTCAGGATAAATTTGAGGGATCACAAGGGTCAAGCCAGCTTCCTGTGCTTCCTGCCCTTCCTGCTACCGTTTCTTCACCCGTTCCCTGTTTTGCTTCGGCATCCTGGGAGGATTCCATCCGTTCGTCTGCCTGTGGCTTATAGTTGTGGGATATCTAGAATGCTTTAAACAATTAATAGGGAGATGAGTTAGGAAGCAGAAAATTTTAGGATAAGACAATAAAAAGGAGAGAGGAAGGGAGAGGAGAAGAATGTCTTTCAGTATGTTGCACCTGTGATCTTGTAAATCAGCATTGCTAAAGATAGGAAGACATACACATATCATTCTTTTATAAGTATACTTTAAGAAAAGCATATTTAAAACATCCCAAAGTACATACACTTTAAATTTCTGCTCTATGCTTTTGACCACATCCTTTAAAGCAACGAGGTCCGTTCCAACCCCTGACATTCTGTGATTCTGTGGTGTATTACTCAGCCTTTTGAATGATTCCTGCCATAGGTGTTATTGTGTATCAAAAGAACAATTTAATGGGTTTTTTTTTTCTTTTTTCTTTCTGATAGGACAAGTACCTTCATACAAATTGTCTGGCAGCCTTAGCAAATATGTCAGCACAGTTCCACTCACTTCATCAGTATGCAGCTCAGAGGATCATCAGGTAAATAGAACATTTTACAAATAGACTTTGCTTGAACCTGATTTGTGGTGAAACTCAGGAGTAAAGGAACTTGAGTTTTATATGCCCTAATAGCTAGTAATGAACTGCATAGCTGAAATGATAACTGAATAACTAAAAATAATCCCAAAGAAAATATTGTTTGCTTGATACTTGAATCTGTTCTGAGTGCACAAACAAGTATCTCTGAGAAACTTCTGACTTTGATTCTCTTAAAAGGACAGCTCAGAAGCTGCTTTCAGAATGGTTTTCAGGGATTTGTGTTGTTACAATCTGTCACGGTTTAACACTGGCTCTGCAATTAAACTGAGTAACAGACACTCTCTATTAATCTCTCTCTCCTCCCTGATAAAGAAAGGAGAGAGAATAAGGGAGAGAGCATCTGTTACTCACTTTAATTGCCGGGCCAGTGTTAAACCATGACAGATTTATAGGGACAACCGAATTTATTGGATTGTGTGGATTCGATGGCCTGGCACATTAGAGCCACAAAAATATAAAGCCTTGGTGGACACTGGTGCACAGTGCACCCTAATGCCATCGAATCAGAAAGGGACAGACTCCGTCACTATTTCTGGAGTGACAGGGGGATCTAAAGAACTGACTATTGTGAAAGCTGATGTGAGCCTCACTGGAATAAAGTGGCATAAACACCCGATAGTGACTGGTCCAGATACTCTGTGCATTCTTGGCATAGACTACCTCAAGGGAGGTGATTTCGAGGACCCGAAAGGGTACCGGTGGTCCTTTGGTACTGCAGCTATTAAGACTGAGAATGCAGAATGGCTGCATGCTCTGTTTGGCCTTTCAGATAAATCCTTTTTAGTGGGGACCCTGAGGGGCCCTTGGGACCAACACCGGGGGGTGGCAGAGCTGCACCCCGAGCTCTTTGGGGTCACCCCCAGGTTGGACATCTTACACACGGTGGCCATGTGGCAGAAAAATTACAGGAGGATTAGCTACGCAAGGGTGAAGACGCGGGGGGAGGTGCGGGGGGGCGGCCGCAAACCCAATGTCTGTCCTGGTTTGGGCCAGGATAAAGGTGGTTTTCTGTTTCTGTACTTTTGCTTTTAGCTAAGTCCCTTGTAAGTAGTTGCATTTGCTGAAATTAACAGCAAGTTTCTCATGCAGTGTATGTGCTTCTAGGACTGATAACACTTGATGTTTATAGTTACTGCCAGAGACTGGTATGCAGAGCCAAGGACACTGCTCAGCTCTGAAAAAAAAACATTTTACCCTCCAGAAGGAGTACAGAGGCCCCACCTGAGCCCTCCTTTGGGGAGGAACAGATAAGATAGATGCCAGAATTGACCAAACAGAGTATTCCATCCCATATACGTCACACTCAGTATAAATTTGAGGCATCACGAGGGCCGAGCCAGATCTTTTCCTGATTTCCTGCTTCCCTTCCTTCTCGGCATCCTGGAAGGATCCTGTCCATTCGTCTGCCTGTGGTCCTGATCCGTGCCAGCCCATATCTGTGTGTTCCTGCCTCCGGTTCCCGACTACTGCCGACTCCAGGAGTCCAGCCTGGACTTTCCCAGGGCTGCCCTACAGCCTCGGTGGTGACGTGAGAGTTATTGGGGGAGAGGGGGGAGGAATGTGGTTTCTATTTTCCTGTATATTTGTATATATTTAGTAATTTTTCCTATTTATCACTACTGTTTCATTAAAGTTGTGTAGTTTAGTTTCCAACCCATAAGTCTCTCTCCCTTATTTTCTCTCCTTTCCCTATCAAGGAGAGAGAGAGATTAATAGAGAGCGTCTGTTATTCGGTTTAATTGCCGGGCCAGTGTTAAACCGTGACAGATTTATTGGCGCCCAACGTGGGGACCGAGCTAATTGGCTCGAGTCCAGTTTAAATTTTGACTAAATTGCCTGAACAGTTTGAATTCCAACTCCAGTGAAAAAATGGCTTTCCTGAGCTGGAATCAGACCTTGTTCTTTGGAAATTTCACAGGGTTGGAGATTAAACCAATCGTGCCGTACCTTTGGTATTTAGGGTATGCAATCTGTCTTTTCGCAGCTGGAATTGCTGCTGCTATGTGGGTTTTCGTTCGTAAGAGTTGCTTAAGAACCATCATTGCAATATTGTCCTCAGTACTGGTGTATATCGTGGTGCATGGTGCAGTAGTGTTTCATACAGAGATAAAAAACTTGGTTGGTAATTACACTCCCAGTTTTAATTTGGGAAATTATAACATTCCATCGTATTTTGGGCTGACTCCACCTGATTTTAGTAACAGTAGCATTTCATCTCTCAATCTTCTAGTGGGTGTTGTTAATTTCTCTCATATATTGGTGAGGAGTAACACAAAAACCACAGTAATGAGATTGAGTATGCCTTTTCGGAGGCCGAGAGTTGCTGTTCAGAGAGTGAGAGCTGCTCCTCGTACAGAGAGCACCCCCACTCCTGCCTCCACAGCCGCTTTTCACCCCCCCTCACGCAAGGGCACAACTCAGATAAGGCCGGCCAGCGTCGCCAGTGTTTCTGCTACAGCTCCAGTTGCTGTGTCTACTCCCACAGACACTGCTGCTGCTCAGAAAGCAAGCCCTGCTGCTGCCACTGCTGCAGATGCCTCAGCCTCTCCCCCTCAGCCCACACAGTTACTTGTTAACCCTGTAACTAGGAGAAAAGGAAAACAAGGGAAATCAGAAACGAGCCGTAACCCTTCCAAGTCTGAACAAGATGACCAGGTGATAGAGGAAACAGAGGATACTGATACTGCCTCTCCTCGTACAGCATTCCCTAGAGCAGAGTCAGATGAGGACTCAGACTCAGAATCTGCTCAGCCCTATTCCATGAGAGACTTGCGTACTCTGAGAAAAGACTACAGCCATTTTTCAGGTGAACCACTTCTCTCTTGGTTACTCCGATGCTGGAATGAGGGGGCTGCTACCATAACATTAACTCAGAAGGAAGCCAGGCAGTTGGGATCCCTAGCCAAAGATGCAGGTATTGATCGGGCATTTGGGGAAAAGGCTGGAACTACCAGTCTGTGGAAACGACTCTTGTCAGCTGTAAGGGAGAGATATCCCTATAAAGAGGAAATAGACTGCCCACAGATCAAAGCAGCCAGACTTGGAAAAGCTATCAGGTATCTCGAAGAATTGGCTGTGCGAGACGTGATCTATAATAATGATGACATTGAAGATCCCTATCACGTACCATGCCCTAAACCTATGATGCAAAGGTTTGTGCATGCTGCACCATCACCTTTTAACCATACTCTATCAGTACTGCTATGGGTTCCTGCAGAAGTGGATACAACTGTGGGTGATGTGATTAAAACTGCACGAGAGTGTGAAGAGGCTGTCACAGCCCCTCATCGGGCCTGGGTCTCAGCTATCAAGAGAGCATCTGAGAAACTGCATTCACCCCCTTCTCCTCAGACAGACGGAGGACGCCGCATTGCAGCCATTAAGAGGAGACGCCCTCCTATGAGACAGAATCGAGAGAAACAGAAATCAGCAAGAGGGACCCTATGGGTAATCCTGTGTGAGTGTGGGGAGGACATGAAAAAGTGGGACAAAAAACCTACTGCTGCCCTACAGGACCGAGTGATTGAGTTGATAAGCAAGCCAAAGGCAAAAGGAGGTCCTTCTAAAAAGATGGCTGCTCAAGTCTCCAGTGTAGAGTTACCCAATCCAAAAATGCTGGTGACTCAAGATCCATGCACATCAGGTGTGAGTACTGGGGATGCAAGCTCCAGTAATGCACATACTGACAATGCTGTATGTGCTCAAGCTTAGAGGTGCCCTGCCTCCAGCCAGGTGGAGGAGAGGGACAACCGAATCTATTGGATTGTGTGGATTCGATGGCCTGGCACATTAGAGCCACAAAAATATAAAGCCTTGGTGGACACTGGTGCACAGTGCACCCTAATGCCATCGAATCAGAAAGGCACAGACTCCGTCACTATTTCTGGAGTGACGGGGGGATCTAAAGAACTGGCTATTGTGAAGGCTGATGTGAGCCTCACTGGAATAAAGTGGCATAAACACCCAATAGTGACTGGTCCAGATGCTCCGTGCATCCTTGGCATAGACTACCTCAAGGGAGGTGATTTCGAGGACCCGAAAGGGTACCGCTGGTCCTTTGGTACTGCAGCTATTAAGACTGAGAATGCAGAATGGCTGCATACTTTGTTTGGCCTTTCAGATAAATCCTTTGTAGTGGGATTGCTGAGAACTACAAACCAGCGGCTGCCAACTGCTACTTCAGTAGTGCATCGTAGACAGTATCGTGTCAACAGAGATGCTGTGATCCCCATTCACAAGCTGATCCGGCAATTAGAGAGCCAAGGAGTGATCAGCAAGACTCATTCACCCTTTAACAGTCCTGTATGGCCAGTGAAAAAGCCTAATGGAGAGTGGAGGCTGACAGTGGACTATCGTGCCCTGAATGAGGTTACACCACCACTAAGTGCTGCTGTGCCGGACATACTAGAACTTCAGTATGAGCTGGAGTCAAAGGCAGCCAGGTGGTATGCTACTATTGATATTGCTAATGCATTTTTTGCTATTCCTATAGCACCAGAATGCAGGGCACAGTTTGCCTTCACCTGGAGAGGTGTCCAGTACACCTGGAATCGACTGCCCCAGGGGTGGAAACACAGTCCTACCATCTGCCATGGACTGATCCATGATACCTTGGAAAAGGGTGGAGCTCCAGAACATCTGCAGTACATCGATGACATCATTGTGTGGGGTGACACAGCAAAGGAAGTCTACGAGAAAGGTAAGAAGATAATTGAAATCCTCCTAGAGGCTGGTTTTGCTATTAAAAGGAGCAAGGTTAAGGGACCTGCACAAGAGATACAATTTCTGGGAGTTAAATGGCAAGATGGACGTCGCCACATCCCAATGGACGTGATTAACAAAATAACTGCTATGGCCCCACCAACTACCAAAAAGGAAACTCAGTCCTTCTTAGGAACTGTTGGTTTCTGGAGAATGCATATTCCCTTATATAATCAGATTGTGAAACCTCTCTATGAGGTTACCCGGAAGAAGAAAGACTTTAAATGGGGCTCAGAACAACAAGCTGCTTTTGAGAATATTAAACAGGAGATTGTGCAGGCAATGGCCCTTGGACCAATTCGAACAGGGCCAGACATCAAAAATATTCTTTACACCAGAGATGGAGGTGATGGTCCTTCATGGAGCCTCTGGCAGAAAGCTCCAGGAGAGACTCGAGGCCGACCTCTAGGATTTTGGGGTCGAAACTACAAAGGCTCCGAAGCCAACTACACAGCTGCTGAAAAAGAGATATTGGCCGCATACGAAGGAGTTAGAGCTGCTTCAGAAGTAATTGGTACTGAAGCACAGCTCCTCCTAGTGCCACGATTACCTGTACTGGGTTTTATGTACACAGGTAGAGAATCTTCCCATCATGCTACCGATGCTACCTGGAGTAAATGGATTGCTTTACTTTCACAGAGAGCTAGGGTAGGAAGACTTAATCGTCCAGGAATTGTAGAAGCAATAACACATTGGCCAGAAGGCAAACACTTTGGAATGCCACCAGGAAAAGTGGTAAAACGGGCTGAAGAAGCCCCACCATACGACCAACTACCAGAGAGTGAGAAACAATATGCTCTTTTCACTGATGGATCCTGTCGTCTGGTAGGAGGCCATCGAAGGTGGAAAGCTGCTGTATGGAATCCTACACGACTAGTTGCAAAAACAGATGAAGGAGATGGTGAATCAAGTCAATTTGCAGAAGTAAAAGCCATCCAATTGGCTTTGGACATTGCTGAACAAGAAAAGTGGCCGAGACTTTATCTCTATACTGACTCATGGATGGTAGCAAATGCCTTATGGGGTTGGTTAAAGCAGTGGAAGCAAAATAACTGGCAACGTAGAGATAAACCTATCTGGGCTGCTGAACTTTGGAAAGACATTGCTACTAGGTTAGAGAAACTTGATGTAAAAGTGCGTCACGTAGATGCCCACGTACCTTCATATCGAGCTACCGAGGAACATCGAAACAACCAACGAGCAGATGAGGCTGCTCAAGTGTTCCAAATAGATCTGGACTGGGACCATAAAGGTGAACTGTTTTTGGCCAAATGGGCCCACAATGCTTCAGGTCATCAAGGCAGGGATGGAACATATCGATGGGCTCGTGACCGAGGGGTGGATTTATCTCTGGACTCTATTGCGCAGGTTATCCACGATTGTGACATATGTGCTGCAATTAAGCAAGCTAAAAGGTTGAAACCTCTATGGTATGAAGGGAGATGGTCAAAATATAGGTATGGGGAGGCCTGGCAAGTCGACTACATCACATTGCCTCAAACTCGCCAGGGTAAGCGCTATGTGCTTACAATGGTGGAGGCAAGTACAGGATGGCTGGAAACATATCCTGTGCCTCATGCCACAGCCCGGAACACTATCCTGGGCCTAGAGAAACAAGTCTTGTGGAGACATGGTACACCAGAAAGAATTGAGTCAGATAATGGAACTCATTTCAAAAATAGTCTCATAAATAACTGGGCCAAAGAACATGGTATTGAGTGGATATACCATATTCCCTATCATGCACCAGCCTCAGGTAAAATTGAAAGGTACAATGGTCTGTTAAAAACTACCTTAAAAGCAATGGGTGGTGGAACTTTCAAAAAATTGGGACAAGCACTTGGCAAAAGCCACCTGGTTAGTTAATACCAGGGGTTCCATCAATCGAGCTGGTCCTGCTCAGTCAGATCTTCTACACACAGTAGATGGGGACAAAGTGCCTGTGGTGCATGAGAAGAATCTGCTAGGGAAAACAGTTTGGATTTATCCTGCCTCGGGCAAAGGTAAACCCATTCGTGGGGTTGCTTTCGCTCAAGGGCCTGGACACACTTGGTGGGTGATGATGAAAGATGGAGAAGTACAATGTGTACCACAAGGGAATCTAACACTAGGTGAGAATTCCTAATTTCTGTTTGTCTAGCTTAATCAGTAATGCATGGACTCTTTGGGAGTCATGAACTCGTATCCCACCATAACTACTGTTATGTGAACTGTTGCATAAACTAACAGTGTTCTATAAGTGTTTTTCAGGATGATTTTGTGGTGATGAAGCCAAACTAGGTTCATCGGCTGGCATCCAGTAACTTCCTTGAAATTAGCATCTGCAACCTGCAACTTGTGGACCATGGACATGAACTGTAAAATTGCTCCTTGTTTTGAGAATCTGCTACAATAGATGGACATCTGCAATTGTAGACTGAATTACTTAGTGAATTTTAGCACTGAGAGATAGTAATAATTTTTGTATAGTATGTTTAAGAATAAGAGATAGTAATGATTGGAGCATGACGCAAATGGTATGGAATAAGGGGTGGAATGTCCTGGTTTGGGCCAGGATAAAGGTGGTTTTCTGTTTCTGTACTTTTGCTTTTAGCTAAGTCCCTTGTAAGTAGTTGCATTTGCTGAAATTAACAGCAAGTTTCTCATGCAGTGTATGTGCTTCTAGGACTGATAACACTTGATGTTTATAGTTACTGCCAGAGACTGGTATGCAGAGCCAAGGACACTGCTCAGCTCTGAAAAAAAAACATTTTACCCTCCAGAAGGAGTACAGAGGCCCCACCTGAGCCCTCCTTTGGGGAGGAACAGATAAGATAGATGCCAGAATTGACCAAACAGAGTATTCCATCCCATATACGTCACACTCAGTATAAATTTGAGGCATCATGAGGGCCGAGCCAGATCTTTTCCTGATTTCCTGCTTCCTTTCCTTCTCGGCATCCTGGAAGGATCCTGTCCATTCGTCTGCCTGTGGTCCTGATCCGTGCTAGCCCATATCTGTGTGTTCCTGCCTCCGGTTCCCGACTACTGCCGACTCCAGGAGTCCAGCCTGGACTTTCCCAGGGCTGCCCTACAGCCTCGGTGGTGACGTGAGAGTTATTGGGGGAGAGGGGGGAGGAATGTGGTTTCTATTTTCCTGTATATTTGTATATATTTAGTAATTTTTCCTATTTATCACTACTGTTTCATTAAAGTTGTGTAGTTTAGTTTCCAACCCATAAGTCTCTCTCCCTTATTTTCTCTCCTTTCCCTATCAAGGAGAGAGAGAGATTAATAGAGAGCGTCTGTTATTCGGTTTAATTGCCGGGCCAGTGTTAAACCGTGACAATGTCCTGGTTTGGGCTAGGATAAAGGTGATTTTCTGTCTTGTTCTTTTGCTTTTAGCTAAGTCTCTTGTAAGTAGTCCCTCATTACAAGTAATAAGTCCCTCATTACAAGTTGGGCAAGAGGCAGCATGCAGGAGCTCTGGGTGACGGGCAAGAGCGCACATGCTGAAGGTCGCGAGACAGAAGAACAGCTCAACTGCTGACTTCACACCAGAGCCTTTCTCTTGCCAGATGTGAGGATTCTTCCTTCAAAAGGTTAGAAAAAGTCAAGAGTAAGAGCTTTGTATCTTCTAGTGCTCTCCACAACTGGGGGGGATAAAGTCTGCTACTGTTTCCCATCCCTGGCAGTGTCTCAGGCCAGGTTGGATAAGGCTTGGAGTAACCTGGGCTGGTGGGAGGTGTCCCTGCCCATGGACAGGGGCTTGGAACTGGATGAGCTTTAAGGTCCCTTACAACCCAAACCAGCCTGGGGTTCTATGATATGATTCTGAGTTTAATGCAGAAGGAGAATCAATCCACTATTTCCTCTTACAATATTCAGCTGACCAACCTGGAGCTATATAGCAAATAAAGCAGAAAACAGGAACTGACCTAAAAACATGGAGAAGATCCTCTATCAATTCAGGGCTATTTCAGGACAAAAAGCTTGCTTAAAGAGGATTATGTTATCACTTTGCATAACTCCATCTCTGGTGTATGAAGTTACATTGAAAGTTCACATTCACTGAAGGTAGTACAGGTGTCTTAAAAAAATCCAAACTTTATCATCAACCTCACTGATCAACTTCATTAGTGAACGTCTTCTCTCCAAAAGTTCCACAAACCCACTTCTGACTATATCCCTTCTGCCAACCTCTCCTTTGGATGAGTGAATGGAATTGTCACCCTTGTTTTGTCATTCTTGCTTTTTGAATTCCCTCTTCCACCCCCTAATTAACTTGATCAACAAAACCTCTTCTTCCTTTAAGAAAGAGGATGGAGAAGCAGCAACCAATTTCCTATGAGGACACTGAGAGAGTCGGCAACTCAGTGACTTGGAGAAGACAAAAGGAAAGTGTCCTGGTTTGGGCCAGAATAAAGGTGATTTTCTGTCTTGTACTTTTGCTTTCAGCTAAGTCTCTTGTAAGTAGTTGCACTTGCTGAAATTAACAGCAAGTTTCTCAGACAGTGTGTGCTTCTAGGACTGATAACACTCGATGTTTACAGTTAGTGCTAGAGACTGGCATGCAGAGCCAAGGACACTGCCTGGCTCTGAGGAAAACTTTTACCCTCCAGAAGAAGTAAAGAGGTCCCACCTGCAGCCCTCCTTTGGGGAGGAATGGACAAGATAGATGCCAGAATTGACCAAACAGAGTATTCCATCCCAACCACGTCATACTCAGGATAAATTTGAGGGATCACAAGGGTCAAGCCAGCTTCCTGTGCTTCCTGCCCTTCCTGCTACCGTTTCTTCACCCGTTTCCTGTTTTGCTTCGGCATCCTGGGGGGATTCCATCCGTTCGTCTGCCTGTGGTCCTGATCTGTGCCAGCCCATATCTGTGTGTTCCTGCCTCCAGCTCCTGACTGCTGCTGACTCCAGGAGTCAAGCCTAGACTTTCCCAGGGCTGCCCTGCGGCCTCGGTGGTGACGTGAGAGTTATTGGAGTAAAGGGGGGAAGGAACGTGGTATCAATTTTCCTGTATATTTGTATATATTTAGTAATTTTTCCTATTTATCATTACTGTTTCATTAAAGCTGTGTAGCTTAGTTTCCAACCCCTCAATCTCTCTCCCTTATTCTCTCCTTTCTTTATCAGGGAGGAGAGAGGGATTAAGAGAGAGCATCTGTTACTCGGTTTAATTGCCAGGCCAGTGTTAAACTGTGACAGAAAGACAATGCTGTCCTTGAAGACAAAGTGTCCTTCAGAATCTAAAACCTGACACAACAAATGATGCAGTCATTTGGTTGCCTATGACTAACAGAGCACAGAACAGGATTCAAAAAGGTCACCCCAAATTTTTAATTCCATTTGAAACCCTGCATATTATATATTTAAGAGACTCAGCAGTTATGGTCATGCACACTGTTCCACTCAAAGGCAGTATGTTAAGATTTGAGAAATAAACAGGACACCAAGAGCTATTTTACTTACACAGCTTCTTCCATGCACCCCAGGACCTAGACCTGTGAATAACTTTTGGAATTACACTTATATTCATTTATATATATATATGTGTTCAATATTACTTGAGCTTAGAAACAGAAAATACTGTATTAACTTCGAAACCTCTATCATCAGTCATTAAGTCTGAGGTTTGTTTCCCCACAGTATTACACATGCTGAACTCATTGAAATATCAACTGGATTTGTTTCATAACTTGCATGGAAATTATAAATCACAGAATTATACTGGAAGTGGAAATAAGGGAGTTATCCCATCCTCTTGCCAAAACACCATTGGTCTTTAGAGCCCAGACTGAAAGGAAAATATAGGAAAAAATTACTATTCTTTGTTTAGTCCTCTTTTATCTAATTCAAGCAATAAACTGTCCCGTAGGTGGGTTATTCCAGATGTCTTGGGTTGGTGCAGGATGTTTTGGAAGCTGAGAGGCCACAGGGGTGGCTCCTGTGAGAAGCTGCTGGAAGCTCCCCTGGTTCCAACCCTGGTCCTGCCTGTGCCTCTGCCAGTGACATAGTGAAGAAAGGGGAAAGGAAACTGCAAAAATATAAAAAAATGAGACCTGCAGAGGAGAGAGGAGAAGGTGAGAGCAATGTCAGAGCAAAGCCCGTGGCAGAGGAGGTGACTGTTCCCGCAGCAGCCGGGACTCTGTGCAGCCCGGGATGGAGCAGTTCCTGAGGGACTGCACCCCATGGGAGGGACTCATGTCCCAGGGGTTCCTGAAGGACTCTCCCATCAGCCTTGGAGCGGGGGAAAAACGTGAGGAGTCCTCCCCTGAGGAGGAAAAGGGTCAGAAACACTGTGTGGGGAACTGACCCTGAACCCTTCCTGTGCCCTGAGGGGAGGCGGCAACGAACTGATCCACGTCTGGGGAGAAGGTATCTGTGCACGTTTTCTTTTTCTCCGTGTAGATTAAATTAGATTTTTTTCTTCTTCCCAAGTTTTTTTTTTTTTTTTGCCTGTTACTGTAACAGGGGAATGGAGATCTCCCTGTCCTTGTCTGGATTGAGGAGCCTTTGGGTGGATTCAAGGGTTGGACTTGATGATCTCTGAGGTCCTTTCCAACCCAGCCAATTCTATGATTCTATGATTCTATAATTCTATGATTTTCTCCTCCTGTGTGAGGAACTGACCCTGAATTCCCCCTGTGCCCTGAGGGGAGGCAGCAGCAAAGTGTCCAGGAAGAAAGGGGTGGGAAGGGGTGTCTGTCCATGTTTTCTCTTTCTCCTTGCAGATTAAATTAGATTTTTTTTTCCCTTCCCAAATTTTTTGCCTGTTACTGTAATTGGGGAATGCCAACCTCCCTGTCCTTGTCTGGATTCAGGAGCCTTTGGGTGGGTTTTCTCCTCCCTGTCCCACAGTGGGGGTGAGCAGAGGCCAGGTTGGTACCATGACCTCAGAACTCACCCATCCCTATGGTGACCACGACCACCCTGGGGTGCATCAAACATGGCACTGCCAGCAGGTCAAGGGAGGTGACCGTCCTGCTTCACTCTGTACTGGTGAGGCCCCATCTTGAGCACCTAGTTTGGGGTTCAGAGAAAACATTAAAACATCTTAAATTTCAAAATCATCTCCCTGAAGCCAGTGCCACAATCTGGACCATCTCATTAATAGATAAAATTTAGAAAGGGGAAAAAAAGAAAACCAGAAAGCTCAGACCTGCACAGTAAGAAGAATTTTTAAAAACAAATAAAAATTAAAATGTTTTGATTAATTACTCTTTTTTCTTTTAATTTTTGGGGGTCATCAAGAGCAGTCAGCATGGTTTTATCAAGGGTAAATCATGTTTGACTAACCTCATAGCCTTCTATGAGGAAATTACTAGGTGGATAGATGATGGAAGAGCGGTAGATGTGGTTTATCTTGATTTCAGTAAAGCATTTGACACCGTCTCTCACAGCATCCTTGTAGATAAGTTGATCAAGTATGGGTTTGGTGATCAGGTAGTGAGGTGGATCAGGAACTGGTTGAAAGGAAGGAGTCAGAGAGTTGTAGTCAATGGGGCAGAATCTGGTTGGAGGTGTGTGACTAGTGGAGTCCCTCAGGGGTCGGTACTGGGACCGGTGTTGTTCAATATCTTCATCAACGACTTGGATGAGGGTATAGAATGTACCCTCAGCAAGTTTGCTGATGACACTAAGCTAGGAGGAGTAGCTGACACACCAGAAGGCTGTGCTGCCATTCAGAGAGACTTGGACAGGCTGGAGAGTTGGGCAGGGAGAAACATGATGAAGTTCAACAAGGGGAAGTGTAGAGTTTTGCATTTGGGGAAGAACAACACAATGTCCCAGTATAGGTTGGGGGCTGACCTGCTGGAGAGCAGTGTAGGTGAAAGAGACCTGGGGGTCCTGGTAGACAAGAGGATGACCATGAGCCAGCAATGTGCCCTTGTGGCCAAGAAGACCAATGGCATCCTGGGGTGCATTAGAAAGGGTGTGGTTAGTAGGTCAAGAGAGGTTCTCCTCCCCCTCTATTCTGCATTGGTGAGGCCGCACCTGGAGTATTGTGTCCAGTTCTGGGCCCCTCAGTTCAAGAAGGACAGGGAAGTGCTTGAAAGAGTCCAGCGCAGAGCTACTAAGATGATTAAGGGAGTGGAACATCTCCCTTATGAGGAAAGGCTGAGGGAGCTGAGTCTCTTTAGTCTAGAGAAAAGGAGACTGAGGGGTGACCTCATCAATGTTTTCAAATATGTAAGGGGTGAGTGTCAAGGAGATGGAGTTAGGCTCTTCTCAGTGGTGACCAGTGATAGGACAAGGGGTAATGGATGTAAATTGGAGCATAGGAGGTTCAAGTTGAATATTCGAAAAAATTTTTTTACTGTAAGGGTGACAGAGCCCTGGAACAGGCTACCCAGGGGGGTCGTGGAGTCTCCTTCACTGGAGACATTCAAAACCCGCCTGGACACGTTCCTATGCGAGGTACTCTAGGTGGCCCTGCTCTGGCAGGGGGGGTTGGACTAGATGATCTTTCGAGGTCCCTTCCAACCCCTATGATTCTATGATTCTATGATTCTAACACCAGGCTCCTGGACTCTCAGTGTGCAAGAATTGCAGATATTTCTTAACACAGTAAAAGTAAACACAGTTCAATTGTGATTTACCATCTATTTACTACAGTGTAAAGTACTACAGTAGCACTGCATGTAACAGCTACATAAAGTACTGCCTGATGTTATTTTCACATCCCATGTCATTTTACTTACAGCTTCATAAATCAGAGAAGAAAAAAAATCACAACTACTTGTCCCCTTTAGGGAATTCTCACGTTTGCTTTGTTGTTACTACTATTATTAGTGAAAGAAATTGAGCTCTACGTGCATCCAGGAACCTCACTGCATTAAAGCCAATTGCAGGAACAAGACCTATGGGGTTTTGATCACATTTTCCAAGCAGCTAAGACCACATTCATTTTAAACAAACAAACAAAAAAAATGCTTCAGCAGTCAATAAGTTTCTGTGGTTTCCTGAGCTCTTTACCAGCTGGTGTAATCACAAGTTTTATAAATCTGTGCTTACTAAAATTAAATTTAAAAATCAATAAATAAACGTGGGTTAAATCCCACAAAGAAAAATAGCCCAGGAATGGACTGTACAGTCATGATTCTTATAAGAACAGTACACATGTTACACAGGGGCAGAGAGAAAAACAGGTTGACTTAAAATATAGAAAATCCTTTTTCTCTTCACCCTTCAGCCAAATAAAGGGGAAAAAAAATAAAATCCTGCTGTAATTGTTAACATTTGATAAATGTTTGCAGCAAATAATAATGTCATTCCAGTTGTGTAACTAGCACTAGATGTACACATTTTATGGAAATATCTTACAGTTTTCTGACTCCATTCATTTTGCTGCTCTCTAACACCCTCTCAGCCTTTAGGAGATGTGGACTTAAAATTTAAGAGAATGTAAAACTCATTTCTTACTTTATGCTGCTGGTTTTGAGTAGTAACTTGGTCATTCATACCTAGAAATATCCATTCAAATGATTTGAAAAGATTTAAGAGGGGAAATGATTTATCAGTGTGATTTCAAATTCTTTTGCCACAAAGTGGGACACTAAGTACACTTATTCAATAATTTTTATTCCACTATTGGATCTGTAGGAACCCACCACCTGTAAATCCATTCCTCAACAGTTCACAATACAAAAGTCAATGATCTCATTTGTATCTTCATACCCACAACCCCCTCCTAAACTTCAGGAAGAGCAGAAATATGTGGATCAAGGAGATCATTTTTATATTTGACAAATATAACAGACTGTGGGGTTTCTATAGATGAGGAATCCTTTTAATAAGGAATATTTAAGAACTGGTATCACAGTAATCAATCCTCTTGCCTATATTAGAGTTTATTTTGGTGACTTTTGGAGAGCACTGTTGAAGGTTTCAAGAAGGGGCAACCTCTTCTCCTTCACTGCATCCAACCCATCCACATCCCACCAAGGTTAAGAGCAGAGAGCAAGAAAAAACCTTCAAATTCCCTAAGAAAAGCACTGCAAGGGTGGGAAAACATTCTGCTTAGCCTCCAGGTTCACTCTCTCCTCCAGCATAAACATCCCCCCATTCATCAATGCATGGAGGAAAGAGTAAAGGAAAGAGGAGGAAGAACTGAGGCTATTCCCCATCTGTCCTCTGCAGTGTCCTAGCACTCCATTGGCTTTTGATGGTCAAAGTTTCCATTTTCACAGGGGGTTTCTGCAGTAGGCTTGAGAGGAGAAGCTCACATGGACAGGTCTGCAGGTTCAGGCACTTCACAGCAACTTCTCACAATATAGCCAAGAAGCAAATCTGGCCACAAAATGTTATTTATAAATTTATGCTCCCCACAAGACACCTGGCAGTGGCAAAACACAAGCACTGAGTAAAAGAAAGAAGCAGTTAATGTAAAACCTGAATGAAAATGAAAAAAATCAATAGAGAAGAAGATGGAAGAAGCAAAGGAAGAACTGAAAAAAACAGGCCAGGGTAAAAGGAACAAGGCATTCTCTAGCACAGATGTTCGAGGCCCAGGAAACGTAGTAAAAATTTGGATCATATTATATGGAGAACATAAAATAGATTTTAAACTAGCAGAAAGACAGGAAAAGAAATTCCAAGTAAGGAAGTAACATTCAGCCTGGAAAATAAAATTCCCATTAAAAGCTCCTCTCAGATGCATGAAACTGGTTGAGCAAAGTTTTTCAAGAGAAACAAAGGTTTTCTCTTTTTTTTTCAAGCCCCATCACTTCCAGGGAAGACACTCAGCATCTCTGAGGCAGCCAACCTGGCTACAACTATTTTAATTTGCAACAGGCAACACCAAAAAAGACAGGGAAAAAAAGGCTATATGCAGTATCTCCTCTACGAGAGGAGAATTTTGGGTTAGTCCTTAAGAAATATGGATATGCCATCAACTTTGGATGACCACAGCCTCTGCTGAGGAAACATGTACAGATGTTTCAAAAGAAGTATTCAAAACAATTATCTCTACTCAAAATATCTCTTCCAAATTAGTATTGGAACACTGAAGCTGAAGGATTATTTACCAATTTATTATTATTTATTATTTATTATTATTATTTTATTATTTTTATTATTATTTATTATTTATTATTTATTATTTATTATTTATTATTATTTTACCAATTTATTATTATTTATTGGAGCTGAAGGATTATTTACCAAAAGAACAACTCACCACTTCATGGATGGACCTGTTGAAGCCATCATCCTCTGTCAGGATCAGCAGAATGAATAGAGATGTAAACGTGGTGGGAATTCCTTTCTTCCACATGATACAGAATTTCAAGAATTGGCAGAACCTTTCAGGAAGGAAAAGAACCCTTTGTGTTACTTAAGTCTTCCAAACACCGCAGACAAAGAGAGGAGACTCCAAACCTCCTGTGTGTCACCCTGCCCTTAGGAATATCACACCAAGTTCTCCCTCTTGAAATAAACACCCCTAAAGAGTGACGTGGGTTATTCAAACACCTTCCATCTGTTTCATGCTGCCTCCACCAGAGTCTAAAGACATTCTTTCTTGTGGTCAGACATGGAATTTCAATTCCTAATAAATTACATTACCAGCCATACCAGTTACCAAAGGCTCTGAAAAGCTTTATTTCCACTCTAGACTATGGGAAAAGAAAAAAGTTCAACGAGATCTTCACACATCTTCAGAAGCCTGATCTGAAAGGACTTTCCTCATCAAAAATTGGAGCCGAGGTGCACAAAGGCATTTTGGAGATCTGAAACTCAAATCCCCTTTTGGTGCATAGAGATAATCACAGAAAAGAATCAGTTTGGGGAAGGTTAAGACTAGAAAAGACCCAGATTTCCAGTTCTGTATGATAGGCAGCCAAAGAGAATTGCCATTAGGATGAGAGTTCAGCCTGAGGTCTTGCAACATTTCCATCAGGATGAAGAGCAAAAGCCAAAGTCTTGCAATAATAATGAAAATGAGATTTAATTGCAATAGCAAGCATACCTGAATGCTAGTCTAAAGTTAATCTAGATGCAAATGTTGTCTCTCTACCAACTGAAAATTAGCTTTCCACTGCCTCAGTACAATGTGGCTTCCCCAAGCTTCAGAAACAGGCCTCATTCACAAAATACCCTGGATAAAAAGGGAACTGGAGAAAAAAAAAATCACAGTTCCAAGATAGCGGCTGAGATGAAGAACATGTTCCAGGAAGCTTCTATACACCTAAAGATTTGCTGTTTTTCCAAACAGGCTGAGAGCAGCAGGATAAATCATGTGAAACCTACTCTGATGAGCAGGCTAGACACCAAGTGCTTCACAAGGCTCTGAAGTTACCAGAATGTTCTCTTACCATCAGTCAGTCCCAAAACAGTTGGAACATATTAAACCAAAGAGATTGATGTAAATGCTGCAGGCCACAAAACTTCTTTTGACAGATGCTTCGGGCAGGGTCAAGACAGCACTGCAAGAAAAGCAGAGGGCAGAAATATTTACTTGTTGCAAACACCCTTCACAGAATGGTTTGGGTTGGAAAGGACCCAAAAGCTCATCCAATTCCCATCCCCTGCCATGGGCAGAGACACCTCCCCCCAGCCCAGGTTGCTCCAAGCAACCTGCCCGCAGCAGTCTTGGGATCAAAGACCAAATTGTCCTAGAATATCTACTTAGAATATAGCAACAGACCCTGGAACCATTGCAGGTCAGGTTGGACAGTGCTCTGAGCAACCTGATGGAGTCAAAGATGTCCCTGGCTTTAAAGGTCCCTTCCAACCCAAAGCATTCTGTGATTCTATATAGCAGGTAGCAACATAAAACTACCAAAGAATTTCATTTACAACTTGACTTCTATTAAAATTAAACCTCAAATTGTAAATAAACTGCATTTTTACACCTGCATGTCATTCCCACACATTAACACTTACCCATACTGTTACACACCAGGACTGTCCAGCCATGTACTGAGAAAATAAACACTTCAAATCACAGAATCATTTTGGTTGGAAAGGATCTTGAAGATCACCCAGTCCAACCATTAGCCCAGCACTGCCTAGGCCACCACTGCCCCATGACCCTCAGCATCCCATCTCCACAGCTCTGAAAGCCCTCCAGGGATGGGGACTCCACCCCTGCCCTGGGCAGCCTGGGCCAGGCCCTGACAACCCTTTCCAGGGAGAAATTGTTCCCAAGCTCCAATCTCAACCTCCCCTGGCACAACTTGAGGTTGGTTCCTCTTGTCCCATCATTTGTTCCTTGGAAGCAAAGACTCAACACCCCATTTCTTTTCTGCTAACACTCCTCCATCAGGAGCAGCTTTTAAATGGTCAGACACAAATATCATTAAAAAGTTACTTTTAAGCCCCCAAACAAGGGGCAAGTAATAACAGACACTGAAAACTGCAGGTGCTATATTCAGTCCAAGGTCAGCAATAGTTTACCCAGCAGAGTTTTAAATAGTTTGCCTGTAGTATACAACAAAATCCAAACCTTCACATCCACATGAGTAACCTACTTAAGCTAAATTTACACCACGGAAAAAAATATTGGTTTCCCATCAGTTAATATAAATACATCCTCACATACATTATTTCAGTCCAGATTCATTGAGCAGCAAGAAAATGCAGAGCACACAGCAGTGCATCCAAGCTCAGCAGACAAAGAAAACATTTTTAATAGAAAGAGCTTGTTTGTCACAAGCAGGTATCTCGCTGCCATTTTTATCTGCAATCTGGGGGATAACTGCTCTTAAAAACAGCAAGTGGGTTGTTGGAGCAGTTTTGGGAAGAAAATGGACATGTGAGCAATCCTGGCTACTTAGTATTAGCCAGAGTGAGCTAAGGGCCTTGAGGCCCAGCTGCAAGGTTACTAAAAGATCACTTACGGGCAAAAGATAAGGGAGTTGGCAGCAGAAAAGAAGAATAACAGGATGGGAAAGCATCACAGAGACAGTGCATAAAGAGTTGTATTTAACCAGTTGGACAGTGCCCTGTGGCATATGAAGAATGTGCTGTACCAATCAGCAATATGCTTATGTTATCAGCCTGACTGTGTATAAAAGGGCTACCGCTACTCTCAATAAACAGCAATACTTTTATTACATTAATCTGCGTGTTGTCCACTGATCTCCTGCAAAGGGTCAGTAATCTCCCACTCCCAGACACTGAGGGAGATGGGGTTGTTCAGCCTGGAGAAGAGAAGATGCCAGGGGGACCTCAGAGCTGGCTTACAATTCCTGAAGGGAACCTACAGGAAGGCTGGAGAGGGACTTTTCTTCAGAAGTGTCCAGCAATAGGACAAGGGGAAATGGTTTTAAACTGAAGAAGAAGAGGTTCAGACTGGATCTGAGGAAGAAGTTCTTAAGCAGGAGGGTGGTGAGACTCTGGAACAGATTGCCCAGAGAAGCTGTGGCTGCCCCCTCCGTGGAGGTGTTCAAGGCCAGGTTGGATGAGGCTTTGAGCATCCTTGTCTAGATGAGAGGTGTCCCTCCAACCTCAGCCATCCTATGATCTATGACCTTCTCCTGCAGCATCCCACTTTGCATCATACTCCTGAGATGATGTAATAAAAATGAGAAAGTGAGCTAGAACCAGCAAATAAGTGAGCCAGAACCTACCACCCCAACACAGAACAGGGGTCACAGA
The DNA here is from genome assembly GCF_003957555.1 of Calypte anna. NCBI lineage: Eukaryota > Metazoa > Chordata > Aves > Apodiformes > Trochilidae > Calypte > Calypte anna. Next base: position 14,869,750 of record NC_044276.1, on the reverse strand, counting down.
CAGCTGGTGGCATCCAACCTCCCAAGCCCTTGTGAGGAGAGCAGCAAGCAGAGCAATACTTACAAGACTTTCTGTGTCTGTTTGTGCCAACATGTAGGTCTGGACATTGCTGTTCTGATGCAGAAGCATGTAAAGAAGGAGAGTGGCTTGATCAGATTTCTGCTGCTCACACAAACCTGTGTACAAACTGTTAAAATTAATCTGGAAAGTTTGGGGGATTGATGATGAAAAAGCAGTGCTATCTGAAAGAAAGAAAGAAAAAGAACAATCTTTAAGAAATGAGTTGACCATCCAGCTATTTGTAAACTTGGTAACAAATTCTAAGGGAGAGGGGAATATTTTATACAGACACCACATTAAGGTGAAAACCAAAATCATCCATAAGTTTTAGCACTGATGGTCATCAAGCTTCAAAAGGGTCTCATGAAGCTTCAGTTGTGCCAAGAAACTGAGGTTGTCCTCTCTCTGAGCTCCACAAGCACGTAGGTCAACATTATCAGTACAATTCCAGTGCAACCTAAGTGTGTCAGGTTGTAGTGAAATGAGGCAACCAGGTGCCACTAATTGCCAGGGAGTGGGCATGAGCTTGTGTCAAGCCCACCTGTGCCTGATTAAGGCAGGCCCCAACTGCACATGAGCAGGACCAGGGGGCCAATAAAAGGTGAAGCCTGAGACACAGGCTCAGCTCAGTCTGGAGCTAACCAGCAGAGAGGTTAGTTGCTTTCAGAGCAATAGCACTGATCCAGGCTAGTCAATCCTGAGGGCTATAGAGTCAGAGCACTATTCGTGAGTCTCTGCTGGAACACCTGGTTGGACCTTGAAGCGCTATGCCCTAAAAGATGTTTGTCTTGCTACATCTGGTGGAGAATGCGGGCATAGACCTCAATCTAGCCTGTGCTCAGACAACTCAGAAGAAAGGGAGCCAGTCCGGCACAAACTAGCATTAGCAGAAAACCCAAGAAGTCGGGTAAGAAGATCCACTACCTTTCCTTTTCTACCACTGATTGACCAAGAAAAAAGGAAAGATGGGATTGACAACAAGCACCTCTGTTAATGAGAAGCTGCTGACACTGGCGAAGGAGCAAGAACTCTCCTCCTCCCTGTACTCTGTGGCCGCATGGGAACTCTGGCAGGAGGTCAGTGACCTGTTGGGAAACCTCCACACTCAAGAAATGAATAAAAACATAACCGGATTAGACGGTACCTGGGGAGTGGTGATCAATGCCCTAAAAGAAATAAAAGCCGAGGCGGAAGCTGCCATCACCGCCATTGCAGCACTCCTGCCAAACGCTAGCATTGACACTAGAGCACCACCACCAGAAGCAGGATCCAGTGTTGTCCCCAAAGCACCTCCGCTACCCACCCCTCCTCCTGTGGATGGAAAAACCCGGAAGGTGTTCCTAGGACTAAGGGACAACTGCCTTGCCATCAAGGGCATGACAGGAAAGTCGCACCATTCTATAGCCGAGCTTCTATCAGATATCGGGCCGGAGGAAGAAAAAGAAGCACCTGCTCCGAGCCCTGAAAGAAACGAACAAAAGAATGTGAAGATGCCAACAGCCCATGCCCCCGAGATGGGCGGCCCCAGCTGCTGCTTCTTGAAACCATCCCTACTGGCACCTCCCAGCTCAGAAAAAGAGCATGAGAAAGAAGCAGCCACCCCACCAGCTGCACCCATCGGCCTGCAGGACAAAATAAAAGCCCTCCTGGAATAAACAAATCAGGCCATGAAATCTTTAGAAAAAAGGATGACAGACGTGGAACAACGCTCGTCTTTCCATAAATATCGAGACCCACCCACCCTCCCTGATGATGATGAGGAGGACATTCCAACCCTGTTGCTATCAAGACAAAACAACCAAGGCATCAAAGGTGCTGATAAACCCCGACCCGGAAGATGGTCTGGTTTCATCCGCGATGCCATTCTCGAAGGGGACTGGGGGGCCAGCACTTGCTTGTCCTGTTCTGCACGATAATAATGGGCCACCTCAATTTGAACAGCACAGTTGGAAAACCTTACAGCAAGCCAAGAAGACCCTGAGAGAGAGAGAGAGGATTAAAATAAGAGAGTGGTCAGGCCATCCTGGATTGGCTTTTCACTGCCGATACTAATTGCCCCCACGACTGCCGCAATCTGGCCAGGTACCTGCTCACCCCCTGCCAGCAGATTGGGCCAAAAAATGGGAGCGCCTGGCCCAAGTGGAAGCAAATCGCCCTCGAGCACCCGGGGATCCCCTATTAGGGATAACCGCCGAGATGCTCACGGGCTCAGGATGCTATGCAGATGTCCAAGTCCAGCTACAGTTCCCGACTGTGTTCCACCACATTGCTGCGCACCTAGCCCACCGAGCCTTCTACGTGGTTCCAGAGCCTACTCCAGTCCCTTCATTTACTGCCATCAAGCAAGGGATGAATGAGCCTTTCCAACATTTCGTTGACAGACTCTGACAATCTATCATGGCTCAATCCGAGCTGGGAGCAGAGCAAAAGGAATCCATGTTCAAGCTGCTGGCGTTTGAAAATGCAAATCTGAGAATGAAGTCACTGTTCTCCACTTTACCAAAAACGGCTGACGTCTCGGAGATGCTAGAGGTAGCTTCCAGGGGCACCCAAACACAACAAAACCAAGGCATGGCCAGCTCCCTGCCCCAGCTCCCCGCCCCAGCCACAAGGGGCCGTTCTTCCACTGGAGTTGCAGGACTTGTGCTCCCAGGAGTTATAGATGCGGATTATACAGGGGAGATCATGATTACTTGTTTTACATTAACGCCCCCCGTGATAATCAAAGCAGGAACCTGGCTAGCACAACTGGTCCTCCTCCCAAAAATCAATCTGGGGAAGAACGCCCCCATGGCACGAGGCAGTCAGGGCTTTAGATCTTCTGGAAGCGCTCTGGTAACCTTAGTGCAACAGATGAAGACAAGGCCCATCATTATTGTAAAGTTGACCTCTGGAAAAGAGGTCAAGACCCTTTCCAAGATGATGGACACCGGGGCTGATGTTAAAATAATCAACCTTAATGCGTGGCCTCATCATGGGAAACATATCACTGCCCACGATGCCGTCCAGGGAGTAGGTGGTGGTTCCACCCCCCTTCAGGCCCTTAAACCCATGCAATTACAGTTTCCCGAAGGACAAGCGGTGACTGTACGTCCCTATGTGTTGCCGTTACCTGGACAACTTGGAGGGTTGGTTGGCAGGGAAGTGATGAGCCAACTAGGGGCCGTTCTCTCCATCCCCGAACCCATCCAACCCCCTCAACATTTTCAATAAGGGCCACTGCAGAGGTGCCGCCACCTCCCAGACTGCAGTGGAAGACACCCCTGTCTGGGTGGAGCAGTGGCCCCTATCCAAAGAGCGGCTAGAAATCGCCAGCCGTCTGGTAAAGGAGCAGCTGCATGCAGGACGCATCCAGCCGTCTGTCATTCCTTGGAACACGCCCATCTTCGTAGTTCTAAAGAAGACAGGAAAATGGCGATTACTGCACGACTTGTGCAAGGTCAACAACCAGATGTGGCCGATGGGTGCCCTCCAACCCGGGCTGCCCCTACTCACAATGTTACCCAGAGGCTGGCACCTTCTGGTAATTGACCTTAAGGATTGTTTCTTCAGCATTCCCCTACATCCCAAAGACACGGCTCGCTTCGCCTTCACCATCCCATGGGTCAACAAAAGCAAACCTGCGAAGCGATACGAATGGGTAGTGTTGCCCCAAGGGATGAGAAATTCCCCAACGATATGCCAAATGTATGTGGCATGGGCACTCTTGCCGATCCAAAAAGAAATGCCGGACACACTAATCTACCACTATATGGATGACATACTGCTTTGCCAGGAAGCCCCAGTCCCCGACAACATTAGTCAGATATTGACCGATCAACTGAAGACAAAAGGATTAATTGTAGCTCCTGAGAAAGTGCAAACACAATCACCCTGGAGCTACTTAGGGTGGCAAGTCACTCATGTCATGGTGAGACCGCAAAAACTAGAAGTGATCAACTCGATCAAAACATTGAATGACGCTCAAAAGCTAGTGGGCGAGCTTCTATGGTTTCGACCCATTATAGGTGTCGTGATCTGCTTATTTTATATATTGATTATGAGGATAAATCAGCCACTACCCAGAGATGACTCTTGAATTACAAAGTAACCAGACTGTTGGATTTAAAATTTGTTACAAGGGTTTATTTCTAAAAACAGGTAAAGTCGGTTTACTGGAAACAAGGCCTTTGTATAAAGTAATTACCTTAACTAAAGAGTCGTTAAGAGTAGCAAAGGGAGAAACAAAAGAGAGAGTAATGGAGTAACACAGAGGGTTGCTGGGAATCGCGGCTTAGACTAAGAAAATCCAGTGTAAAAAGCACTTTGCTAAGCTGCATCTGTGGGTCCATGTCTTTGCTGTCTTTTTGTTTTAGTAGATATGTCTTCAGGGTGCGATTAGCTCTTTCCACTGTTGCCTGGCCTGTAGACGAATGAGGGATTCCTGTAATGTGTTTTACTCCCCAAGTAGCAAGAAACTGCTTGACTTTTCCGCCTGTATAAGCAGGTGCATTGTTGGTTTTTACTACTTGAGGGACCCCCATAACAGCAAAGCAATTGGTCAGGTGACGGACCACGTGTAAACCCTTCTCCCCTGTATAATCCGCATCTATAACTCCTGGGAGCACAACAAGTCCTGCAACTCCAGTGGAAGAACGGCCCATTAGTAAGGCTCCAGTCGTGCTATCTTCTTGGTATATCGGTCCATAAATTCCTGTCAGTATCTGGTGCACCTGTGTTGTCGTGAGTGTGATGTCTATTGCTGAGGGCACATCGATGCCCAGGCTTCTCCTTGTGGCTGGGGCGGGGAGCTGGTGTAGAGCGCTGGCCCGGCTACTTGTGTCATGGCACGGGGGCCTTGCGTGCTGCGCCTTCCGTTTTTCACAGACCTACGTGCCAGGTTGTTGTGGTTGTCTCTCTGGCATTGGTCACACCACACTGTGGCTGAGCAAGCTCTTGCTGAGTGGCCTGTGGCTCCGCATCGAAAACAGGGTTGGATTTTCTTGATCGATTTCTCCTTCTGTATCGATTTTCCCTTCTGTCTAGTTTCTGCGCAACTGCCACAAGGAGCTTTTGGGTGGGTTCCAGGGCGGCAGCAAAGGCACTGGCCTTGCCTTGGTTTTGTTGTGTTTGGGTGGCCCTGGAAGCCACCTCTAGCATCTCTGAGATGTCAGCCATTTTTGGTAAAGTGGAGAACAGCGACTTCATTCTTGGATTTGCGTTTTCAAATGCCAGCAGCTTGAACATGGATTCCTTCTGCTCTGCTTCCAGCTTGGATTGAGCCATGATAGATTGCCAGAGTCTGTCAACAAAATGTTGAAAAGGCTCATTCATCCCTTGCTTGATGGCAGTAAATGAAGGGACTGGAGTAGGCTCTGGAACCACATAGAAGGCTTGGTGGGCTAGGTGCACAGCCACATGGTGGAGCACAGTCGGGAACTGACTGAGCTGAGCCTGTGTCTTAGGCCTCACCTTTTATTGGCCCCCGGTCCTGCTCATGTGCAGTGGGGGCCTGCCCTAATCAGCCACAGGTGGGCTTGACACAAGCTCATGCCCACTACCTGGCAATTAGTGGCACCTGGTTTCTTCATTTCACTACAGCTTTTGGCCATAGAACAGGTTCTTTTAAAATTATATAAGGATATAACAGTCTTAGAATGCAGAATGTTTTCTGCACCTAGGATGGGGCAACCCCGGTGGCAAGTACAGACTGGGGAAAAAGTGGTTGGAGAGCAGCAAGGCAGAGAGGGACCTGGGGGTCCTGGTTGATGGCAAACTGGACATGTGCCAGCAGTGTATCCTGGCAGCCAGGAGGGCCAACTGTGTCCTGGGGTGCATCAAGCACAGTCTCACCAGCCAGTCCAGGAAGGTGACTGTCCCACTCTACTCTGCACTGGTACAGTCTCACTGTGAGTACTGTGTGCAGTTTTGGGCACCTCAGTATAGAAAAGGCATCAAGGTGTTGGAGAGTGTCCAAAGCAGAGCAACAGATGGTAAGGATGGTAAAGGGTCTGGAGGGGATGACTTCTGAGGAGCAGCTGAGGTCACTTGGATTGTTCATTTGGGAGAAAGGAAGGCTGAGGGGAGACCCAATTGCAGTCTACGAATCCTCATGAAGGGAAGAGATGGGTCTGGTTCTGATTTCTTCATTCCTGTGACCAATGAAAGGACTTGGGGAAATGATAGGAAGCTGAATCAGGGGAGGTTTAGGTTACATATCAGGGAAAGGCTTTTCCCCAAAGGGCAGTTGAGCAATGGAACAACTTCCTTGCTTCCAAGCCATATAGAAAAAGTGAAGAAGAATCTGAGGAAAAATGGTTTAGAGAGACAGATGGGGAAAGAGAGATGTGATCATCATGACAGAGGTGGCTAAAGAGACAATCAGGCTGCTGAAAGACAGGTGAGTTTTGAACAACCTGCTGCTCAAAGCTGCAGCCCAGGGGAGAGGCATCTGAATGAACAAAGAGTAGGAGAAGGGGACAATTGGAGAGGAATAGGAATGGCCGTTGTCTGGACAATCTGTGTCTGGAAAGGTGACTTTAGAAATGGTCACTGTATCATCACCACCAGGCAGAAGTTTATGTTGAGGCTCTGGACTTGGTTTGCTCCTCTCCCCTTCTTGAGGTAGATGGGAAGTGTTGCGAATTTTTCCTACAGTTTTTATTGCTCATCTTCACACCCCAGTGTCCCCAGGAAAAGTCCTGACCCAACTCAGGGGTCATGAGGCTCTGACTTCCCTTCTCCTGGCATTCAGAATTTGGCCTCTGCTCCTTAAAATAAATAAATTATTAATTAATATTAATTAATATTAATTAATTAATAAATATCTATGGCTTCAGAGCCTCTTTCCCAGGGCCTCCCTGCAATCATGGCCTCCAGTGATCTGCTCTAACAAGTCCCTGGGGAAGCTCCATCAGTAATGACACACATAGGGGTCCATTACTTCTTCAAGGTACTTTTGGGTTTTATTCTATCTTTAACTTCTTGAGAGATGTTTTTTCAATCTCCTTTTAATACCTTGGGATCATAGACTCAGTCCCACCAGCACCATGGGCTCCATTACAGTACTGAGCATCCATTTATCACCCTGTGGTGTTTTTCACATCTTCAAGACTCGCACAGCTAATTGGAGAGGTTCTGGTGTGGAGGAAGATTACAAAAAGCATCAAATAAAAATAATTCAGAGGATCTATTTCATTGCTCTTCTTTTGAGAATTTTATATTTAATTGGTATTGGGGCAGAGTGACACTTCAAGAAGCCTGGACATTGATAAAAAACCTCTGAGGTTCAAGTGTGTGGATGAAGCCGAAAAAGGCCAGCAAAACTGTTTAGAGACAAAGTTTTGAGCCTTTAAACAGTAAAGGTATTTATTTTCGGATCTGGGGAACTCCCAGCTCGTGCTGGACAGAGTTCCAAGGGTTAAGGGAAAGGGTTAGGATATTTATACATTAAAAGGTGTCCTGGTTTGGGCCAGGATGAAGGTGATTCTCTGTCTTGTGCTTTTGCTTTCAGCTGAGCCTCTTTAAGTAGTTGCTGAGATTGGCAGCGGGTCCCTCAGACAATGTCTGCTTTTGGGGCTGGTAACGCTTGATGTTTATAGGTACTGCTGGGGACTGGTATGCAGAGCCAAGGACACTGCTCAGCTCTGAGGAAAGCATTTTACCATCCAGGAGCCCTCCTTTGGGGAGGAACAGACAAGATAGATGTTAGAACTGACCAAACGGAGTATTCCATCCCATAGACGTCACACTCAGTATAAATTTGAGGGATTTTCCAAATTTCACTCTCTCCTTCCGGCGCCTCTTCCTGCTTCAGCTAGCTGCTTCCCTTCTTGCCTCTCATCCTGCTTCTTTCCCTGCCTCCAGCTCCCGACTGCTACCAACTCCAGGAGTCCAGCCTGGACTTTCCCAGGGCTACCCTGCAGCCTCAGTTGACGTGAGAGTTGTTGGGGGAGAAGGGGGAGGAGGGTGGTTCTCATTTTTTTTTCCTGTATTTCTGTATGTGTTCACTAATTTACTCTATCATTGCTGTTTCATTAAAGTCTTGTAGTTTAATCTCCAACTGAGAAGTCTCTCTCCCTTGTTCTCTCTCCCTTCTTCATCAAGGAGGAGAGAGAGTTATTAATAGAGAGCGTCTGTTTCGGTTTAACCGCCGGGCCAGTGTTAAACCTTGACAAAAGGGGAGGTTACATCATCCTTACATACATATTCATAAGATAGTAACATGTAATCATAATATTCATAACAGGCGGAGTCTGGGCAGAGTCGTCTTTTTGGGTATATGTCTCGAGGGTCTTTGGGGGTCTTCAGATGAAGTAACGAAGTCTTCCTCAGGTTGAACTTTTTACCTTTCTTGCTTTCAATGACTTCATCCTCTTGTTATAGAGGATAATTGGACCCTTGCAATAATCTTCCCCTTATCTGCTGGTTATGGCAGCCTCATTCTGTCTTCCGTGCAGGTGTTTGCACTCCCCCAGTGCCTAGCTATCCTTGGCAGTGCCAAGACTTACACTCCTAATTATCTCCAAGACAGAAGTTAATCCCGTTAGGGTCTTGACATGTATCAGCTGCTTTGTTCACTTCTTTCTCAGTTTAACCCTGAATTCTACTAGTTATGAATACAAATTCATTAACATATATTACAAGTTTTAATTCTACATACAGTAAATTCACACAAACAGCTTGGCCTGATCCACTCTCCTTACAGGAGTTAATCCTGTCAGGATCTTTTCTCTCTTTCATGGACAGCATTGCTCCTCACCTCCCCAAACACATTTCTCTCATTGGCTCCCTGGGAAGGGTCTAGGATAATTTGCCACCAACACCTTGTCAGTGCCACCACTTCTACCCTCCATCCAGCAGCTGCTGCTCGTTTAGCTCACTCATGTCCCCACGCTGCCTCTTCATCCCCACCCACGCACCCTGCATGGCACCAGCATCATCGGGGGCTCTGTGGGGAGCCCCGAGTGCTGGCAGCGATTGTCCTGTCACACAATGAGGGGATGGGGGCACCAGCAGAGAGCCCATTCCTGCCCTGCCTGCAGGACACCTTCCCTTAGGGGCAGGAGGAGCAATGCATTACAAGTGTCCCTTTCCAAAAGCTCGCAGCAGCCTCTCTTTCCTACGGCAGCTGCTTTCTGCACTGCCATCAGTAACTCACTGCAGGCTGCACTTTGCATTTCCCCCTAAGAAAGGGAACGGTCCTTATTGGCATCACCCAGCATGGACAGAATGTCCTCGCTTAGGAAGAAAACTCAACACAAAAAGGGGGGACACCGATTCCCACTGGCTCATGGGTGCCACCTGTGCCCTCCGTGCCTCCCACCAGCCCTGGCTCCTCCGCACTGGGTTTGCCCAGGGGCTCTGCAAGTGAAGAGGGGAAAGGTGGAGGTGGGGGCCAGTGAATCTAAATGAAAATATTCTCCAGGCAGTGCTCTGGGGGCCACACAGGTGTGGGGAGGTGGCAGCAGAGTGCCATATGGAGGTGCTGAACCAGTGCCAGCTGCCAGCCAAAGGTGACAAGTGGTGGTGGCAAACTGTCCCTGTTCCCCCCTGTGAATTTTTTATCTTTTCCTCCTATCAGACTTCTCCCCTGCAGACTACAGCTAGATGTTACAGCTCCTTTGCACCAGCTCCCAACCCATCTCCCTTAGAGAACTGCTGCACTCAGGCACAGCAGGAGTTTCCCTCTCTGCAAGCAGAGAAAAGTACAGCAATAGTTTCCTTACTGTTCCATTTTTGTTACCTTATTATTCAATTTTTAGTCATATAAATATTAGAACTAGCATTAGAATTACTTCTAGTATTAATATTTTTTTGTATCTAACTGCAATAATTAAAATGTTTTTATCTCAATCCATAAATATTCTTATGTTTTCCTCCATCCCACTTTTGGGTTGTATGTGAGCAAGTGACTTTGCGGTGCTCAGTGCCTTGCTGGGTTCAACTACAACAGTCTTTATTTGGGCCCAGCATGGGGCACAAAAGGCTGAGATAATGACAGATATGAACAGAGTGTGTTAAAACAAATTCGTTATAATTATTCCCTGTACGAGTTTAACAGTTGCTGGTCACCATGTTGGTTGGTTTGGTCTTAGAGCTGTGAGAGGTCACCACCCTCCTTGCTCCTTTTTGTGCTGTCAGCTCTGGAGCCTGCTCAAGGGCACCATTGGGCTGTGCTCTGTGGTGCTGATGGTGACACTGACCTGGGACCTGCAGTCAGAATGAACATCTCCTCCCTTCTTCGTTTGCCACCTCCTGCAGACTGTTAAGAATTACAGTTTTCACCATTTCTCTTAAGAGAAACCGGTGCAGGTTAAATCTCCATATTTTTTGTGTTATCTCCTCAACATTATTTATAATTACACTTTTCCCTTTTTCTCCTTCATGGAGAAGATATAATTACTGATCTTCTCATTCTCCCTATTGCTAATTACTGTAGTTGAATTTTTTTTAAATTTCTACTGTCCTTGGGATGCCAAAACACATTTCCCATTAATTCATCTGCCTCTTCATCCTGATTGGATGCTCTAGAGAAGACTGTCACTATGGTATCTGCCTTGTTGCCCTCTCCTGTGATCCTTTCCCATTCACACTCCACCCAATCCTCACTATGGTTCAGCTCTGGGCAATCAGAACTCTCCCTAACACACAGGGCCACCCCACCGCCCCTCCTGCCTGGCCTATTGCTGCACAACAAGTGGCACAAACTGCTGAAGGAGAAGCTGAATGGAGCCAGTTTGCAGAGGTGAATGCCATCCAGTTGGCTGTAGACACTGGGGAAGGAGAAAAGGGCCATATGCTCCATCTCTGTAATGACCCCTGGATGGTTACGAATGTCCCATGGGGATGGGTACAGCAATGGGAGCAGAACAACTGGAAGCATCTGGGCTGCTTCACCCTGGCAAGATGCTGTATCCCATTCATAGAACCTCTTTGTAAAAGTCCATCAGGTACCTGAGAGTTGGGCCATTGAAGAGCATCCAAAGAGGCTTAAGGATTGATTCCATGTACACATCAATATGATTGTATGAAATCATTTATTAACAATTTGCACTCACTTATATAGAGAAGCCTTGTTTACACCACCATATCATGCAGGTGGCTTTGTATTCCAATTACACGTTCCATTCTCACGGAACCACTCTTCTCACATAATTATTTTCCTCTTCTGTTGCCAATTAAGTTATCTCTTTCCCATTAGCTCATTTTTAGAAACCTGCAACTAGGCCTCAATAACCATTAACCCAATGTGGCCTAAGCTGAAGTAAGTCAGGATTGCTCACAATCTGTATATTTCTGAACTGCTTCCCCAACACTATAAAGTTCTTGAAGATATGAAGGAAATTACAAAAATGTAAAGAGCTATTTTGTGCGTTTGAGGCTTATTACATGAACTTCAGATAGTGAGAGAAGAATGAAAAAATATCCGATAAAGTCAAACTCAGAAGAAAACCCAAAGTATCTTTAAGTATTGATAGGCCCCACTGAGCCTGCCAGAGCCTCCCTATGGCCTTGTTAGAGCAGATCCCTGGAGGCCATGACTTCAGGAGCCAAAGGCCCTGTTCCTGTAGCTGTAATGCTGAGAAAACCTTTTGGTTTGTTGGATGCAACAGAAAGGCATATCCAGGCCTTCTCTGGTGTCTCTCAGCTCTCACTGGCTTTGCCTTGAAAACAAAACCCTAGGCTGATCCAGAACCCCTCTAGGTAACCCTCTAACACAAGGTGTGACTTGTTCTTTCCCTCCAGTCGGAACCTTCCAAGGTGACCTTTGTGGAGGTTTTGGACTACCGAGAGAAGTTCCATCATAAAGTTGTAGAACAGTTTGGGTGTGAAGCGATGTGACAGACCAGACTTGTGTTTCTCATGATCACTCCAAAAGGACTGCCCATACCACCTTTGTGAAAACTTCCCCATGGTAAAGCCTGAAGTTTTGCTGGGATGGGTAAAAACTCCTGGACACTTAAGCGTGATGTGGGCTGAGAAGAGCGTGTACCTCAGAGTCTGGGATGGATGCTTCTGATCCCATCCCTCTAATCAGTCGTGGTCTAGTATGGGAATTTAAGAATTCCTGAGCACAGCAGGCGGACGGAGATGCTCTGTCAGAAAGACTCAGCCTAAACCTGGAGGGAGCGGCCAGGGCTGGCAATGGCCAAGGAGAGATGGCCAATGGCTGCGGGGTGACCAAGGCCCTGGGACACCTTCACGCTCTCTCTGTGCCACCAAGGGCACAGAGCAGCCTCCTCTACCCTGCACCTCCATCTCTGGGCTCCCTTCAGCAGCCCTGGCTCTGCACCATAGCCCCTGATGGGACTCGCCCCCTCCGTGGCCATGCAGGGCCAATTGTACACGCATGGGATTCTCTCCCAGGCACTTGACAGCCCAGAACAGCTCCCTCCAGGCTCTCCCACCTCCCCTCACCTCTCTCCCAGCACAGCCCGGTTACTGCTGGCCACACACCAATGCCCACCCAAGGCTGCTCTGGGCAGTCCCACCACAGCCCCATCCCCTCTGAAGGGCACAGCAGCTCCCAGGGAGCAGAGAGAGCTCAGAGCCCCAGATGGGTGGCCATGCATGGCAAAAGGAGCAGGAGGCACACTGTGTCCCCTGCTCTCCTCTCCAGGAGATGCGCAGAGGTCTGCAGCCCCTCTGGGCCATCCCCTCTCCCCAGCCCAACACAAAAGCCCTGGCCCTTGTGCTCCTCAAGAGCTCTGACTGCTCCAGGCACAGAGCAGCCTTCCCAGGGCTGCTGCAGCAGCAAGGGAGGGGTTTTCATTTTCCATTCATACACTGAACAGGGATAGCAGACAAAATATTTCCTGCAGGTTTATTTATTTCATTAAAATTGAGTGGAAGCTCTGCACTTAAACAGTGTTTGTTTAAAAAATTGGGCAGATAGTAAAGTAGGAGGGATGAATAATGATGTTACTTTGAAGAAATTAAAATCACAGCTGAAGAAAAAGGAGAAGAATATAAAAAATTCAGACTTGGAATGTCCTGACACATACTCTGAGTCATTTGCAGAAGACAGGAGGCAGCCCATGTCTGCTAAAAAATGCTAACCATTTCCTCAGAGAACCCTTGAGCTCCTGGTTCCTCATGCTGTAGATGAGGGAGTTCACTGCTGGAGCAACCACCGAGTATAGAACTGTGACCACGAGGTCCAGGGATGGGGAGGAGATGGAGGGGGGCTTCAGGTAGGCAAACATAACCATAGTGATAAACATGGAGAGCACAGCTAGGTGAGTGAGGCAGGTGGAAAAGGCTTTGCGACGTCCCTGCTCAGAGGGGATCCTCAGCACGGCCCTGAAGATCTCCACATATGACACCACTATGAAAGCAAAACACACAAATGATCAACAGGCACTGAAAACAAGAAGGCCAAGTTCCCTGAGGTAGGAGTGTGACCAGGAAAGCTTGAGGATCTGGGGGACTTCACAGAAGAACTGGTCCAGGGCATTGCCCTGGCAAGGGGGCAGTGAAAATATATTGGCCATGTGCAGCAGAGCAGTGAGAAACCCAGTGCCCCAGGCAGCTGCTGCCATGTGGACACAAGCTCTGCTGCCCAGGAGGGTCCCATAGTGAAGGGGTTTGCAGATGGCCACGTAGCGGTCGTAGGACATGATGGTAAGGAGATAAAACTCAGCTGTGAGGAAGAAGACAAAGAAAAAGAGCTGTGAAGCACATCCTTTGTAGGAGATGTCCCTGTTGTTCCAGAGGGAATTGGCCATGGCTTTGGGCAGAGTGGAGGAGATGGATCCCAGGTCGAGGAGGGAGAGGTTGAGGAGGAAGAAGTACATGGGGGTGTGGAGGTGGTGGTCACAGGAGATGGTGGTGATGATGAGGCTGTTGCCCAGGAGGGCGGCCAGGTAGATGCCCAGGAAGAGCCACAAGTGCAAGAGCTGCAGCTCCCAGCTGTCTGTAAATGCCAGGAGGAGGAACTCAATGATCGAGCTGCTGTTGAACTTGGACTTCTTTTCACCTTGGAGCACTGATCAAGGATGAAAATGAACAAAGTTAGGGGAAACACGTCTAGAACATCAAAGACAATTTCCATATCTTCTTTTCCGGGCACACACTTTTTATATAAGATCTTTCCTTCAGCTCTAAGTATGGATCTCTGACTGCTGCTGGCTGACTGTGTAGGGAGGAACAGAACATCTGTGTGAAGGCTACTACAGAGTCAGATCTGCTATGAAGCTGTGAGTCCAAGGGATCAGGGGGTCAGGGGAAAGAACTACTGGTCAACTTTGTCATATCAAAGCAGTGCTAAAAAAAAGGGGTCATCAGCATCTGCATTCTTAGAGCTGAAGAACCAGGTTGGCAGAAGGAAGTTTCAGAGAGGTTTAGGTTTTTATTTCAGCTCCCCTCATCTCTCCTTGGGAATATTCTTGGATGTCTCAAACCCTCAGATTTTCTGCTGCACTCAGGGAGAACAGAGCAAGGCAAGAGGATTACCTGTGGCTGCGTGTAGAGAAGGGGGAGCTAGTCTGATGAAGGGAGGGTCAGCTCCTCCCCAGCCTCACAGAGGGCATTTCCCAGAGCTCCAGAGGGCAGAGGGAAGATGGACACCTTGCCATTGACACATCTGCTGCCTGGAGCTGCTCCAGCCAGGAGCTGGTTCCTTGGCCCCATCTCCCTTCCTGCCCCTGCTCACAGAGCCCAGCCCCTGGGTGCCCAGCTCTGCCCTGCAGCCACTCGAGGGGTGTAGGGGCTAAAGAACAGGGCACACAGCCCGGAGGACAATGGAAAGGGGAGGCTGAGCTCAGCTGCTGGAGGGTGGTGGGTGGAGGCACTTCCAGAGGTTCCCAGTCTCCCTCCAGGTGATGCTTGAGGAGTCTCAGCCCCCGCTCTCCCCTGCACAGATGAGTTTCCATCCCACCAAGCTGAGCCAGAGACAAGTGGAAGCAGAGTCTGAGGAGAGCCCAGACTGGAGCAGGAAAGCCCTGCCCTGAAGGGACTCCTGAAAAGTCCTCTCAAAAATATTCTGGGCATCACCTGGAGCAGTGAGCAGCCCTGAGCAATTCAGCCCTCTCTGAACAGTACAAGGACCCTGCCCTGTCCTCCCTGTCTCCTTCCAGCCACAGCTTCTGCCAGCACCAGGGAGCTCCCCGGGCAGGCTGAGAGCTGCCCCTGGCAGGCAGCAGAGTCCCTCCCCCAGCACACAGCTTCTGGGCTGCAGGACCCTGCTCTGAAGGACAGCCCTGGGCACCCATGCCTGCACATCCACCCTCACTCCTCTTCACAATTGCCCACCTCCAGCCCCTTCCCCCCTTACAGCTCCCATCAGCTGTGGCTCTGCAGCTTTAGGAGATGCCTCCAGGAACTGCACCAACACTGCCCTGCACCAGACACTCACCATGTCAGAAGCTCTGAAGATTCTTTTCCGCTGAGCTGGCAGTCATCCCCTCCATCTTCCCCCCCTTGAAGCTTTCTCTGCCTTGCTCATCTCCCTGAGATACCCTGGCAGTGCCTTCACCCTGCTGCCTCTGCAGAGGAGCTGCTCCTGCCCAGAGCTGTCTTTCTGCAGCACTGCCTACTTGCCAGCATTTCCCTCCATCCCAGGAGCCCAGCTCACAACTGTCAGGAGCCCTCTGGGGGTTTGATGCTGAGCCCATGACAATTGCTCAACAGGGAATGAGAGGAAGCTGCAGAACCTTCTCAACAAGTCCAAGGCAGACTCCATGTCCAAAGTTTCTTGCTGTGTGCCTGGGTCCCCCAGAGGGATGCCACTGAGGAAGTGTCCCCAGGGTGTGGTGGGAGCAGGAACCAGGAGGCAGCAATAGCAGGTGGGAAAAGGAAGGTGAAGGTGTCTCTGGTGCTGAGGAAGCCTGGATGTGTGTCAGGAGTGCAAAGGGCCCAGCCCTGAGCCCATTCCCCAAAGGTGCCAGACCTGACCCTCAGCTCCTGGGAAGGGAGATCCTGTCTTTCCCTCTCCTGGCAGCAATGGGATGTGGAGATGGAATAAGATCATATAATCGCAGAATTAGAACATCATATAATAATTTAGATTGGAAGGGACATCTCAAGGTCATTAAGTCCAACAGTAAGCAGGGCCACCCTCAACTAGATCAGGTTTCTCAGAGCCTCCTCAAGCCTCAACTTGAATATCTCCGCAGATGAGGCCTCAAACACCTCCCTGGGAAACCTCTTCTGGCTTATCCATTGCCCTCATGGTAAAGAACTTTTTCCTAGCATCCAATCCAAATCTACTCCTGTCTAACTTAAACCCATTTCCCCTCATCCTATCACTCCAGGATCTTGGAAACAGTCCCTCACCGGAATTCTTGTAAGATTCCTTCAGTACTGGAAAATCTCCCCAGAACCTTCTTTTCACCAGGCTGAATACCCCAAGCTCCCTCAGCCTGTCTTCTTAGGTGTTCAAGCCCCCTGATCATTTTCGTGGCCCTCCTCTGGACCCACTCCATCAGGTCTGTGTCCTTCCTGTATTGCGGGCTCCAGAGCTGGATTAAATACTCCAGGTGCAGCTTCTATCAGTGCAACCACCCACAATATCTGAGTTCTTTCCTTTGGGGGATGGTGCAACACATATGGTGCTACAGTCAGTACCACACAGGAGGATGAAAGAGGGCAAGGAGAAAACTTGTGTGTAAAATGAGGGGATTCCACATCTCTGCAATGGTAGATGTAGCTCTCAATTCTGAGTAGGAAAGGAGAAGTCTGCCTTAGAGAATATTCACTACTCTGAATGTGTAGTTTAGTTTGAAACCATTAGAATGCATGATTTGAAAATAAAACTTTTTTCATTTAATTCATCAAAAAAAAAAAAAAAGAAAAGGGAAGAGCATATACCCTCATGAGAAGACAAAAGAGAGTGACCTCATGAGAGCACTAATGAGTTATCAATAACATTTGTGATCAAACTGGTCAATGCAACAATTGGGCCTAGAATATAAGGGAAAATTTCAAATTTGGGTTTCTTGCTGCTTCATTTGCATCACATATAGCAGCAGGAAAAGCCTTTGATAAGAATTGATAAAATCATAAAATACATCAATTAGCTTGTTAGCTTACAGATTTAATTAGGCAAGGCTTATCAGTTATATATGTTATTATTGCTTTTATATTACTAGTATGTTATTGCCTTTGTATTAGTATATATGTTATTATTGCTTTTGCGTTATTGGTATGTTATTGCTTTTACATTATTAGTATGCTGTTTATGACAATATATCATTAGCATGTTATCTTACGTAATGAAATAAGTCAGAATTGCTCAAAAAACAAAAAGGGGAATATGTTGGGGAAACAGTTCAGAAATATACAGGTTGTGAACAATCCTGACTTACTTCAGCTTAGGCTACAGTGGATTAATGGTTATTGAGGCCTAGTTACAGTTTTCTAAAAATGAGCTAATGGGAAAGAGATAACTAATTGGCAGTAGAAGAGAAAAATATTTATGTGAGAAGAGTGATTCCATGAGAATGGAATGTGTAATTGGAATACAAAGCCACCTGCATGATATGATTGTGTAAACAAGGCGTCTCTATATAAGTGAGTGCAAATTGTTAATAAACGATTTCATACAATCATATTGATGTGTACATGGAATCAATCCTTAAGCCTCTGCAGACTTTTTTCCCACATTAAACAGTCTTCTGTACATCATTATGATCCAAAATTAGTTCTCAGAGGTTTTGTGATAACACTTTCCGGCCATTTGGTATATTAGGGCAATAGGATGGCAAAAATTTCTGGATGCTGGAGTGTCAATTTTTGTCACACTCCAAGGTGAGGCTCTCGTGGCACAGCTGGTTAAGACCCAGTACTGCAATGCCAAAAGCCCCGGGTTCAAGACTCCACAGAGAGCCTCACCTTGGAGGCGATGAGCGCTAGTGGCGCAATAAAGGTAATACAGTGCTTGAGAGTGAGCTAGTCTGTGGCTGTGAGTTTCACCTTTTATTGCCCCCTTGGTCTTGCACATACTCAATAGGGGGCCTGCCCTAATTGGGCACAGGTGGATTTGATACTGGCTCACACCCACTTCTCGGTAATCAGAGGTGTCTGACTGCTTTGTTCCACTACAGTCATCCTTCCACCAAAACAGTGCTGTCTAGATTTGAAATATTATCTTAAGTGATTACAAAACTGTGTTTATGTGCTAGAGGTATTTTTGCATTAGGTATTGCTATAATACATATCCCTATCACAAAGCAGGATTTTGATACAGCTATTCAAATGTCACTGTCTTTTCAAATTTCCTTATCAGATTACCTTGGAGGTATATAGTTCAACAAATTGTTACAGTCCCTGAAAGTTAACAATCCAGCGTTCTATTTTATCAACAGTACCACTAAAGAGAGCTCCTACTCTATTCCTGGATGGATCTGCTCACTCACAGAAAGCTTGGCATGATTCTGCTTCAGACCAATGGTGATCACGTTGTGCTAGAGGAAGGATCAGCACAGGTCATAGAATTGCATGCAGCTATAGAAGCCTTTTGATTATTTTCAGCACCAGATATTAATAATGTAGTGGATTCTCAGTATGTTTGTGGAGTGTTAGTCAGAATAGATGCTTTTTTATCTTAAACATAGTTATTAGGCCTATCTTTACCCTGTTTTCAGAATTGTTGCAACTGGTAAACGCTCAAAATCACAATTATTATGTTATGCATACCTGTTCTCATACACAGTTACCAGGACCCATCACTGAAGGTAAGAGTATCACAGACTCATTAGCAGTAGTGCCAGTGCCAAATGTATTGCAACAAGCACACCTGATGCATAATTTCTATCATAATAATTACAGAAGTTTAGTGAAACAATTTGGCATCACAGTAAGGCAAGCCAAAGAAATTGTTCAAATCTGTCCTGACTGTCAATTAGTTACACCAGCTCCCACTTGGCTAACAGCTCTTCCTAGGGGGCTGCAGCATAACGAGGTGTGGCAATCAAATGTTGCACACATTCAGTCATCTTAAATATGTGCATGTATCAATAGATATCTATTCTCATTTCATGGTAGCTACTGCTCATGAAGGTGAAAAGGCAAAGGATGCACACCTACATTTTTTGAAAGCAATTGCTACTATGGGTCTGCCATCTGTTGTTAAAACTGATAAGGATCCTGTATATGTATCTGCTACTCTTCTGGAATTTTTTAAAGAATGGGGAATTACACATCATACTGGCATACCTCATTCACCAACTGGGCAAAGTATAGTGGAAAGGTCCCATCTTACATTGAAGCATATGCTAAGTAAATTAAAAGGCAAATTTAGATCAAATGCTATGCCCCATGAAAAATTAGCAAAGGCAACATTTGTACACAATTTGTTTAATAGAAGGGATGACAATTTCACACTGAATGAAAAAAGATCATTAAAAGAGAAGTGCATGTTCTAGTGTGGTAGATAAATGGTTGGGTCTGGTACCATTACTGACATAGGGTCGTGGTTATGGCTGTGTTTCTCTCTCTACAGGACCTTATTGGCTTCCAGCAATGCGGATTTGCCCTCATCATCAACTATCACCACCACCTAACGATTAGCAGGGATGAATCCATGGATCATTTGGTCGATGTGGTCAGTGTCTCTACCACTGTGTCCTGGTTTGGGCCAGGATAAAGGTGATTTTCTGTCTTGTACTTTTGCTTTTAACTAAGTCTCTTTAAGTAGTTGCACTTGCTGAAATTAACAGCAAGTTTCTCAGACAGTGTGTGCTTCTAGGATTGATAACACTTGATGTTTATAGTTACTGCTAGAGACTGGTATGCAGAGCCAAGGACAATGCTCAGCTCTGAGGAAAACATTTTACTGTCCAGGAGGATAAAGAGGTCCCACCTGAGCCCTGCTTTGGGGAGGAACAGACAAGAGAGATGCCAGAATTGACCAAACAGAGTATTCCATCCCATACACGTCATAATCAGTATAAATCGGCATCACGAATGCCGAGACGGACTTCTGGATTTCCGGATTTCCTGATTTCCTGCTTCCCTTCCTTCACCCGGCATCCTGGAAGGATTCCATTCGTTTCGTCTGCCTGTGGTCCTGATCCATGCCAGACCATATCTGTGTGTTCCTGCCTCCAGTTCCCGACTGCTGCCGACTCCAGGAGTCCAGCCTGGACTTTCCCAGGGCTGCCCTGCAGCCTCAGTGGTGACGTGAGAGTTATTGGGGGAGAGGGGGGAGGAATGTGGTATCCATTTTCCTGTATATTTGTATATATTTAGTAATTTTACCTATTTATCATTACTGTTTCATTAAAGTTGTGTAGTTTAGTTTCCAACCCATAAGTCTCTCTCCCTTATTCTCTCTCCTTTCTTTATCAAGGAGGAGAGAGACATTAATAGAGAGCGTCTGTTATTCTGTTAAATTGCCGGGCCAGTGTTAAACCGTGACACACTGACAACAATCAAAGCAGATGAAAACGTTGGAGCAGTGTACTGGGCTCATCTGCTGAGTCCACCACTGTTTCGGCCACTGACATGGTGGGATGCATCTTTCCCAATCACCAACGATACCACTTGTGTAGGTGGCATCTGGGTACAGTCAACAGTGAGTCAATGGAGAGAAAATGTCACTTTGTATAATGTCTCTTAAACAGTAGATAACTGGCCTGTCTGTGTTACCAATGCTAACAATCATACATTCTGTATCACATTTACTCCTCAGTGACATATATTAGCTGTACGTGTGACTGATAGGATTACTAATTACACTAGTATTGATTTACCAGGTGTTACAGGACAAGAATATAGTTTAACTTGTAGAATTTGTTATCCTTACTGTAAAGTTTTTAAGCAAATGAATGTAATCACACATATTACTTGGGAACCATGCATGGGATTATTACCTTAATGAGTAAACCTGAATTATACTGTGTAAGATACAGAAATAATACATGGGGGGCCCTATGGAGTATTCATGAGGGTCGAATCTACGGAGTGGAAAAGCAAAGGATATTTTGGAGCCATATTTCAAATTTATTAAAACCATTCTGGCAGCACAGTCCAAGCTAATCTATGACAACCAGCACTGCCTTTTGTAAACATAACTAAGGCTCAGATTACTTGAAACAAAGGAAATAATCCCATGGTGTGTTTTTTTGTGTTTATGATCACTCTATGGCTATTTGTACTACTCATCCTTATGTATATGGGATTGCTAATCTAGGCAATTTAGATATTAGAAGATTAATAAATTTGAATTAGCTTTTAAGAATATCACTTTTAAGACATTTATTCAGCCTGAAGATAAAAGAAATAAGTTTTAAGTGGTACCGTTCCAACAGAGGTCTGAACTGTGGTTTCTTGTGAACATGACCTGGACATGTGAAAGTGAAAATGGATTAGATCATATCATAAGAGTGTTACATAGCAATGGAAGAGAGGTTAAGAGAAGGACCAGCCAATTTATAGGTTGTCTAATATCTGCCATTATATCAGCGATTGTCATTATCAGTTCCATGGCTGCTTTGGTTGCAGCACTAACAACATCAATTCAAACGGCACAGGAAGTTAAACATGCACTGTTAAATGTGACCGAGGATATGAAAATGCAAACAGCAATAGATGAGAAAATGCTGGTGAGACTGGATGTGCTAGAGACTAGTGCGATTTGGCTGGGTGAACAAGAAGCAGCACTGCAGACATATGTGATGTTACAGTGTGATTGGGAATATCATAAGCAAGATCTGTGTGTCATGTCATCAGAATGGAATAGCTCATTATATGAGCGGGATGTTGTAAAAGCTCATCTGCAAGGAGCCTTTGAAGGGTCAGTTAAACACCATCTACAGACCCTAAAACATCAGTTGGAACAAGTGCTACTATGACACGATGTGCATACAGACAAGATATGGCAATCACTGAATAATGATCTGAGTTGGTTAAATCCTAAACAATGGTTCACAAGATTGAATTTGAGGATCTGGGTTCACCAAGGTCTGCTGACTCTGTCAGGAATAATAATTGTGGTAATTATTAGATTGATTGCTAAAATTATCTTAAGTACCAGGAGGATGGAAGAAAAGACAGTTCAGTTGGTTCTTTCAAATTTAAAAATGGGGAATTGTAGCTGAATACCAGACAGGCAGATGTGTGGGATAGAGGAGTGTTGTGAATTCTCTGGCACTCACCCTGAAGAAGAGCAAATAGCTGTAAATATCCTAAGGAATTTGCAATATGAACGATATTATGTCCTGGTAGCAGGTGCCTCCTGTGGGAGCAGTTAGATAAGGTTTTATGCTACTAGAAAGAGCACTTGGAGGTGCAAATTGTAGATCAGTGAATAGATATTGGGATACTATATAAGTGTATCGAACCACACAATAAATGATTCTGATTGTGCACAGCAACCAGTGTCTGTGCATTCATGTCTTCCGTCAGAGGGTTTGTTGTTTCTCCAAGAGGTTCTGGTTTCTTTCCAGGGTGTGGGCTGAGTTTGTGGGTTGGGGTTTGATTCAGGGCTTGGGCGAGGGCTGTTGTTAAAGCTGAAGTTGTACTGCTGGACATCTGGGCTGTGGAGGAGGGCGGGCACCTGAGAACACCTGAGGGTGTGGGGTTACAGGGTTGGGCTTTGCCTTTGAGGTGTGGGTGAGGTGGGGATCAGAGAAGTGGATTCTGTTCAGTGTGAGGGGCAGCATTTAGGGGAGTGTTAAGGCTTCAGGTTCCTGGTTAGAAGCAGGGCCAAGGCTTATCAGGAATGTTTCCTCAGTCGGTGTTGCTGCACCCTCAAGGTTTGCAGCACCACATTTTACCTCATCCAAATCTTTCATCTCTGTTGGCCAAGCCCATTCTCCCTCAACATCCACATCCCTTTAGTTCCAGTTGCTCCCTGACCTCCTCACCTTGTCATGGTCAGTCTTGTGATGACTTCCATGAACCCTGATCATTTTTGAGGCTCTACTTCTGCCTTTCTCTTTTCTTCCCCTCCCCGTTTCTGTCTTCAAAGAGCTCTTGGAGTGAAAGATTCCTTGAGTCACACAATATTCCATCTTGGAAGAGACCCTTGAGCATCATCTTGTCAGAATGCCCTGCTCAATGCGAGCTGGACCAGGTGAGGCTTCTCAAGGTGCTCCCCAGCATTGCTTCATCCACAAAGGCTCTGAGAGTGCCTTTTGTCCCACCCCACAGTGGGATTATGAAGACAGGAAACATCATTGGATCAAGTGCTGGTCACTGAGGCACCATCACTGTCTGCTAGGACTTTGAACCACTGATGGCACTTGACCCTCATCATCTTGTGAACATCCCACCCACACCATCCTCAGGGTCATCAATCCAGACATCACCAATCTGGCTCTTAAGGGGCAATGATAGACCATGTCAAAGGGTATACTGAAGTCCAGGTGCACCTCATGCCCTTCTTTCCCCTGTCCATTCTGGTTTAGCAATCCCTTTATTGTCCTGGACTGCAGGATCATTGGCCCCATCACTATACCAGGGAGAGGTAATGCTGACCAGCAGGTAATTATCCAGTCCTCTTTCCTGTCCTTCATGGCTGACAGAAATGCCCTATCCAAGGTGCAGTTACCCTCTCAGGACAGGCCTTCGAGTCTATGAGTCTTCCAGAGATAGTGACAGCAAGCTCAGCTGTGGGAAAAAAGTCTGCAGAGGCTTAAAGATTCCATGTGCACATCAATATGATTGTATGAAATCGTTTATTAACAACTTGCACTCACTTATATAGAGAAGTCTTGTTTACACCATCTTATCATGCAGGTGGCTTTGTATTCCAATTACACATACCATTCTCATGGAAAGATTGTTCTCAAATAATTATTTTCCTCTTCTGTTGCCAATTAAGTTATCTCTTTCCCATTAGCTCATTCTCAGAAAGCCTCTAACTAGGCCTCAATAACCATTAACCCAATGTGGCCTACATTGAAGTAAGTCAGGATTGCTCACAACCTGGATATTTCTGAACTGTTTCCCCAACATATTCCCCTTTTTGTTTTTTGAGCAATTCTGACTTATTTGGTTACGTAAGATAACATGCTAATGATATATTGTCATAAACAGCATACTAATAATGCAAAAGCAATAACATACCAATAATGCAAAAACAATAACATACTAGTAATATAAAAGCAATAATAACATATATAACTGATAAGCCTTGCCTAATTAAATCTGTAAGCCAACAAGCTAACTGGTATATTTTATGATTTTTATCAAGTCTTACCAAAAGCTTTTCCTCTTGCTATGTGTGATACAAATGAAACAGCAAGAAACCCAAATTTCAAATTTTCCCTTATATTCTAGGCCTAATTGTTGCATTGACCAGTTTGATCGCAAATTTATTGATAACTCATTAGTGCTCTCATCATGAGGTCATGCTCTTTTTTCTTCTCATAAGGGTATAAGCTCTTCCCTTGTCTTTTCCCCCTTTTTTTAATTAAATGAAAAAGGTTTTATTATCAAATCATGTATTCTAATGGTTTCAAACTAAACTTGAAGAAATTTCTTTCTATCACACCACTCCTCTTCACAGTATCCAGTATTTTGCAGTGCAGCTTTAAGCATCTTTTAAACTGTTCTCTTAAATAATAGATCAAGTTATAATCAATGTGCTGTCACGGTTTAACACTGACCCGGCAATTAAACCGAATAACAGACGCTCTCTATTAATCTCTCTCTCCTTGATAGAGAAAGGAGAGAGAATAAGGGAGAGAGACTTATGGGTTGGAAACTAAACTACACAACTTTAATGAACAGTAATGATAAATAGGTAAAATTACTAAATATATACAAATATACAGGAAAATGGATACCACATTCCTCCCCCCTTTCCCCCAATAACTCTCACGTCACCACCGAGGCTGTAGGGCAGCCCTGGGAAAGTCCAGGCTGGACTCCTGGAGTCGGCAGCAGTCGGGAACCGGAGGCAGGAACACACAGATATGGGCTGGCACGGATCAGGACCACAGGCAGACGAACGGACAGGATCCTTCCAGGATGCCAGGTGAAGGAAGGGAAGCAGGAAATCAGGAAAAGATCTGGCTCGGCCCTCGTGATGCCTCAAATTTATACTGAGTGTGACGTATATGGGATGGAATACTCTGTTTAGTCAATTCTGGCATCTATCTTGTCTGTTCCTCCCCAAAGGAGGGTTCAGGTGGGACCTCTTTACTCCTTCTGGACGGTAAAATGTTTTCCTCAGAGCTGAGCAGTGTCCTTGGCTCTGCATACCAGTCTCTAGCAGTAACTATAAACATCAAGTGTTATCAATCCTAAAAGCACACACTGTCTGAGAAACTTAGCTAAAAGCAAAAGTACAAGACAGAAAATCACCTTTATCCTGGCCCAAACCAGGACAGTGCCCATCAAAGTAGGTTGTTTTAAAATACCTGGAGTTAGCATAAAAGCAGAGTAGTGACACTACCTAACTGAAGTTATTTTTTTATTTTTTTTATATGCAAATGTCTTCATCTTTTTATATGGCTTAACAAATTAAAAAGATTCTATTTCATGGATAGCTAAAATCTCCTGTCAAAGAAAAGAAAATATCACTAGCTTTCCTGAGTAGCAGGTAACTGTCAAGTTACTGCATACCAAGATTCAGGCCTGGACATTTGATGCCCAGAACAATGTAAAAATATTTACACTTCTTCATACCTTTCAGAAGGCATTAGGGAAACGTTTCTTTTATTGTCTTTTTAATGAGGTTATGTGGTGTCCTTTCCTCCCGCTCCCAGCAGGGCTCACAGCTACAGTATCTGCGGGGGCAGAGGCAGCACCTGCAGCTGTAGCAAGCTGGCTGGCAGCATCACCAGCCACACAAAGGGGGGTTGAAAAGCAGCCGTGGGGGAAAAAAGCGGGGGGGGGGGTTTCTTTCTCTCCGCAGCAATTCTCGGTCTCTGAAAAACATTCTCATGACTTTATCGTACTCCTTACCAATATATGAGAAAAATTTAACAACACCTACCAAAAACTTTAAAAACCAAAACACTATTACTACCAAAATCTGGTGGAATCAGCCTAAAATAAAATAAATCAGTACAATCTCCCAAACCAAATACTTGTATCAAAAATATTATCACTGTGAATCCACATTTAAAGGCATTTGTTTCCATGGCCGAACCCATCTACTCGGTACCCAACACACTCCAGTACCTGTAAGTAAGCACATATAACCTCGACCAGTCAGTTTCACAGTTGTAAATAAAGGAGACAGACAAAGAAACAATAATAATCATCAGAATAGAACCTCCTGAGACAGAAACAATTTACCACGGGGTGAACTGGGGCCTTTTGTGAAGCTTAAAGAGGAAGCTAAGCAAAAAGGCATCCCTCCCTCACTCTTAAGTGACAATTTTACTTATGGCCATCTAAAAGCCTTAGTAGAGGAATGGCCCACCAGGTCAAATTTTGGGGAAAGATCTGGAAATTCCCATAATTCAAGAAACTAAAAAGCTCTCTCTCTGCTAATAGAAAGCAAAAAGACGGCAGAGAGAGGAGACAGATCCTGATCCCGGTTCAGTAAATTCTACTGACCCCCTGAATAAACCATGGGAAACCATCCCTACAAATCAAAATGATTGATCCAAAAATAATAAACAATCAAATCCTAAAATATCCAGTCCTCCAAACGACTGGCAAAATGTACTGATGCAAACACTTCAAAAATACAAAATATGTGTCTTGAATCAATTTTGTTTTCTTCCTGCTCTTTTTGAAACATGCTGTCAATTAACATATCTTTACCTTACCAGATGCCTGACAGA
Source organism: Calypte anna (assembly GCF_003957555.1). Classification (NCBI taxonomy): domain Eukaryota; kingdom Metazoa; phylum Chordata; class Aves; order Apodiformes; family Trochilidae; genus Calypte; species Calypte anna. Next base: position 14,843,021 of record NC_044276.1, on the reverse strand, counting down.
CACCTAAAAGATAAGAATGCTTATCAGGTCGCCTCCTGGTGCACGGTGGAGACAAAGACAATGAAATTAAGCAGGACACCAAAAGACTGAAAGATAAGAATGACTCATCTCCAGGAAGTCTGTGTGTATCTGGGACTTATGCAAAAAAGAGACCCGTCTTTTTTTCACTGTATAAAAAACCCCAGGAGAAAAGAAGTTGCAGTTTTCCTCTAGACCCCCCCTTCTCTCGGCACTTTGGTTTCCAGCTACGGGGCAGACACAGCAGAGGATCGGAAAAGCAGAGAACACAGATCAGCAGGAGCGGCTCCAGCCAGAGGCTAAAGCCGGTGCACGGTGATAACATCCTAATTACTCCCTCGTCTCTTTTCTTTTCTTAACGACTCTTCTCTCCAAAGTAGCTAATTGTGTAAATTCTCTCCTCTTAATGGTGGTATTGTTTCTTTTCCCTAAAATAAATCCTGGTAACTTGTTTAAATCATAAAGCTTGTTATTTTTGTAAATTCATGCGTCATCTATGAGTAGTGGCTGAATTTTCCTCACAATCAAAATATAAAATAATAACTCGGATTGTAACATCTTTAATTGGCATCACGGACAGGATAAAATTGAGGAAAATATCAGAGCCTGCTCTGTCTGACATCTGAATTGCAAAACTAACTCTTAAAGAAATTTAAAACAATTTAAAGCAAAACTAAAAACAAATGGAGTCTATAGCTTATTCTGCCAGTTCCAGTGGTGTTCAAAACCAGACTGTTTCCTTCTATAAGGAGGAAGAATTCCACGAATATGCTCTGGTTCGTCCCTTCTGGGACCACCTAACAACTCATAAATATGCTCCGAAGGATACTCTTTATGATTTGATTTACAAAAACTATAAGAAGGAAGACTTTACTGCCCTTGCTAAATCTGTAAAAATTTTAGACAATCATTCTGCTCTTGACAAAGAATCCAAAAAGTGAGTGAAAAAACTTGGGGTAGACTATTTCAGCGCTCGTGCCTTTTTTATCCTGGCCGCTATATTTTGGCAGGAGAAAGAATTGCGCCAAAAATTAGAAAATCTTGAAAGTGGCATGTTGGTAGAATTGGGAGACTTCATAAAAGTCGACGCAGCTGAGGAATCTGGAGAGCAAAATTCTGAAATCCGTGTTAACCTTGGTCCGATGTTGGAGTGCCCCCCATCTATGTCTGAATATACAACAGACAAAGGAGAGTATGTCTCTCCTGCAAGGCCACGTAAGAAAACGGTGCATTTTGCATCCAAAAAGGGGAAAAACTGACCCTCCATTTTAAAAACAAAGCCACAGCCAAAAAGCTGCTTACACACGTACTCCCCCTCAGACTGTTAACCCACCCGAGGGACAAATGGCTGCATTACGCCAGTAGGTCAGCACATTTATAAAATCTGGGGCTAAGAGATTTGATAAATTGAAGAAAAAACTCTAGCAGCTCGCTGTAATGAGCGAGAAGGCCTCTACACAGTCTTCCTCCTGCCATGAGTCTTCTGATAGTTCAGAAGATGAGAGCATGCCTATAACACATAAGCGTCTGCGTCCTGTAATAAGAGCAGAACATACACATGAACTAGATACAAGACGAGAACAAGTTACTCATAAAGAATTTCCATACTCTCCTCTGGAGCTGACACAATTAAAAAGACAATTTGGCAGATCACCCTTGGAAACTGATATAGATTATGTAGTAAGGGTTTCATCTTCGAGTGGAGACCACATATTATAAGAAAAAGAAGCGTCAGGCCATTGGGGTGCTGGAGTTATGTTAATTACTGGTAATCCCAGAGCTCCATGGTCCCTGACCCAACAAGCTGCTTATAATGTGGGCTTCACTGACCCCATAGCAAGGGGAGACCCCCATGTATTGCGAGGGGGTCTCACCCAGCTACTGGACAATGTTCATAAAGCCAGTGTGATCCAAATGATTTATGACCATGCTCTGGTGGTTAACCAGGAGGATCCACTTATGCTAAAGGTAAAACCTGAAAGAATAGATATTCTCATCCAAGGGTTACCTGCACAACTGCAAAATCTAGCCCTACAGATCAAGGCTAGAATTGAAAATTCAAATGCAAATTTTCTGCTTGGCACAAACTACACTTGGTCTGATCTGCTTACTGAATTGACAGTATTTGGATGCAAATATGTGGCATCTGAAGCTGATCCTACATCTGTAAAAATTCTTCAAACCTCAGCAAATTATAATGATAACCCAAAATTGACTTATGCTGCTGCAGGTGCCATGCCTCCCAAAAAAAGCAAAAAAGCAAAGCTTAAAGAGGAAGCTAAGTGAAAAGGCATCCCTCCTTCAATCTTAAGTGACAATTTTACTTATGGCCATCTAAAAGCCTTAGTAGAGGAATGGCCCACCAGGTCAAATTTTGGGGAAAGATCTGGAAATTCCCATAATTCAAGAAACTAAAAAGCCCTCTCTCTGCTACTAAAAAGAAAACAAAAGGACGGCAGAGAGAGGAGACAGATCCTGATCCCAGTTCAGTGAATTCTACTGACCCCCTGAATAAACTGTGGGAAACCATCCCTATAAATCAAAATGATTGGTCTGAAAATAATGATCAATCAAATCCTAAATTATCCAGCCCTCCAAAAGACTGGCAAAATGTGCTAAGATTGGTCTTGAATAAAAATGGTGATTTAGAACTTACTTGTGCTGTGGGACCAAAGTGCTACCCTGTAACATTTGTTGTAGATACCGGTGCACAGATCTCCACACTAAAATATGATGTGGCCAAAAAATGTGGCATTAATTCTTCTCTGAAGGCAATATTCATGAGTGGTGCTTTGGGAAAACCAGTTTTACAAAAAACTGCTAAAGTTTCCCTAAAGCTACCGGGAGACGAGGAGTTAATTCGAAACCAAATGATAGTAGATGACATTCCTTACAATCTGTTAGGAATGGACGTATTGATTGGTCAGTCCTGGAGAGATGAAAACGTCCGCTTTTGGAATTTTGGCACCCCCACTCTTAAAGTTAGACTGTTAAAAACTGCTCCACGCCTCCCCAAAGCAAGATTACAAATGTTAAGCAGTATTCGATTCCCAAAGCAGCAAAAGAAGGTATCAGAGAAGCAATTTCTGACCTGAAACAGAGAGGTATAATTGTGCCTTGCCATTCGCCTTATAATTCCCCAATTTGGCCCATAAGAAAACCAAATGGTAAGTGGAGAATGACCATAGATTATAGAAAATTGAATGCTGGCACTGAGAAATTAACTGCTGCTGTCCCAAACATTGCAGATCTGGACTAGAAATCCAGGAAGAAGCACACCCAGTGCTTGCTTTTCTTGATGTGAAAGATATGTTTTTTCAAATTCCCATTGATTCCGAGGATCAAAAATATTTTGCTTTTACTTGGGATGGAATACAGTATACTTTCACCAGGTTGCCTCAGGGCTACAAACATTCTTCCATGCTTGCACACAATGCTCTTGCACATGAGCTGAAAAATATTCCAGAAATAAAAAACAACCCAAATGTAAAAATCTATCAATACATTGATGATGTGCTGATAGGCGGTCAAAATGAGCAAGGTGTGAGAGCAGCTTATGATGCCATAATTGGGCACTTAACGAGCTTACAAATAGAAATTCCTGAGGATAAAAGACAACCCCTCTCCCAAGAAACAAAATTTCTAGGAATCAAATGGAAAGGCGGGACATGGAATATCCCTAATGATACTTTCTCTCACCTAGGAGAAATAAAGGCACCCACAAATAAAAAGGAATTACAAGAAATTATGGGAACTTTGCAATATTGGCAAAAGCGCATACCTGACCTGTCAATCATTGCTAGGCCATTTTACGATTTGTTAAAGAAACACCAACACTGGGGATGGAATCAAAGTCGGAATTAAAATCATGATGAGGCATTAAAACTCTTACTCCTAGAGGCACAGACCTTTCAAACCCTGGGACCTCTTCACCCAGACGACCCGATAACAATCGAATGGGGTTTTTCCTCCAGTGGTTTATTATATCACTTTTGGCAAAAGGGGACAGCTGGAGACACAAGACTCATATGTTTTTATTCTCAATCCTTAAAGGACTCAGAGAAGCGGTATTCAGACCTGGAAAAGGGTCTGCTCACAGGTCAGCATGGCACTTAAGGAGATAAGCAAGGTAATTAAAAAACAAAAGGTAATCCCCCAAGGGCCTTTTAAGGTTATTAACCAGGTATTGTCCGGAAAGCCACCTCCCGAGGGAATTTCTCAGAAAGGAACAATTAGAAAATGGTATAAGCCAAATTAAATACTTTTCTGCACTTTTCCAAATTGAGGAAGGCCCAGATAAACAATTGAGAATTCAGGAACCAAGTTGATCTACAAATGAAAAGGATTTAATAATGAAAACTCCTAGCCCTATTAAAGAAGCCCCAGAGTACAACAGTGACATGACTGAAGCCTAGTTCACTGATGCTTCTTCCCAAAGGGAAGGAAAAGTATGGTTTTTTAAGTCTGCTGCAATTAAACCTTCCACAGGCGAACAAATAATAAATCAAGATGAAGAAAGTGCACAAGCAGGAGAACTGGATGCTGTTTTGAATGTATTCGTAAAAGAAAAAGCCACTAAAGAACCTGTATATATCTATACAGATTCTTTTGCTTTCTTTAAAGGCTGTGTAGAATGGGTGACATTTTGTGATGATAATAATTGGGAAATTACTAGAGTTCCTGTATGACATACAAAGAAGTGGCAGGAAATACTACAAATTGCTAAACAAAATCTTAATTTTCATGTAGGATGGGTACCTTCTCACCAATCTAATTTAAAAGATGAAGCAAGCAAATATAATAACCAAGTTGATGAATTGGCAAGAATTAATGCCATTGAAATCAGAGATGCTCTCAATCAAGGTGAAATCCAAGAATGGGGAAAATTACTATAATGGCTTCATTACAAAAGAGGTCATTTGGGCATTTTTGATTTATATAAAGAAACACAATCTCTGGGTTGGTCTGTACCGTGAGAACAATGTAAAACCATAATTTCCTCATGTGATCTGTGTAAAATTTGGTTGGGAGAACGTAGTGAAATAAGGCAACCAGGTGGCTCTAATTGCCAGGGAGTGGGCATGAGCTTGTGTTAAGCCCACCTGTGCCTGATTAAGGCAGGCCCCAACTGCGCATGAGCAGGATTAGGGGGCCAATAAAAGGTGAAGCCTGAGACACAGGCTCAGCTCAGTCCTGAGCTAGCCAGCAGAGAGGTTAGGTGCTTTTGGAGCAATAGTGCTGATCCAGGTTAGTTAACCCTGAGGACTATAGGCTCAGAGCACTGTTCATGATTCTCTGCTGGAACACCTGGTTGGACCTTGAAGTGCTGTACCCTGAAAGAGGTTCGTCTTGCTACAGGAGAACATCCTCTGACTGCTGACAATTTATATCTCAGAGATGGTAAAACATTATGGTCTACTTGGCAAATAGATTATATAGGACCCTTCTGAAGGTCAGGAATTAAACAGTATGTTATTGTAATTGTAGAAGTTATCTCTCGGTTAACTTGTGCTTAAGCTTATGAAAAAGTGAATGGCGAAAATACTGTTTCTTTCTTTAAAAAGGTTTTTGGAATTTTGCTTAAACCCAGCAGTATTCAATCTGATAGTGGCATTCCTTTCACTTCCCACCTGGTCCAGCAATGGGCAAAAAGTGAAAATATAAACTGGGTATTTCATATTCCCTATCATCCCCAGGCAAATGGTGTTGTTGAACAAATGGGTTACTTAAAAAATGGGATGAGAGACTCAATTATGTCATTGCCATGGTCAATAATAGGTGGGGTGTGAATGGGTGTCCCATGTGATATATGATTGTAATATATGTTAATGAATTTGTCTTCCTAACCAGTAAATTCAGAATTAAACTAAGAAGAAAATGAATATGGGGCTAGACAAAGCAATTGAGACATGTAATTTTCCACAAAAACAGTGTAAGCAACACAAGGCCTTAACGGCTAACTAGGCACCAAAAGAATGCGAACATCTGCACAAAGAGAACGTGAAGATGTCACTACCAGCAGATACGGGGAAAGTTATGGCTAGGGCCTGATTTTGCCCTCTAACAAGATAATGAAGTCAGCAAAAGCAAGAATGGTAAAAAGTTCAAGTTTGAGGAAGACTTCTCACTTCATCCAAAGACCCCCAGATATCTCCCCAAGAGAGGACTCTGCCCAGACTCCGCCTATCATGAATATTGTAATAATGTGATGTAATTCCTATGAATATGTATCTAAACCCACCCCTTTTTAATATTTCATAGAATTGTAATCAATATAAGGCATGCCTCTAAAACTCAGGAATTACATGTGAGTGGAGCGGAGACTCCCCATGCACCCAGCGCTGTTTTGCTCACTCCAATTTCAATTTAATTAGTTAAACCATTAACAGAATATTGAGTCTCAGTCATTTTTAACACCCAGAATGACAGCATTCTTTCCCCTGTTGCCTAATCAAAATAACAACACTGAGATGAAGCCTCCCAGGAACTTCAGAGGGATTTTGCAGCCTGGCCAAGCTGTTTGTGTGAATTTACCTAACGTAGGTACAATGAACTCATTTTGCAAAATCCACTGAATTCAAACACATGGGTGGCAGCTGACATGAATGATAAACAGCACAAAATTAGCACAAACTGAATAATCTGTGTGGAATAAGGTTTAAGTTATCTTTTTCCCTATGTACAGTAAACAAATATTTTCTTTTTGGTACTTTGTGTGATTAGGTTTTGGGTATTGGGACAGAATGAGGTTGAATTCTTGTGGCTGCAGGCTTCAACAATCCTAGGATATCAAAATAAAACACCCCTGGTGTACAGTTTCAGACTTGGCTACTCTGAAACTGACACTGGAATAAATTACTGATGGCTGGGAGGCTAGCCACCTCTTTAGCCTAGGCAAAGTAATTTATAACACCATGATTTTGTTTATGATTGCTCCTGGATTGCTGTTACCTATAATATATTTTATTAGTGATATAATAGGTGTAATTTTTATGTGTATGAAATGGACTTATGTTATATTTGTGATTATTTCATTGTATCTTATTTTATAATCATTATTATCGTTCTTATAAGTTTTATTACTGTTGCTATTGTTATTATTAGTTCTCATGTATAATCAACATTTTCTCCTTTTAAATTAATTGCTAAGGTTCTGTAAACTTCAATATTTTACCTTTCTTTCTATACATGTTGTAAATGTCAGTGAGACAATTGCTTTGTACATGCACATAACTTATTCATATTAGGTTGATACTTTGTAACATTTTATATATGCTCTCTGCTACCTTTTAGACTTTACATGTTTGTAATATATCTGGATTTATTGTTGCAAAAACTTCCCAGTGCTGGTGCAAGGAAAAAAGAAAAACAAACAAACCCAACCAACAAAAAACAAACAACAAGACAAAAAGCCCCACCACAACAATAATGAAAAATAAATATATATATTATAATATATATATAATGTATTATATTTTTATATATGTATACATCTGTTTATCCCAAAAACACACTCCCTTTCCCTCAAAACCCACAGGGTGAGGTGATGTGATGTGGTGAGGTAAATGTGATGTGGCAAATGTGTGGTACACCAGACGGTTTACCCCCCCCACAAGCACACATTAAAAATATACTGGCTTTTGAGCCAGGAAAGATGTGCAGTGGGAAGAACTGTTGCCAGGCAGGGTGAGGTTCCTGGTTGCTCCTTAATGGAAAGCTCGGAGATGGAATTGGCCTGCTAACAAGCAGATTCCAAAAAGAGTCACATGACACAAGATAACCACACAAAATGGGATATATATATATATATGCATACATATAAAAAATGCTGACTCAAGACCCATGGGGTGAAATGATGTAAACACTTCGAAAATACGAAATATGTCTCTTGAATCAGTATTTTTTCTGCTCTTTTAAAAATATTTTAAATGTTCTAAATTAACTGATTTTTACCCCAAACTTAACAATCTTCTGTTTTGTATCATGCCTGCCAGGCCCCTAAAGATAAGTCTGCTAAGCAGGTCTCCTCCTGGTACACTGTCAAGACAAAGATAATAAATTTTGCCAGGTAACATGTACTGAAAGATTACAATAATTAAAGAAGAAATTCTTGGGATGGCAAATCTGTGCGTCATCTTTGGCAAGTGTGTGTGCCAGTGATTCATGAAAAGACAGAACCCCTTTTTGCTGTATAAGAACTTAAAAAGAAAAGGAGAAGAGGCGAGGTCTCTCTCTTACTCCCCCCTCCTCTCGCCACTTCGGCTTCAGCTACGGGACAGCAGCAGCAGAGGAAAAAAAAAAGTGGAGAACATTAGCCAAGCAGCAATGGTGGGTCCTACACCCCCCCCCCCCCAACACTTTAGCCAGAGACCAGGGCAGGTGGATAGTGATAAAGCTTAATTGCTCTCATTTTTCTTTTCTTAACAACTCTCTTCCCAAAGTTACAAATTTATGTAATGTAGCAAGACGAATCTTTCTTCAGGGATCGTTGCCTCAAGGTCTAACTCGGTGTCGTGATATAGACTCGTGAGCCATGCTGTAAGTCTATTGCTCACAAAGTGGAACTAGCAAGATTGGTCTGCCGCTCAATGAGCTACAAGCACACTCTCTTGACTAGCTTGAGAGGGAGCTAGTCTGTGGGTGTGAGTCTCACCTTTTATTGGCCCCCTGGTCTTGCACATGCTCAATAGGGGGCCTGCCCTGACTAGGCACAGGTGGACTTGATACCAGCTCACACCCACTCCTCGGTGATCAGAGGCATCTGGTTGCTCTGTTCCACTACAATGTAAAATCTCTCCTTTTGTAAACTCTTTTTCTTTTTTTTTAAAGGTGGCATTAATATCTCCTTTCCCTGGAATAAATCTTTGTAATTTGCTTAAATCATAAAGCCTGTTATTTTTGCAAATTCATGTGACGTCTATGAGTAGTGGCTGATTTTTCCTCACAATCAAAATATAAAATAATAGCTCAGATCATAACACCACCACTGGATTTAAGTGAAATAAATGTTCCTGGGGCATTTTTTTTTTTCTTCTGTCCTTTCTCTGCGTATCAGGGAGAGAAAGCCATGGGTGCGTAATTGGCCCTGCATGGCCATGGAGGGGGGGACTGCCAGCAGGGGCTCTGGTGCAGAGCCAGGGCTGCTGAAGGGAGCCCAGAGATGGAAGTGCAGGGGAGAGGAGGCTGCTCAGTGCCCTCGGTGGCGCAGAGAGGGCAGGAAGTTGTCCCAGGGCCTTGGTCACCCCGCAGCCATTGGCCATCTCTCCCTGGCCATTGCCAGCCCTGGCCTCTCCCCCAGGTTTGGGCTGAGTCTTTCTGCCAGAGCATCTCCATCCTCCTGCTGGGCTCAGGGCCTGCATGGGGGAACTCCCAGCCCTGCCCGGCCTCTCTCCTGGCCAGAGCCCAGCAAAGCCTGGGGAAGAGCTGTTGCTAAAGCCCCACAGCTGACATGGTTTCTCCAGGAGCTGGAGATGCTGCCCAAAAGGACAGCCACGGGGTGACACAGCACCAGGGACTGCTGAGGCCATCCCATCAGATAGAGCTGTCTCCAGCAGGAGTGCACCCTGTCCTGGGCTGTGCCTGCACACTGGGGCCCTGGGACCATGTGTGGGGCAGCAGGGCTGGGCTGTCACAGGGCAGGGGCTACAGAGAAACTGCCGCAGAGTGACAGCAAGGACAGTTGCAGACAGGGTGTCCTGGTTTAGGCCAGGATAAAGGTGATTTTCTGTTTTGTACTTTTGCTTTTAGCTAAGTCTCTTGTAAGTAGTTGCACTTGCTGAAATTAACAGAAAGTTTCTCAGACAGTGTGTGCTTCTAAAACTGATAACACTTAATGTTTATAGTTACTGATAGAGACTGGTATGCAGAGCCAAGGACACTGCTCAGCTCTGACTAGAACATTTTACCGTCCAGTGTTGGGGAAACAGTTCAGAAATATACAGGTTGTGAGCAATCCTGACTTAGGCCACATTAGGTTAATGGTTATTGAGGCCTAGTTAGAGGCTTTCTGAGAATGAGCTAATGGGAAAGAGAAAACTTAATTGGCAACTGAAGAGGAAAATAATTATGTGAGAAGAATCTTTCCGTGAGAATGTTTTGTGTAATTGGAATACAAAGCCACCTGCATGATAAGATGGTGTAAACAAGGCTTCTCTATATAAGTGAGTGCAAGTTGTTAATAAACGATTTCATACAATCATATTGATGTGCACATGGAATCCTTAAGCCTCCGCAGACTGTTTTCCCACAGTCCAGGAGGATAAAGAGGTCCCACCTGAGCCCTGCTTTGGGGAGGAACAGACAAGATAGATGCCAGAATTGACCAAACAGAGTATTCCATCCCATACACGTCATACTCAGTATAAATTTGAGGGATCACAAGGGCCGAGCCAGATTTCCGGATTTCCTGCATTTCCTGCTTCCCTTCCTTCACCCGGCATCCTGGAAGGATCCCGTCCGTTCGTCTGCCTGTGGTCCTGATCCGTGCCAGCCCATAGCTGTGTGTTCCTGCCTCCAGTTCCTGACTGCTGCCGACTCCAGGAGTCCAGCCTGGACTTTCCCAGGGCTGTCCTGCAGCCTCGGTGGTGACGTGAGAGTTATTGTGGGAAAAGGGGGGAGGAATGTGGTTTCCATTTTCCTGTATATTTGTATATATTTAGTAATTTTTCCTATTTATCATTACTGTTTCATTAAAGTTGTGTAGTTTAGTTTCCAACCCATAAGTCTCTCTCCGTTATTCTCTCTCCTTTCTTTATCAAGGAGGAGAGAGAGATTAATAGAGAGCGTCTGTTATTCGGTTTAATTGACGGGCCAGTGTTAAACCGTGACACAGGGGCTTGGTCTTCCTTCCCTCTGCTCAGCAGGAATGACATTGGCACAGGCAAAGGTCACCTGGACTTGCTGCCTGCAAGAGCAGTCGAGAGCAAAAGCAACATCTCCCATGTTGGAGACCAAGGCTGAAGAAGGGAAGTGCAGGGCTCCTGCTGAGAGAGGACAGTGATCTCAGGAAGAGAAGACACCAATGGTGCTGAGGGACTCAATGCCTTCTGGGATGGAGTCTTTCCCCAGGAGGTCTCCCAGGCCTCTCTGCTCTCTGAAAGGCGTCAAGGAGCAGCAGAGCTCATCTGGAGAGAAATCTCAGAAGGACAAGTGCCAGTGTCTGCCCCTGCAGGGGACTCACCCAGGCCATGGCACAGGCTGGGGCTGCCTGGCTGGGAGCAGTCCTGTGGGAAAGGTCTTGGTGGGCACTTGTCTTGACCTGGGGAGGGCACCCAGGGAGACACAGCTTGGACCCCCTTGATTTCTAAACTCCTTCTAAGACAGGAGCCAAGGTGCTGCTGGGTCCAACCTTAGTGACAGACCTGGCCCTTCTGGGGAGAGGGACTGAAACGATACAGTCCCAGAAAATGCTCGATAGATCCTCTGACACAATTGACTGTTATAGAGTGAAAGGACTGAGTGTCACATTATCACTTAGAGGAGCAATTCTTTCTTTAGGAAAGAAACAAAACAGGCCTAACAAAATCAGACAAACAAACAGCAATAAGAGGAATGTCCTGGGGCATTCCTAACTCCCCAGACCAGAGCACGACTGATTAGAGGGATGGGATCAGAAGCATCCATCCCACAATCTGAAGCACACACTCTTTTAAGCCCACATCACCCTTAATTCTGGTCTGCACATCCCTTCACACCAAAACAGTTCTACAACTTTATGATGGAGCTTCTCTCGGTAGTCCAAAACCATCACAGTGGTCACTGTGGAAGGTTCTGACTGGAGGGAAAGAACAAGAATTCCCACCCCGAGGGTATCCTTTTGTTAGAGGTTTACCTAGAGGGGTTCTGCATCAGCCCAGGATTTTGTTTTCAAGGCAAAGCCAGTGAGAGCAGAGAGACAGCAGAGAAGGTCTGGAAATGCTGGGATGAGAATTAGTTGAGAAAGCAGGAAGGGTGACAACAGCCTGAAGAGGAGGAGCTGCAGGCTTGGACAGTGTAGGGCAGCCTGCAGGAGAGGTGGCCAAGGGCTCTGTAAAGTCTGAAAGGCCAAAAAGGACCAAGGGCTTTGTCACCTTGGCCATGGGAGTTGCCTTGACCACCAAGGTCTACCAGGAACAATTTTATTTTGAGTCTCTTGCCTTTTTTCCTTGCCCTGGTATAGGAGTTCAGGAGGGGTCAGAGAATTTTCCTACACTTGTGCTTGATCCCACTCACAACCCACTGCCCCGGGAAGAGCCCTTATCCCTCTGTGAGGAACAGGATCTGCCTTCCCAGGGCCTGGGGTCAGGGCTTGGCCTTTCTACGGCATAAAAAAAACCAAAGGGTTTTCTCAGTATTACAGTCACTGTCACAGGGCCTTTGCCTCCCTGCAATCATGGCCTCCAGGGTTCTGCTCTAATGATGCCATGGGGAGGCTCTGGCAGGCTCAGTGGGGCCCATCAGTGCTTGAAGGTATTTTGGATTCTGCTTCTGACTTTGACTTTAGCAGAGAGTTTTCTCATTCTTCTCTCACTCTCTGAAGTTCATGTAATAACACTCAAAATCCTAAAGGAAAACTTTTTGTAATTTCCTTCATGTCTTCAAGACCTGTGTAGCTCCCTGGAGTTGTTAATTTTTTCCTGGTGGGTGTTAGGAGGAAGATTTCAAAGGTCACTTTGCACTCTTAATTCAAAGGGAATATTTCATTACTTTGTAATTTGGAGGAGAGGTTCCTGAAGCATTCTTCAAGTGATAAAGACCCAGAGGGTCTCCTCAGGAGGTCTGCACCAGAAGGAGAAGCAGTTCCTTGAGGTCTGACACTGGATGGACACCCTTGCTCCTCACCTCCCCAACACCACCATTGCTCTCCTTGGCCCCTGGGACTTGCATCACTTCTCCTCACATCAGACTTCTCCCCTGGTCTCTGCAGCTGGATTGTGCTCCCCCACTTTTCCTTAGAGAACTGCTGCACACGGGCACAGCAGGAATTTTCCTCTTTGAAAACAACGCAAAGCAAAGTATGATAAAGTTTGATGGTCAATCAAACACACTCCTCAACCATATGCTAAGTTTGAGCTGCCCATAATGAGGTCGCCTTTCTACAAGGGATAATCTTATGAGAAATACTTTGGGTGAGGAGACACAAAAAGATGGACATAAACACAATGACAGAGTTGGCTAAGGTGGCAATCAGAGTGCTGAAATGTTTGTGAGTTTTGACTCCCTGAAGCTGAGAGCAAAAGCATAAGTGAGAGGAATGGGAATGAGCAAAGAGGACTATTTAATCATTATTCAGTCATTAAACTTTTCCTGTCTCAATCCATTCTTCCACCCCACTGCGGGGAGGAAGCTGAGTGAGTGGTTGTGTGGTGCTCTGTGCCTGGATGGGGTTCAACCCCAGCAGTCTCTATTTGGGCCCAACGTGGGGCAAAAATGACAGAGATAAAGATAGATCTGATCAGATTTTAACAAATTAGTTATAATTATTCCCTGTATGGGTTTAAGAGTCTCTGGTCACCATGTTTTTTTTTTTGGTCTCAGAGCTGTTCTTAGAACTGTGGGTTGTCACACCTTCCTCGATCCTTGTTGTGCTGACTGTCAGCTCTGGAGCCTGCTCAAGGGCATCACTGGGCTTTGCTCTGTGACAATGATGGTGACATCATTGGGACCTGCATTGGGAGCTGGGACCTACAGCCACCATGGACATCACCTCCATGATTCGGGTGACACATTCTGCATACTGTTAATTGTATTTCTCACTGTTTTTCTTAGGAGAAACCGGTGCAAAACATGTCTTCGTACTTTGGGTGTCATCTTCTGGTAATTACTTATAATCACGTTTTTCCCTTTTTCTCCTTTATGGAGGGGACATAATTCCTGATCTTCTCATTCTCCCTATCGCTAATTACAAGAGTTGAAGCTTTGAAAATTTCTACTGTCCTTGGGATGTCAAAACCTGCGTGGTCCCATTAGCAGGAACCAACATGGCCCTGGGTGTGGTTGATTTCTTGTTCAGGGTAAAACAGCCATCTGTGAATGGTACCAAGAGATCAAGTTGGTGTGCTTGATTGCAGCAGCTGTTTCATAATCATGCATCAGCTGTGCAATAGTTTCCATCATCAGCCCACCCCTCCCTCATGACTCCTTCTGTGTGTTTCATCTATTCATTGATGGGTTTGATGGACCCACCAAGCTATAAAATAATTCATCTTTATCTTGCCAGTCCAGACCCACCTGAGCCACACTGACCTTAGCAGCCTGACCCACCTGCTTGTTCTTTGGATATTGTTCCATGACCCAACTTTCAGGTACCTGATGTACTTCTACAAAGAGTTTCTATGGATGGGACACAGCATCTTGCCAGGGTGAAGCAGCCCAGATGCTGCCAGTTGCTCTGCTCCCATTGCTGTACCCATCCCTGTGGGAAAACAGTCTGCGGAGGCTTAAGGATTCCATGTGCACATCAATATGATTGTATGAAATCGTTTATTTACAACTTGCACTCACTTATATAGAGAAGTCTTGTTTACACCATCTTATGCAGGTGGCTTTGTATTCCAATTACACATACCATTCTCACGGAACCTTCTTCTCCCATAATTATTTTCTTCTTCTGTTGCCAATTAAGTTATCTCTTTCCCATTAGCTCATTCTCAGAAAGCCTCTAACTAGGCCTCAATAACCATTAACCCAATGTGGCCTAAGTCAGGATTGCTCACAACCTGTATATTTCTGAACTGTTTCCCCAACATATTCCCCTTTTTGTTTTTTGAGCAATTCTGACTTATTTCTTACGTAAGATAACATGCTAATGATATATTGTCATAAACAGCATACTAGTAATGAAAATGCAATAACATACCAATAATGTGAAAGAAATAATAACATATATACTGATGCAAAACCAATAATAACATATATAACTGATAAGCCTTGCCTAATTAAATCTGTAAGCCAACAAGCTAACTGGTATATTTTATGATTTTTATCAGTTCTTACCGAAGGCTTTTCCTGTTGCTATGTGTGATACAAACGAAACAGCAAGAAACCCAAATTTCAAATTTTCCCTTATATTCTAGGCCCAATTGTTGCATTGACCAGTTTGATCAAAATGTTATTAATAACTCATTAGTGCTCTCATCATGAGGTCACTCTTTTTTCTTCTCATGAGGGTATACGCTCTTCCCTTGTCTTTTCCCCTTTTTTTATTTTTTTTTTTATGATTGCATGAAAAAAGTTTTATTATCGAATCATGTATTCTAATGGTTTCAAACTAAACTTGAAGAAATTTCTTTCTATCACACCACTCCCTGCATAGTATCCAGTATTTTGCAGTGCAGCTTTGAGCATCTTTTAAACTCTTCTCTTAAATAATAGATCAAATTATAAATAATGTGCCCATCAAAGTAGGTTGTTTCAAAAACTGGAGTTTGCATAAAAGCAGAGTAGTGACATTACCTAAGTGAAGTTAAATTATTTTTTTACATGTAAATGTCTTCATCTTTTTATATGGCTTAACACATTAAAAAAATTCTATTTCATGGATAGCTAAAATCTCCTGTCAAAGAAAAGAAAATATCACTAGCTTTCCTGAGTAGCAGGTAACCCTCAAGTTATTACCTACCAAGATTCAGGCCTGGACATTTGATGCCCAGAACAATGTAAAAATATTTCCCACTTCTGCTTCATACCTTTCAGAAGGAATTAGAGAAACTTTTCTTTTTTTGTCTTTTTAATGAGGCTATGTGGTGTCCTTTCCCCCCCTCCCAGCAGGGCTCACAGCTACAGTATCTGTGGGGGCAGAGGCACCAGCTGCAGCTGTAGCAAGCTTGCCGGCAGCATCACCAGCCACACGAAGGGGGGTTGAAAAGCAGCCGCGGGGGAAAGAGTCGGGGGGGGGGGCTTCCTCTCTGCAGCAATTCTCGGACTCTGAAATACATTCTCATGAATCTATCATACTCCTTACCAATATATGAGAAAAATTTAACAACACCAACCAAAAACTTTAAAAACCAAAACACTATTACTACCAAAATCTGGTGGAATCAGCCTGAAATAAAATAAATCAGTACAATCTCCCAAACCAAATACTCGTATCAAAAATATTATCACTGTGAATCCACATTTAAAGGCATTTGTTTCCATGGTTGAACCCATCTGCTTGGTACCCAACGCACTCCAGTACCTGTAAGTAAGCACATATAACCTCGACCAGTCAGTTTCACCTCTGCCGGCCCTTCCCATTGTCCAGTGATGGAATCCTTGAATTCCACCAAAATTTTGTGGGAAGGTTCCGAAGCAAAGTCTGATAAAGCTTTTTGGTGAATCAGTATCGGAGGTTCTGTACGTTCTTCTGTAAGGCGTAAATAGTTCATGACATACACAGCCTTACTTAACTGGTCCTGAGGAGGACTCCCTTCCTCCCCCCTTTTTTGTCTTTCAAGGAGGGTCTTTAGTACCGAATGGCAACGTTCCACTATTGCTTGACCCATAGGGTTATGAGGAATACCAGTAACATGTCGAATACCCCATTGTCCACGAAACTGTCGAAAACGAGCAGAAGAATAAGCGGGGCCATTGTCCGTCTTAATAGACTGAGGTACTCCAAGAACAGCAAAGGATACATATAGATGTCTGATAGCATGTTTCGTTGCCTCACCAGTCTGAGCAGAGGCCCAAACGGCCATAGAAAAAGTATCTATAACAACATGCACATATTTTAAGCGTCCAAACTGTTGTACATGAGTGACATCCATTTGCCACAGTTCCAAGGATTTTAAACCTTTAGGATTGACTTCCATCCCAATACCAAGATAAACCTTTTGGCAATCAGGACAAGATTTCACAATTCCCTGGGCATCCCCCAAAGGTAAATGAAATTGCTTTGCTAGCACTTTAGCAGATTGATGAAAAAATGCATGAGATTGTCGTTCTTGTGAAAAAACATCAACAGAAGGACCAGTCCACACTGGTGCAACTAAATAATCAGCTCCGTTATTACCGATAGCCAAACCTCGGTCACTAAGATGACTCTGGATATGAGTGATAAAATAAGGATGTTCTCTTTCTGCTAAGAGTCTTAATAACTTCTCCAATAAGAAATACAAATGCTTATTTGAAATTTCCTTCAAAATGGCATGATACATTCTTAAAACAATCCCTACTACATAAAGTGAATCAGAAACTATATTTACAGTAGTATTATTCCACGTTTCAAAAACCCAAATAACTGCGGTAAGTTCAAGGGTTTGCAAAGAGTCAAATGACTTCCCTTGAATTAAATGTTCTTTCCATTGCCCAGGCATCTCCTCCCAGGTAACAACAGATTTACGGGATTTTTTTTTTTTTTTTTTTTTTTTTTCCCGGCAGCGTCCATAAAGACCATTATGCCGTCCACTGGACTGTCAGACAAAAAACTACATGATTCCCACTGCATGTTAGATAAAGGTGGTAACAAGCAATATGAGGGGTAAGAATTCGCTATTTCCCCGCTAAGCTGTCCCAAGGCTATTTGCAGGTCCGTTGAAGTTCACAGCAACCAAACCAAATAGTCTTGCATTAGGGGGCAAAACGATCTGTCCCTCTCGGGTCCACTCCAGCGATGTCTTGACATCGCGCTTGGTCCCCCTTTTTTTTTTTTTTTTTTTTTTTTTTTTTTTTTTCAAAACCAATAATAACAAATATAATTGATAAACCTTGTCTAATTAAATCTCTAAGCTATCCCCACATCCTTAAATGATTTAACCATTCATCTAACCCAGTATATACAACAGTTAATTTTTTCATGTTATCTTAATCAATCGTTTTTTGGTTGTGAATTGACTCTGAATGATCAGCTAAATTTATGCAAATACACTCTAGCCAAGTCTTCACAAACATAACCTAAAAGCTAACAATAAAATGTCAGTGGCAGCACAATATTGTAAAACTGCATGTCTGACACTATCAACATCTTTTAGCATCTGTTTTAAAATATCAAAAGTTAAGTTTATCTGCTTAGCAGTGCAACAAAATAGCATAATCAACAATCAACATATAGACGACGCATCCCATAATCAACATATAAACGATCACATGAATTACAACATTAACAAAAACCTGTTATCAATACAACACAATACTAAAAGCACATTTCACACTACAGTGGAAGGGCTTAAATAACTTTTTAGTATGAGGAAGTTCAGATGTCCACCGGCGCGTAGAACCAAGGGGGTAGAGGAGGCTTATCCGACAAAAGTTTATCGGGGGGCCCCAAAAGCGTCCCCAGACCCCTCCCGGGTCACGGCACAGTGGAGTCCTGGTTTCCTCCATGGTTGCCAAATTGAAGCCCAAAAAGCCAAATAAAATTGTTTAGAGACAAAATTCCAAGCCTATAAACAGCAAAAGCACACACACACACACACACACTTTTTTTTTTTTTTCTCTGCTGTGGTGTCTGCAGCAGGGCTCATTTTCTGAGCAGCAGCAGTGTGTGCGGGGGGGGGGTGAGAAGCGGCTGCGGAGGCAGGAGTGGGGGTGCTCTCCGTACCAGGAGCAACTCTTGCTCTCCACAGCAACTTTCAGCCTCCAAAAAGGCATACTCATTCTCATAACTGTGTTTTTTGTCTTACTTCTCACCAATATATAAGAAAAACTAACAACAACCACTAGAAGATTCAAAAATGAAATGATATTGCTACTAAAATCTGGTAAAGTTACCCTGAAACAAAATGAAATGGTACAATTTCCTAAACCAAAACTGCAAGTATAATTACCAAGTTTTTTTTATCTCTGTATGAAACACCAGTGTACCATGCACCACAATATACATCAATACTGAGAACTGTATTGCAATTATGATCCTTAAGCATCTTTATCTTAAGCATTTTTACCTCAAGCAGCTTCTAAGAATTGGGCTGCTGTAGCACCTTTTTGGGAGTAGTCCTAATGCATGTTCAGTTTTTTCATTAGCATTGTCATATGCCGACACATAAAAAAATTTTTTTTCTTTTTTTTTTTTTTTTTTTTTTTGACAAATCAAGATGTGATATTACCACTGAATATAAGTGATCCACAAATTTTGAATATGGCTCTGCTCTCCTGTTAAATATTTGTAAAAGAAAAGTTTGCTTGTGCAGGATCATGAACAATTTGCAAAGCCTTATATGCCAATTCTTTTGAAAGTTGTAACACTTCAGTTTGAAGCCATGCCTGCAAATCTGCACGTACAAAAGGACAAGCACCGAGTAACATTTGTGCTTGCACTCCTTGTAATGCATTGGTGTTCTGTCTAGGAATCACAGCTGCATTTTCACGTGGAATTTACCATTTATGATGAAATTGCAATTGTTGAGAAGGAGTTAACAGAGTATTAATGAGCATTTTTGTGTCATATGGCATCAACAACTGAGCAGTAAAAGGATGTTGCAAAAGAGATTGAGTAAATGACTCAAACCGATTTCAACCCGTACTGTGCAATGGCAACTTCGACTTCTTTTATCATTTTCCAATCTAATGCAACCCATTGACCTCCTCATCCTGGTCCCACAATCACTGGAAAACCATCGGACTCATATTGGGAACCATTTCTCCTTCAACTATAGCATTTGAATAATTCCCTTCCATCTAGTTACTGGATACACATTACCACCCCCCTCCACTACCCTCCCCTCCCCATGTCGGATCTGGAAGAGGTAGAGCAGTGGGTGTTAAAGGGTTAAGGGAAATAGGAGCAGGAATAGGGAACAGATCATAGGGTAAAAATGGATTAGTGCCCCATTGTTCGGGATGTTCCCCGGAGCAAAAACTAGGGTTTTTTCAGGGGTATACTCATCCTTGGTGTGCAGTTCTTTCAGATTTCTTCAGCAGTTTCCTTAGTTGCTTGTCTCTGAGTCCCAGTTCCTTCCTTGATTGTTGCTCTATAGCAGGCACTGATGGTGTTGACAGGTGAAGCAGAGGATTAATTGATGGCAACTGTGGTCAAGAAGATAAATCAGGCTTCCAAGGTGGAAAGGTGGCAGAGCAGTCGGGAGCCGCTGCAGGCGGGCGCGAGGTGGGGAGTCTGCATTCCAAGATTCCTCGCCTGTGTTCTCCGGCTTCTCTACCTCTGGGTCCTCCGATGATTCTGGTGGTGTTTTTGGTCACTTTTGGTCTTGCTTCTCGGTGCCATTTTTACTTTTCATCCGACCCCCAGGGTCAAATGGCACAGTTGACTGAGCTTGAATCAGTACAGTCCCTTCAGGTGCTGGTAAGGGTATTTTAGGTGTCTCAAATAACTGTTTAGAGGTCAAGTTCATATTTTGAGCATTCATCAGTACTGGTAGATCAGATGTTAAGACAACAAACGCTGAGACTGCTGCTGACCTCTCACTTTTCATTTCTTTTAAGGTTTCTTTAATCAACTTCCAAAGTGTCGCTAAGCGTTGTGCCTCCTTATCTCTGTTGCTACTTTTATCCCATAGGGCAATACCTATGGCTTCCCAAGTAGGTAACTCAAAAACAGTACCCATCGAGGGGATCAAGTCTCTACCCTGTGCCCATTTCAGTAATTCACGTAAGGTCCTGCCTTCGTGTAATAAATCTCTCTTAGAGAGAATATATTGGAGGAGCTTAACTACTGTCTCTTCTTGTTGTACATCAGAGTGTAGACCCCATCTCCTCCCCAGCCGCTCACCTGATCAGGGCAAGATTCTTCAATTCCGAGGTACCTCTTTTATTCCGTAGCCGGGCACCAGCTACATAGATTGCCGGGGCAGCAATCTCCTTTCGACTGGCTTCTCCGCCCTCTTATTCCAGCTGTCTTTATCGCTCCTGGAAGCAACAGCATAAGAGTCTCTGGTCCGGGCCGTCCTTAGACCCTGGTCCGGGCCACCCTTAGTCCCTGTTCGGGTGCCATTTGTGGGAAAACAGTCTGCGGAGGCTTAAGGATTCCATGTGCACATCAATATGATTGTATGAAAATGTTTATTAGCAACTTGCACTCACTTTATATAGAGAAGCCTTGTTTACATCATCTTATCATGCAGGTGGCTTTGTATTCCAATTACACATACTATTCTCACTGAAAGATTCTTCTCACATAATTATTTTCCTCTTCTGTTGCCAATTAGTTATCTCTTTCCCATTAGCTTATTCTCAGGCCTTTAACTAGGCCTCAATAACCATTAACCCAATGTGGCCTAAATTGAAGTAAGTCAGGATTGCTCACAACCTGGATATTTCTGAACTGTTTCCCCAACAGCCGTTTTGTGGTCCTGATCCGTGCCAGCCCATATCTGTGTGTTCCTGCCTCCAGTTCCCGACTGCTGCCGACTCCAGGAGTCCAGCCTGGACTTTCCCAGTGATGCCCTGCAGCCTCGGTGGTGACATGAGAGCTATTGGGGGAGAGGGGGGAGGAATGTGGTATCCATTTTCCTGTATATTTGTATATATTTAGTAATTTTACCTATTTATCATTACTGTTTCATTAAAGTTGTGTAGTTTAGTTTCCAACCCATAAGTCTCTCTCCCTTATTCTCTCTCCTTTCTCTATCAAGGAGAGAGAGATTAATAGAGAGCGTCTGTTATTCGGTTTAATCGCCGGGCCAGTGTTAAACTGTGACAGTGTATGTTCAGAATCTTTTAGGAAAACCTCTGCAAGACAAGTGGGAAGGACCCTTTCAAGTGTTACTGAACACCTTCACTGCAATCAGAATTAAGGATCGGCCCACCTGGATCCACTACTCCCAAGTCGAGGGCCCCCGAACATTGCAAAGAACGCTCCTGAAGAAGCTCAACAATATGAACTGGAGACCTTTAGTGTTGATACTTGGACTCTGGAGAAATATAACCTTATCACAAAACCCTACCCAGGAATGGCCATGGTCGGGTGCACAGATAGTTAAGGCACGACCATGGGTTGGTACACCACTCATGGTATTAGACCCTGAACCTGGCCTAGACATCTACGTGCTACATAACAACCAGCCATATGGGCAAAAAGACTGGAGTCAAGGCCAAGGCCTATTAGATTCCTTAACAGGAGAGGAAGGGGATGAAATCCAGATAGGGTGCAAAAGCATTAATGCGGAAGGGCAGGAAAACGAACAAATCAGATTAACCGTGACATCTTTGAAAACCGTATCACTTACATACAACCTAGGACCCAGAATGTGGGTCAAAAGGAAGGGACCAGCTTTTTGCACCTGGGAAGAAGACAAAGAAAAGAAAAGATACAAAGCTGACAAAGCTCAGTGTGAAGTAAAAATAATATTAGAACATCCGATTGCAGTCACATGCTTATGGATTAGCAAGTACGGAGCTGCTTCCGACCAGTTTCTAATTAAACTCACTGAAAGACCTACTACTAAAGCACCTACTGAAGCACCTAGTGAAATGGCCATAATGTTTGGGCAAGTTTTGATTACTCCAGGAATGTGGCAATCAGTCAGTACAGAGGCCTGCATTCCTAAAGAACAACTGGGATATATTTGTGAAAATGCAGTTATAGAAAATGAAGATTTGTGCTTAGATACTGAAGATAGTGTATGTACCTTTGAAATGTTTCCCCATAATGACAACCAATCACAAGTTTACTATGTAGGGAATGGCTGAGCATGTATCAGAACACTATGCATTAGTATTTTTATTGATCATTGTCATGAAATAGCAAACGGTACTAATCTTCGTGTATGTAACTTTACTAGAATTGTAGGCTGTGATTTTGATTACTTTGTTCCTATAACCACTATGCAATTAATTGAAGCTGAATATACTTTGTATCACGATATACCAAATTTACAGATAGGCATGAACACTGATCTTTTCAAGGCAATGCTTATGCACCCGGATATAGAACAATTAGTTCATGAAGTAAATAGAACCACTCAACGTATGCTTTGGCAAGTAACACACGATTCAACAGGTATAAAAGAGGTATTGACAAAGGTAGAACAAGTAGGGAAGCATCATTGGTGGGATGTCTTTACAGGATACTCCCCTTCAGCTACACGAGTATTCCATTACCTAATACACCCTATATTAGTCATGGTAGCAGTAATACTCTTATTATTCTTGTGATATATGATTGTAATATATGTTAATGAATTTGTATTCCTAACCAGTAAATTCAGAATTAAACTAAGAAGAAAATGAATATGGGGCTAGACAAAGCAATTGAGACCTATAATTTTCCACAAAAAACAGTGTAAGCAACACAAGGCCTTAATGAGAATAACGTCTGTCTCGGCAATAATTGAAGCATGGGTCTTGTTCTTAAAACAAGGCACTGCCAAGGCTAACTAGGCACCAAAAGAATGTGAACACCTGCACAAAGACAACATAAAAATGCCACAACCAGCAGATAAGGGAAAAATTATAGCTAGGGTCTAATTTTGCTCTGTAACAAGATAATGAAGCCAGTGAAAACAAGAAAGATAAAGAGTTCAAGTTTGAGGAAGACTTCTTACTTCATCCAAAGACCCCCTTGACCCCCCGATATCTCCCCAAGAGAGGACTCTGCCTAGACTCCACCTAGACTCCGCCCAGACTCTGCCTCTCATGAATATTGTAATAACATGATGTAATCCCTATGAATATGTATGTAAACTGACCCCTTTTTAACATTCATAGAATTGCAATCAATATAAGGTAATTCTAGAGTTTTAGAAGTGTGTGTGTGAGTGGAGCAGAGACTCCCCATGCACCCAGCGCTGTTTTGCTCATTGCAATTTCAATTTATTAATTAAATTAAACCATTAACAGAATATTGAGTCTTGATCGTTTTTAACATTCTTCTTAAATATGTGGCTATACTACAAATTGAATGATATAGTCAAAAGGATGCAAGTAATATAGGCAATGATTCACACCCATCGAAACCTTTCCTTGGAACTTGACAAAAGAATTCATAAGTTCTAAGGAAAGGAGGGAATGAAACAGAGGAAGACCCTGACAGGATTAAATCCTGTAATTTTCCACTGAAACAGTGTGAACGTATTCTGTCTCGAAGATAATTAAATGTGTAGGTCTTGTTCTTAAAACAAGACACTGCCAAGGCTAACTAGGAACCAAAGGAATGTGAACATCTGCACAAAAAGAACATAAAGATGTCATAACCAGCAGATAAGGGGAAAGTTACAGGTAGGGTCTGATATCGCCTTGTAACAATATAATGAAGTCAGAAAGAATCAAGAAAAGTAAAAAGTTCAACCCTGAGGAAGACTTCGTTACTTCATCTGAAGACCACCAGAGACCCGGAGACATATCCCCAAAAGACGACTCCGCCCAGACTCCGCCTGTCATGAATATTATAATTACATGTTGCAATCTTATGACTATGTATGTAAGGATGATGCAACTTCCCCTTTAACTGTATAAATAACATAACCCTTTTCCCTGACTGGTGGAACTCTGTCCAGCGCGAGCTGGGAGTTCCCCGGATCCGAAAATAAATACCTTTGCTGTTTAAAGGCTTAAAATTCTGTCTATAAACAGTTTTGTAGGCCTTTTTGGGCTTCAATAGGTGAGAGTAATGGGAATGAGCAAAGAGGAGACAACTGAAGGATGATGGAAAGTGTGTTTTTGTAATTAAAAAAAAAAAAAATAGATATATATAAATAAAAATCCATTCCAAATAGGAATGCATTTATATAAAGCAAACAGGAGTATTAAATAATCAATCAATCATTAAACTTTTTTTTTCTCAATCCATTCCTTCAACCAAGTGCTGAGAGGGAGCTGAGTGAGTGGCTGCGTGGTGCTCAGTGTCTGGCTGGGGTTCCACCACAAAGATCTTTATTTGGGCCCAACGTGTAGCACAAAGGGCTGAGATAATGACAGATCTGATCAAAGTGTTTAAAACAAATTATTTATAATTGTTCCCTCTATGGGTTTATGTTGTAGAATTCTCCCGAATGCCCCCGAAAGGTAGGGGGCGTGACCCCTTTGCCGTGCCCAACCCCATGTTTGAGGGGCCAATTAGATCGGCCCATAATTATGGTCCCTGCACCAGGGATTTGCTGTGCTACAGGTAAACACACCAGGTGTCCAATAATACGTTATGTTGGTGTGTGGTGGCAGGGGTGTGGTCACAGAAACACTATATAAGTAAAAGTTACTGCGCAATAAAGTGGAAGCTTGTTTATCAACCATATTGGTTGTATTAGTTTTCCCTCACCAAACGACTACCGGCAGCGCGCTGCACACCCTTTCTACTGAAGGGTCTCTGGCGAGGCCAATCAGCTTGTAAGGCGGCGGCACCCAGACCGGCAGGAGGGATTTAAGCGGCTGAATCGAGTGGAGGACTCAAACGACTACCGGCAGCGCGCTGCACACCCTTTCTACTGAAGGGTCTCCGGCGAGGCCAATCAGCTGGTAAGGGGGCGGCACCCAGACTGGCAGGAGGAGTCTCTTGACAGTGTAGAAATTGAAGTCTGTAATAATAAGGTGGAGTGCCTGTGGATCAGAATCAAGGGGAAGGTCAACAAGGCTGATATCGTGATGGGAGTCTGTTACAGACCACCCAATCAAGATGATGAGGGTGATGAATTATTCTACAGGCAGCTGGCCGATGTCTCCAAATCGTCATCCCTTGTTCTTGTGGGCGACTTTAATCTACCAGACATCTGCTGGGAACTCCACACCACAGAGAGGAAGCAGTCTAGGAGATTCCTAGAGTGTATAGAGGATAATTTCCTGCTCCAGCTAGTAAATGAGCCCACCAGGGATGGAGCCTCACTTGACCTTCTTTTCACAAACAGAGAGGAGCTGGTGGGAGATGTGGTGGTTGGTGGATGCCTGGGACTTAGCGACCATGAAATAATAAAGTTTTCAATATTCAGGGATACAAGGAGGGTCGTCAATAAGGCCTCTACGCTGGACTTCCGGAGGGCAGATTTTGGCCTATTCAGAAGACTTGTTCAGAGTATACCCTGGGAAACAGACCTTGAAAACAGAGGGGTACAGGAGGGATGGTCGTACTTCAAGGAACAAGTTTTGAAAGCACAGGAGCAGGCTGTCCCAGTGTGCCGAAAGGCGAGCCGGCGGGGAAGACGACCGGCCTGGCTGAATTGGGAGACTCTGAAAGAAATTAGGGTTAAGAGGAGGGCCTACCAATTATGGAAAAAAGGGCTAACTACTGAGGAGGAATTAAGGAATATTGTTAAGTCATGTCGAAAGAAAATCAGAGAGACAAAGGCACAATGTGAACGGAATCTCTCCACCTCTGTGAAGGATAACAAAAAGTCCTTCTACAGATACATTAATGGCAAAAGAAGGGGCAAGGAAAACATCCATCCTTTACTGGACACGGGTGGGAATATAGTTGTCAAAGATGAAGAAAAGGCTGAGGTATTTAACACCTTCTTTGCCTCAGTTTTCAGCAGAAAGACAGGTTACCCTGAAGACGGATGGCTTCTGGAGCTCATAGAAAGTGACATGAATCTAAACAGCCCCCCTGTAATCCTGATGGACACAGTCAGTGACCTACTGAGATGCTTGGATCCCCACAAGTCTATGGGACCAGATGGGATCCACCCAAGGGTAATGAAGGAGCTGGCAGAAGAGCTTGCCAAGCCTCTCTCTATCATCTACCAACAGTCCTGGCTCACTGGGGACATCCCAGATGATTGGAAGTTGGCGAATGTCACGCCAATCCACAAAAAGGGCCGGAAAGAGGACCCAGGAAACTACAGGCCTGTCAGCCTGACCTCAGTGCCTGGCAGGGTCATGGAACAGATCATCCTCAGTGCAATCACACAGCACCTGCAGGATGGGCAAGGGATCAGACCCAGCCAGCATGGGTTTAGGAAGGGCAGGTCATGCCTGACCAACCTGATCTCCTTTTATGATCAGGTGACCCGCCTGGTGGATGAGGGGAAGGCTGTGGATGTGGTCTACCTGGACTTCAGTAAGGCCTTTGACACCATCTCCCACAGCATCCTCCTGAAAAAACTGGCAGCGCGCAGCTTCGACAGGAGCACCCTGTGCTGGGTTAAGAACTGGCTGGAGGGCCGGGCCCAGAGAGTGGTGCTGAACGGGGCTGCATCCAGTTGGCAGCCGGTCATTAGTGGTGTCCCCCAGGGATCAGTGTTGGGCCCGGTACTGTTCAATATCTTCATTGATGATTTAGATGAGGGGATTGAGTCCATCATCAGCAAATTCGCAGACGACACTAAGCTGGGGGGGAGTGTGGATCAGCTGGAAGGCAGGAGGGCTCTGCAGAGGGACCTGGACAGACTGGAGAGTTGGGCTGATTCCAGTGGGATGAGGTTTAACACGGCCAAGTGCCGGGTCCTGCACTTTGGCCACAACAACCCCATGCAGCGCTACAGGCTGGGGACAGAGTGGCTGGAGAGCAGCCAGGCAGAAAGGGACCTGGGAGTCTGGATTGACAGGAAGCTGAACATGAGCCAGCAGTGTGCCCAGGTGGCCAGGAAGGCCAATGGCATCCTGGCCTGTATCCGGAACAGCGTCACCAGCAAGTCCAAGGAAGTGATTCTGCCCCTATACTCAGCCCTGGTGAGGCCACACCTCGAGTACTGTGTCCAGTTCTGGGCCCCTTGGTTCAGGAAGGATATCGAGGTCCTGGAGCAGGTCCAAAGGAGGGCAACCAGGCTGGTCAAGGGACTCGAGCACAGACCCTATGAGGAGAGGCTGAGAGAGCTGGGGCTGTTCAGCCTGGAGAAGAGGAGGCTCAGGGGAGACCTCATCACTCTCTACAACTACCTGAAAGGAGGGTGTAGCCAGGCGGGGGTTGGGCTCTTTTGCCAGACGTCATTCAACAAGACAAGAGGGCATGGTCTTAAGTTGTGCCAGGGGAAATTTAGGTTAGATATTAGGAAGAATTTCTTTACGGAGAGAGTGATCCGGCATTGGAATGGGCTGCCCAGGGAAGTAGTGGATTCTCCGTCCCTGGAGATATTTAAAAAGAGACTGGATGTGGCACTCAGTGCCATAGTCTAGCAACCGCAACGGTGGTTCAAGGGTTGGACTCGATGATCTCTGAGGCCCCTTCCAACCCAGCCAATTCTATGATTCTATGATCTCCCACAAGTGGCGCCTGAACAGGGACTCCCCCTAAACAATCAAAAAGTTTGAAAAGTTTTGAAATTGGCAGGCACACGCCGATTTTCACCAGGGAAACCTTGTGGAAGACCGAAGACTCGCCACTGAGACCAAACAATTGGCTGGAGCAGTGAGTCCAGAGAAGTACCGATAAGCAGCGTCGGGGGGCAAAAGTTCATCTTAACGCAGGCGTAGGAAGGTGAACCGTGCCTGAGCGAACAACGAGTGAATCTCGCTCACCATCCAGAAAAAGGGGCTACCGGCTTTCAGTCGTAAAAAAGGCTGCATTAAAAGGTAAAAGCCTGCATTAAAAGGCTCGTAAAAAAGGCTGCACTAAAAGAATAAAGGGATAGTTAAGCGCGCAAATGGAGAGCGAAGTAGCCCTAGACCTTCTTATTAGTTTCTTACAGAAACATTCAGTAAAGGATATAGACCTAAAAAAGGATCCAGCGGCACTTTTAGCATATGGCCGTGTACACCAACTGTTTAACGATCCGTCTAAATTGTTTGATGAGAAAGAGTGGAGAAATTTAGGGGATATTTTGTGGAATAAGGTAATAGATGAGGATAAAGCAGCACGTAAGTTAATGAAACCATGGCGTACAGTTATTACTTGCAACGCTATCAGGCAGAAAAGAAAATTGCTGCGGTAGCCACTGCTAACTTAGAAGGGCAAAAGATACCAGGAATGCATCAGTTAGGGGTTGATTATGACCTAAGCCCCCCCACGGGGGAAAAGATAGTTGTACAAAACGCTCAGAGTACTAGCAAAGTTCCGGCACATCCAAATGTGTCCGCGCCCCCCCCTCCCTAAGATGGCGGCTCTGACCGTGATGCTCCATCCAGCTTCGGAGGTGGGGAGGGAGCGGAAGTGTCTGCTCCGAACGCCGGAAGCATAGTGAGGTGGAATCCGGAAGACTCGTGAGCCACATCTTCTGTCGTGGGCGGTTCCGGCCAGTGGACGGCCGCGTCTTCCGGCACGGGCAGTTCCGGCCGCCAGACGCCACCCCCTGTCCCCCCAAGGCAGCGCAACTACCGATGAATGCTCAAAATATGGACTTGACCTCTAAACAGTTATTTGAGACACCTAAAGAACCCCCATCAGCACCTGCAGGGACTGTACTGATTCAAGCTCAGCCAACTGTGCCATTTGACCCTGGGGGTTCAGATGAAAAGCAAAAATGGGACCGAGAAGCAAAACCAAAAGCGACCGAAAACACCACCAGAATCGTCGGAGGACCCAGAGGGAGAGAAGCCAGAGAACACAGGCGAGGAATCTTGGAATGCAGACTCCCCACCTCGCGCCTGCCTGCCATGGCTCCCGGCTGCTCTGCCACCGCTGCCTTCCTCTCCACCTCCGACGACTGATTTATCTTCTTGATCACAGTTGCCATCAATTAATCCTCTGCTTCACCTGTCAACACCATCAGTGCCTACATGTCTAGATGATTATGATGTTTGGGATGATCGTTTGCCTACAGGGCCAGATCCCCAAAAACTAAGTCTTGCGTGACAGCGATACCTAAGAAGCTATTTGCAAAAGCTGCTAATATCATGATTGTACAAAAAGATAAAGGGATTGTTAGAGAATGGCTTGTGGTCAAGGACATGGACCTATACTAAGCACCAAAGATTGTGAACGGTTACACAAGAAGTATATAAAGACGTCATGAGACCCTCAGAGACTCCGAGATGTATCCCCAAAAAGAACAACTCTGCCTACACTCCATCTAGACTTTGCCCGTTATGAATGTAGTGATTGAATGTTGCAATCCTAGGTCTTTTTGGTGTTTTAATTTGGCAACCATGAAGGAACTAGGACTCCATTGTGCTGTGAGCCGGCGGGACTTGGAGATGCTTATATAGGGGCCCCCCGACAAAGATTCCATCGGATAAGCCTCTCCTATCCCTCCCTTGGCTTTCTGCACTGGTGGATGCCAGACCTTCCTAATATTGAACAGAGCTCTGACTGAGAGCATGTGTGTATGAGTGAGTGGTCGTGTGAAACAGAGACATGCCATGAATGCGAAGTTGATTTACACTTGATTAAGGGAACAAAACCCGGTTAATAACCTGTTAACCAATTTGTTTAATTTATTAACCAAGTAGTTTTTAGGTTGTTTATAGAAGGTATTATGTTATTGATTGTATTCCTAGGTTCTGCATGGTTTTTTGTTTGTATTATGTTTGTTTAAGAGTTAGCATTGCAAAAGTCATTAACCAAACATAAGCTTCTGCAAAAAGAAAAGGGGGGATATGTTGTAGAATGCTCCTGAAAAGTAGGGGGCATGACCCCTTTGCCGTGCCCAACCCCATGTTTGAGGGGCCAATTAGATCGGCCCATAATTATGGTCCCTGCACCAGGGATTGGCTGTGCTACAGGCAAACACACTGGGTGTCCAATAATACGTTATGTTGATATGTGGTGGCAGGGGTGTGGTCACAGAAACACTATATAAGTAAAAGTTACTGCGCAATAAAGTGGAAGCTTGTTTATCAACCACATTGGTTGTATTAGTTTTCCCTCACTGTCTCCGACAGGTTTAAGAGTAGCTGGTCACCATGTTGGTGGGTTTGGTCTCAGAGCTGTTCTTACAGCTTTGGGATGTCACACCTTCCTCTCTCCTTGTTTTGCTGGCTGTCACCTCTGGAGCCTGCTCAAGGGCATCATTGGGCTTTGCTGTGTGCTGCTTATGGTGACACTGAGAACCTGCCGTCAACATGGCCATCACCTCCATACATCGAGTGACACCTCCTGCAGACTGTTAGTAAGCACAATTATCACTGTGCAAGATAAACTGGTGCAAGTCACATCTGCATACTTTGGATGTGGAATTACACTTTTCCCTTTTTCTCCTTTATGGATGGGACATAATGCATAAACTTCTCAGCCTAGCTTACTTGATGGCAGCAGATGTTTCACATTCATGGATCAGCTGTGCAATAACAGCCAATCTCAGTCCACCCCTCCCTCATGACCCCATCTGTGTGTTTCATCTTTTCCTTGATGGATCTGATGGGCCCACCAAGCTATAAAACATTTCACCTTATCTTTCTAGTCCAGACCCACCTGAGCCACACTGACCTAAGCAGCCTGACCTACCTGCTTGCTTTTTCGATATTCTGCAGTGGCCCAGTTCCCAGGTACATTATGTACTTTTACAAAGAGGTTCTATGGATGAGACACAGCATCTTGCCAGGGTGAAGCAGCCCAGATGCTGCAAGTTCTCTGCTCCTATTGCTGTACCCATCCCCATTGGGCATTTGTTACCACCCAGGGGTCATTACTGAGATGGAGCACTATCCCCTTTTCTCCTTCCCCAGTGTCTACAGCCAGATGGATGGCTTCCACCTCTGCAAACTGGCTCCATTCACCTTCTCCTTCAGCAGTTTGTGCCACTTGTTGTGCAGCAATAAGCCAGGAAGGAGAGGCAGTGGGGTGGCCCTGTGTATTAGGTAGAGTTTGCTTGCCCAGAGCTGGTGAGGATTGGGTGGAGTGTCAATGGGAAAGGATCAGGGGAGAGGGCAACAAGGCAGATACTGTGGTGGGAGTCTGCTCTAGAGCATCCAACCAGGATGAAGAGGCAGATGAAGTATTATTTCGATATCTGAGACCTTGTTCTCATGGGGGACTTCAACTTCCCAGATGTCTGCTGGAAATACAGCACAGCAGAGAGGGGACAGTCCTGGAGGTTCCTGGGGTGTGTGGAAGAGACTTTCCTGATGCATCTTGTGAGGGAACTAACCAGAGAAGGCATGACAATGTTTGCAAACAGAGGAGGACTTGTTGTTGATGTGATGGTTGGAGGCCATCTTGTGCACAGTGATGGTGAAAGAATAGAGATTTCCATCCCTAGAATCACTGAATCATAGAATCATCAAGGTTAGAAAAGACCTATAAGATCATTGAGCCCATCTGTCCACCCTACAACTCCTAACCACTAAACCACCCACTGTAGCTCTTCATCTACCTGTCTTTTGAGAACCTCCAGGCATGGTACCCCCACCACCTCTCTGGGCAATCTGTTCCAGTTTTCCACCGGTCTTTCTCTGAAAAAGTTTTTCCTTATATCTAACCCTGATGGAGCTTTTAACGATTTCCTTCTTGTCATATCACTGGTCACAAGAGAGAAAAGGCCAGCGTCTCTGTCACTACCACCTCCTTTGAGGTAGTTGTAGAGAACAATGAGGTCTCCCCTCAGCTTCCTCTTCTCTATACTGAACAGCCCCATTTCCCTCAGCCTCTCCTCATAATTCCTGTTCTCCAGACCCCTGATCAGACCAGTTACCTGTAGAAGAACAGCAGTAGAGGAGATGCTGCATAGGATGGTGGAGCAAGATGAACCTCTTTTAGGGCACAGCGCTTCAAGGTCCAACCAGGTGTTCCAGCAGAGACTCACAGATAGTGCTCTGAGCCTATAGCCCTCAGGGTTGACTAGCCTGGTTCAGTGCTATTACTCCAGGAGCAGCAACCCTCTCTGCTGGCTAGCTCAGGACTGAGCTGACCCTGTAAGTTTGAGCCTCACCTTTTATTGGCCCCCTGGTCCTGCTCATGCGCAGTGGGGGCCTGCCCTAATCAGGCACAGGTGGGCTTAACACAAGCTCACACCCCCTACCTGGCAATTAGTGGCACCTGGTTGCCTCATTTCACTACAGGATGGAGGAATCGTGTGAAATGCCTGATACTGCCTTACCCTGAAGGAAACAAATAGCTGTAAATATCCTGAGGAATTTGCCATCTGGACAATGTTATGTTCTGGTACCAGGCACCTCCAGTGGAAAATGGTTTGATAAAGCTTTATGTTAATAGAACGAGCACTTTGATGTGTAAATTGTAGATCAGCCCTCCTGGCAGACAGTTATGGTGCCTCAGTGTCCAGAACTTGATCCACTGATGTTTCCTGTCTTTATAATGCCTTGTGCTGTGGGACAAAAGGCACTCTCAGCCCCTTTGTGGATGAAACCACACTGGGGGAGCCCTTGAGAAACCTCACTTGGTTCATCCTGCCTTGAGCAGGGCACTAAGATGATGCTCAGGGGTCTCTTCCAGACTAAAATATTCTTTCACTCCAAGAGCTCTTTGAGGACAGAAATAGGAAGGGGAAGAGAGAGAGGCAGAAGAAGAGCCCCAAAAATACCGCAGCTCCTCATAGCAATGTTTCTGCATTTGAATCATTGGTAGGAACTTTCCTTTGGTGGGCGGTGGTACAATATTATTTATACTGAGAATGAGTGTCAGCAGCTTGCTAGAACATCCAGATGGGTTTTTTTCATTTAAAAAGTATGAATAAAACAAGGGAAATTCCAGGGGAAAAAATGCCGAGCATGTCTGGTAAGGCAGACTTTCTCAGCTATTGAACAGAACTCTTTCCTGCAGAGGTTCCTGCTAGGAACTCCACTGATGGCCTCAGTCATGATTTTCTAGAGCATGCAGAGGGTTGGCCATTGACTCAGAGATGCCCTGGGTCAGGTCAAGCACCTGTGTGTGAAAAGTGACCCAGGATGTCTTTGAGCCCTTCTGGAGCAGGAGCTGGGATGCAGGAAGGGAACATCTGGGTGGTGCAGGGAATCCCCCACCTCCAGCACTGCTGGGCCAGCTGAGGGGGGTCCTCTCCAGCACGGCAAAACAATGTGTCCCCTGGAAAGCTGTGAGAAGGCAGATGACCTGAGGTCATGGAGATCCTCCAAATCTGACCCTGAAGATTTGGGGAAATCAGGGGAAACTGGGACGAAAGGGATGGGAATGTGGGGGAGGGACGATGGGCTTGGCCAACAGAGATGAAAGATCTGGATGAGAGAAAATGTGGTTCTGCAAACCTTAAGGGTGCACCAACACTGACTGAGAAAACATTCCTGATAAGCCCTTGCCCTGATCCTTACCAGGAACCTGAAGCCTTAGCACTCCCCTAAATGCTGCCCCTCAGACTGAACAGAATCCACCACTCTGATCCCCACCTCACCTACACCTCGAAGGCAAAGCCCAACCCCGTAACCCCACACCCTCAGGTGTTCTCTGGTGCCCACCCTCCCATAGCCTGGTTCTCCAGCATTAAAACTTCAGCTTTAACCCCAGCCCTCACCCGAGCCCTGAGTAAAACCCCACACCCTGGAAATGAACAAGAAGCTCTTGGAGAAACACCAAACCCTCCCCAGAGTCCTCTGCCTAATCTCTACCCCTGAAAGCCGAGCTCTGACCCCCAACCCATCACCTGAACACCCAACCCCCAAAGCCCTCCTTCCCATGCTCTGACCTTCTCACCATTAACCCCCCCACACACACATTGGGGCAAGGCAAATATCTGGAGGTCCCCGAGCAGTCAGCAGGTGTTTGGCACTAGAAACCTCCTCGAGTTTGAGGAGAAATGGTCAGTCCTTTCCTGGGGCAGAGGAACCCCTTCCAAGAGGGCACCAGGGACCTTAACAGCTCAGCAGGGACCTGAGGAGAAGGGCCTGGGTGTTATAAAAGATGCCACGGGAGCCAGGGGGACACACTCACCCTCTGTAAAGCCACTTGCATATGGGACTGCACCTCTGGGGCCGCATCAGGGGGCGTGTGGGCTCCCAGACAGGGATTTATCATCCCCCTTGACTCAGCACTGCTGTGGACGCATCTGGATTATGGGTGCCTGGCTTTGGGGCTGCGTGCTCTGGAGGAATGGTGAGGAACTGGAGAGGCTACAGAGGAGACCTTCCAGGATGGAGTTTGGGGGCTGTATGGAGAGGCTGAAGGTGCTGGGCTTCTGCAGCCTGGGGATGTGGAGGCTTACGGCACTGTAGTAGTAACCTGCACCTTTTTGAAGGGTAGTTCAAGAGAGAATGGAGCTCTTCTTGGTGTTGGGAAGAGAAGGAAACCTTCACAAAGTGCAGCTTGGATGGCTTCGTCTGGATTTGAGAAAAAGGAAATTTGATAAACTTGTGATTTAAGAGGTCACCCAGAGGGAGTCGGGCTCAGCCCATTGGCATTGTGTTTGTAGCACTGTCCAGTGAGAGCAGAGAGACAGCAGAGAAGGTTTGGAAATGTTGAGGTGAGAGCTAGGTGGGAAAGCAGGAAGGGTGACAACAGCCTGAAGGGAAGGAGCTGGAGGCATGGACAGTGTAGGACAGCCTGCAGGAGAGGTGGCCAACGGCTCTGTCAAGGAGTGAGGTTGTTGTCCCCTTGGCCACTAAGTCTGGTGAGAGGAAACTTTCTATTGAGGCTCTCAGGATCTGCCTTCCCAGGGCCTGGGGTCAGGGCTTGGCCTTTCTGCTGTATCCAACAAACCAAATGTTTTTCTCAGCATTACAGCCACCGGCACAGGGCCTTTGCCTCCTGCAATCACGGCCTCCAGGGTTCTGCTCTGAGGCCATGGGGAGGCTCTGGCAGGCTCAGTGGGGCCATTTATACTTTGAGGCACTTTGGTTTTTTCTCCTGTCTTTGACTTCTGTAGAGGATTGTTCATTCTTATCTCAGTATCTGTGGTTCATATAATGAGCCTCAAATGCCCTAACAAGATGCGTATCTTATTGAAATTTCATTCACGTTTTGAATATCTCATTGCCACTGTTAATGTTTTCCTGGTGGATTTAAGGAGGAAGATTCCAAAGTACAGCTAATAAAAACCCTCTCTTATTGGCAAAGGAATATTTCATTACTTTGTACTTCAGAGGAGATGTGTCAAAGGCTTTCCTGACGTCCAGGTAGACTACATCAACAGCCTTTCCATCATCCATTAAGCAAGTCCTGGACAGGCTGGAGAGTTGGGATGGAAGAATTTTAGTGAATTACAACAAGGGCAAGTGCAGAGTCTTGCATCTGGGAAAGAACAACCCCAGGTACCAGTACAGGTTGGGGACTGACCTTTTGGAGAGCAGTGAAGGGAAAAGGGACCTGGGGTGCTGGTGGACAGAAGGATGACAATGAGCCAGCAATTCGCCCTTGTGGCCATGAAGGCCAGTGGCATCCTGGGGTGCATTAGAATGGGAGTGGCTTGTAGGTCAAGAGAGGATCCCCTCCCCCTCTGCTCTTGTGAGGCCACATCTGGAATATTGTGTCCAGTTCTGGGCCCGTCAGTTCCAGAAGGACAGGGAACTGCTTGAACAACTCCAGTGCACATCATTCAAGATGAATAAGGGAGTGGATCATCTCCATGGTGAGGAAAGGCTGTGGGAGCCTAATCTCTTGAGCTTGGAGAAGAGGAGAATGAGAGGAGACCTCATCAATGTTTACAAATAAACAAAGGGAGAGAGACAGGAGGATGGTGCCAGGCTCTTCTCATTTATGCCCAATGATAGGACAAGAGGCAACAGACAGAAGCTTGAGCATAGGAGGTTTCATATAAACACAAGGGGAATTTTTTTTGCTGTGAGGGTGACAGAGCACTGGCATAGGCTACTCAGGGAGGTCGTGGAGTCTCCTTCTCTGGGGACGTTCAAAACCCACCTGGGATTGTTCCTATGTGACCCTGCTCTGGCAGGGGGATTGAACTCAATGATCTTCCGAGGTCCCTTCCAACTCCTGACTTTCTGTGAATCTGTGATTTTCTACTCAGCGCTCAAGGCTGTGACCAAGATTGTGGGAAGTTGTAGGGAGTGCTCCTTACCATCACTCTCATCTGTCTTGCAGGTATCTGGCAGGCCCTCCTCAGGTCCAAGCTGTTGTCCACTTGGGATATTTTTTTCCCAAATTACAACCTGGTTTTCTCTAATTCTTACTGTTTCACTGTTATGTGAGCCCATTTTTTATTCTGCATCACTACTGTAATATATGTTAATGAATTTGTATTCCTAACCAGTAAAATTCAGGAAAGAATTAAACTGAGAAAGAAGTGAATATGGGGCTAAACAAAGCAGTTGAGACATGTAATTTTCCACAGAAACAGTGTGAACAAAACAAGGCCCTAAAGAGGCTAACTTCTGTCTCGAAGATAATTAAAAGTGTAGGTCCTGTTCTTAAAACAAGACACTGCCAAGGCTAACTAGGCACCAAAGGAATGTGAACATCTGCACAAAAAGAACATAAAGATGTCATAACCAGCAGATAAGGGGAAATTTACAGCTAGGGTCTGATATCACCCTGTAATAATATAATGAAGTCAGAAAGAATCAAGAAAAGTAAAAAGTTCAACCCTGAGGAAGACTTCGTTACTTCATCTGAAGACCACCAGAGACCCCGAGACATATCCCCAAAAGACGACTCTGGCCAGACTCTGCCTGTCATGAATATTAAAATGTCATGATGTAATCCCTATGAATATGTATGTAAACCCACCTCCTTTTGAATATGCATAGAATTGTAATCAATAAAAGGTAATTCTAGAGTGTTACAGGCACACGTGAGTGGAGCAGAGACTCCCCATGCAGCCAGCGCTGCTTTGCTTATTGCGATTTCCATTTTATTGATTAATTAAGCCACTAATAGAATATTGAGGCTCAGTCATTTATAACAGGGGGTTGTGCTTCCACCACCTTTTAATTCCAGATCAAATTCAAACTCGGTCTCAGAAGCTGCAGATTCACTCTGAACATTTCCTCCATGTTCCTCGAGATCCCCAAATCCAGATTCTTCACCTGGATGGTTCAAAAAACAATCCCTGCCCAGAGTGCAGATATTTGGTTTATCATAGTTCTGCCCAGAAAAGGTGCCTGTACTGTAGCAAGACGAACCTCTTTTAGGGAACAGCACTTCAAGGACCAACCAGGTGTTCCAGCAGAGACTCACAAGCAATGCTCTAAGCCTACAGCTCTCAGAGTTGACTAGCCCAGATTGGTGCTGCTACTCCAAGAGCAAGCAGCCTCTCTGCTGGCTAGCTCAGGACTGAGCTGAGCTTGTGTCTCAGGTCTCACCTTTTATTGGCCCCCTGGTCCTGCTCATGCACAGTGGGGGCCCACCCTAATTAGGCACAGGTAGGCTTGACACAAGCTCATGCCCACTCCCTGGCAATTAGGGACACCTGGTTGCCTTGTTACACTACAGGTGCCAGGAAAAATTTCCCAAGCTCTTTGGAGAAGACATTAGCATTTGCTATGCAGACCAAAGACAAGAACCTTCATGGCAGAAAATGCTGCCTTGGTCATTGTCCTCCTGATTTACACCTGAAAGCATTGATTCAACAGCTTCTTATCTCCAGGCTCCACAGGTCTTTGTTTTGTGATCAGGTCAGGAAGTGTGTCCTCCCCTTCCATCCTCCCCACCCCCATTACACCAGCCCTTCAGGTTTTTAAGACTAGAATAACTTTTGTGGCTGTTAACCCTTTTCTTTCAATAACAAATCCCCCCTTTGAGACTCATGGGGGTATTTTATGCAGCCCATAACCTTCACTTTTCTGCTTGTAGAACCATGAATCACAGAATGGTTTGTGTTTGACCGGAAAGGTCATCTGGTTCCAGCCCCCTGCATGGGCAGGGACATCTCCCACGTGACCAGGATGCTCTAAGCCAAATCCAACCTGGCCATGAGCACTTCCAGGGATGGGGCAGCCAGAATTTTCTGGGCAACCTGATCCTCTCTCTCATCACCCTCACAGCATAAATTTTTTCTTCATATCTCAAGTCAATCACTCCTCTTCAAGTTTGAAACCATTCCCCCCCTTGTCTGATCACTCCAAGCCCTTGTCAAAAGTCCCTCCTCATCCCTCCTCATTTGATGATTATGTGATAAAATGTGTAAACCTTGGTAATGATAGAGGGGGTTCCAGGTGATCATTCCCAAAGCTCACATCCCTTTGGAGAACCATAGCAGTTTAGACAGGTTTTTTTATCACTGGAATGTAGCAGAACGTGTAGAGGAATGGCCTGAGCATGCGTACACAAGCCCATGTTTGAGGCACTCAAGTGCTAATTACAAGGTGGGAGGCGTGAGCTTGTGTTAAGCCCACCTGTGTTAAGCCCTGCCCCCCCCCCCACCCCCACCCAAATAGGGTTTGCCTCAGATGTGCATGAGCAGGATTGGGGGGCCAATAATAGGTGAGCTTCCGAACACGTTTGGCTCACTCTTGAGCAGCCAAAGGAGGAGGTTAGCTAAGTCTGGAGCAGAAAAACTGAATGAGGCTAGCTGAGTCTAAAGGCAGCAAAATCAGAGCACTGAGTGTGCACCTTGGTGAGAACACCTCTTTGACTTCGGAGTGCCGTACCCTAAGAAAGGTTTGCCCACTTACACTGAAAAACCCCTTGGAGGGGGAAGGGGAGAAGGAATGGAGCCCCGAGGGCTGCAATGAAACTGATTTAATAGCATCATAATGTCCTGGTTTGGGCCAGGATAAAGGTGATTTTCTGTCTTGTACTTTTGCTTTTAGCTAAGTCTCTTGTAAGCAGCTGCACTGGCTGAAATAAACAGCAAGTTTCTCAAACAGTGTCTGCTTTTAGGACTGATAATGCTTGATGTTTATAGTTACAGCTAGAGAATGGTATGCAGAACCAAGGACACTGCTCAGCTCTGAGGAACATTTTGGCCTCCAGAAGGAGAAAAGAAGTAAAGAGGTAGCTCTCCCTTAGGGAGGAAGGGACAAGATAGATGGCCAAATTTGACCAGAGTACTCCATCCCATACACATCATATTCAGTATAAATTTGTGGGATGACGAGAGTCAAACCCTTTTCCTGCTTCCCCTTCT
The DNA here is from genome assembly GCF_003957555.1 of Calypte anna. Classification (NCBI taxonomy): domain Eukaryota; kingdom Metazoa; phylum Chordata; class Aves; order Apodiformes; family Trochilidae; genus Calypte; species Calypte anna. The sequence continues at coordinate 14,803,419 of NC_044276.1, read as the reverse complement.
TTGCCTGTCCCTGTTTGCTTCAGCATCCTGGGAGGATTCCATCTGTTTGTCTGCCTGTGGTCCTGATCCGTGCCAGCCTATATCTGTGTGTTCCTGCCTCTGTTGGGAAACTGGAAAAAAACTGGCATGTGAGCAATCCTTACTATTTAGCTTTAGCTAGAGTAAGATAAGGGTCTTGAGGCCTAGTTTCAAGGTTACTGAAAGATGAGCTATGGGAAAAAGATAAACGAGCTGGCAACAGAAAAAGTAGAATAGCAGAGTAATGAGGTAAGCCAGCAGAAGTTCTGTGAGAGCAGGATTTGTGGCCAAGATATAGCCACCTGCAAGATATCGTTATATAAACAAGGGCTCTATATAAAGCGAGTGTAAATTGTTAATAGACGACTTCACTTTAACCATATTGGTGACTACGTGTTATCCTTAAGCCTCCGCGGATTTTTTCCACATTTGGCACCTGAACAGGGACCCTCTTGCTGTTGCTTCCAGGAGCGAGGAAGACAGCTGGGATGAGAAGGTAGCAAGAAAGCTGAAAGAAGCAACGGTGCAGCAGGAGCGGAGAAGCCAGTCGAAAGGAGACTGCTGCCCCGGCGGTCTATGTAGCTGGTGCCCGGCTACGGAACGAAAGAGGTACTTCGGAATTGAAGAATCTCGCCAGGAAAAAGGTGAGCAGCTGGGGAGGAGATGGGGTCTACACTCTCTAAAGAAGAAGAGGCAGTATTCTGCCTCCAATGTATTCTCTCTAAGAGAGGTTTATCACACGAAGGCAGGACCTTACGTGAATTGCTGAAATGGGCACGGGATAGAGACTTGATCCCCTCAATGGGTACCGCTTTTGAGTTACCTACTTGGGAAGCCATAGGTACTGCCCTATGGGATAAAATTAGCGATGGAGATAAGGAGGCAGGACACTTCAGCGCATGCCCTCTTCACCTCTTAAGGTCTTCTCTTCTGCTCGCCCCCAGGATGACCCCAAACTTTACACATGCACTCTATAGGCTTCTCTTACACAGCACAACAAGGCCAGCAGCAGAACTGGTTCAAACCGGTAATGTTCGTCAGATGGCCTTCACAAAAAAAAAGAAACTATATACATCTTAGGCTTGTGGTTATACAAGGGTAGGTAAGAGATTGACACGAATCAGATGAACATATTTCACAGGTTGGAGGAACCTTGAAGATCTTCGAGTCCCATGGGCACGGACACCTTCCACCAGCCCTCGTTGCTCCAAGACCCACCTAACCTGCCCTTTAACAATCCCAGCATCCACAATTTCTCAAGAAATATTTGCAGTGAGGATTTGGAGAGCCCTCAGGGTGAGGCTCTGAGGAGTCTCGAACCCGGGGCCTCGGCATTGCAGCACTGTGTCTTAGCCGGCTGCACCACCAGAGCCTCACCTTGTGGGCAATGAGCACTAGTGGCGCAATGAAGGCAATACAGTGCTCCAAGAACAACTGGCCTCTCTGCAAAGCATGCTCAGGACTGAGCTGAGCCTGTGCTTCAGGACTCACCTTTTATTTGCCCCCTGGTCCTGCTCATGCGCAGTGGGGGCCCACCCTAATTAGGCACAGGTGGGCTTGACACAAGCTCATGCTCACTCCCTGGCAATTAAGGGCACCTGGTTGCCTCATTTCACTACACATATATGCAATGGTTTTACAGAAGTAGAAGTGTACAAGTAGTAGAAATGTATAAGCAATAGCTTAAGGGAGCCTTGTGGAAATTTACTAGCTGACTAATATAGGTAGGTGTGTGTATGGCAAAGGTATATGTGATAATAGAATGTAGTTATTATGGAAAACTTATCCATGAGAGCAGACTATGGGATCCCTGAAGGTTGCTGAACTCTGCAGAAGGACCAAAACTAAGACAAAGTTAATTACGAGTTCTTTTTGTATTTTTAATTGTGCTGCTATTGTGTAAATTTTCCATTCTTACTTGGTTTTGTTATGCTCTACTGTTGTGAAGTTTATGATCATTGTACGTAGTGAATAATGTTATTGCAGGTAATGCCACCAAAAAGTCTCTGATTTGAAGTGCCCTATCCTAAATAAAAAACATCAGTTTGTAAAGTGCACCTTTTGAACAATTGACTTAGAAATGCTTTTGGACAACAAAATTCAAGGGCACAGCAAGTCCCAAGGATGTTGCTGCAGAACCCTTAGCTTTGGGGGTGACACTGCTTGAAGAACAAAGACTCTGAACATCATGCATATCACCACGGCCTGAATTGAAGAAGCTGGAGTGAAGATGCTAAGCTTGTAGCCATCATGATATCATTGCCTTATGATATTGCCTTATGATAGCATCATGCCTTATGATATTTGGACTCATGGGGTGAGAGGACTGGATTGTTGAGATGTCATTTGAGCATGTGGTTTTTGTGATCCAAGCAATCAGCCCTTGTGATTGCACAGTCTGAACATTGAAGTGTCTATTTTTGTGCTTTATATTTATTCATTCACACTTGTGAGTGATTTGTGTTCCCTAAAAATTGCTCGAAAATAGCCTTTAATTGTTAAAGCAAAAGAGCTGATATTTTGACTGAAGAGAAAAAGACCTTGAGTGTCATTTCATCTTAATGTGATCAAGGGGTATTTGGATGGTCTCAGGAGGCTTTCAGTTTTTATTTACCCTCCAAGGGTAACTTTTCCCTGAAAGGGAAACTCTGGCCTGGGAGATGGAATCTCCTTTGGCTGTTGTCTGGGTCAGGCCATGGGATGTGACAGTCCTGTGCTGTTGTGCCATCAGCAGGTGGTTTTGCGGGAGTGCCCTGACATTTCCTGTAGCCCCACAGGGCTGTGCTTGGCCACTAAATTGAGCAGCTGCCCTGACTGAGGTTGGACCACCCCTGGTACCTCCAGTGTCACCCATGGCTTGCATGGGAAGAGGAGGGAAAGAAGATTCCCCCTGGCACTGCCTGGGTGTCCAGTGTGAGAGTGGGAGAAGCAGAGGTTGTGTCTCTAGAGGGGAACTGGCTGTGCTGGAAAGGAGGGAGGCAGGGTACATGAGCGATGACTTTAGTGTGTGTCACATTGGGTTCCTGGGGAGCCCCAGGGAGAGCTGGAGGGAGCCCCAAGAGAGTTGAGCAAGTGCCAAAGTCTGGCAAGCAGAGAGTGCTGCAGAGAGAAATCTCTGAACAAGAGCAGCTCCTCTGCAGAGCACAGCAGGGCTGAGGGCACTGCCTGAAGGCAGCAGGGCAGGGGAGAGGAGGGAGGGAGAGGAGAAAAGCAGCCTAGGCTTGGAGGAGAGCTGAGAGCTACCTGGGGGAGAAATCTTCACAGCCTCTGCCTTGGTGAGTCTCTGGCTGCAGGGCAGTGAAGCTGGGCTTCCTGGAGGGGGTCTTCTCCAGCTGGCAGCCTGTGCCACAGCTGATGGGATCCTTCCGGAGGATTTTTGTGGGTGGGAGGAAAATGTGTTGTGCTGGGGCACACTCTGCTGCCTGCCAGGGGCAGCGCTCAGCCTGCCTGGGGAGCTCCCTAGTGCTGGCAGAAGCTGTGGCTGGCAAGAGACAGGGAGGACAGGACAGGGTCCTTTTGGTTTTGAAAGTGTTCTCTGGGACAGCACTGCTCTCGGATCCAGATCATACCAGAATATTTCTGAATGGGATTTTCACAAGCACAGTCAGGGCATAGATTCCTGATGGGAACTTTGCTTTCCTCAGGCTGTACTTCTCTGGCAAGGTAGGATGGAACTTCAGCTGGGGAGGTGGTATCAGGAGCTGTGAGTCCGTACACCATCACCTTCTGGTTTTCTAGGAACCTTCTATGTTTTCCAGTGCCTTCATTCTCTATCACCCTACAGAAAAATCCAGCATCACTTTCCCAGGTTCATCAGGGTCTGTGTGAAAGCACAGCCCTCAGCCAGCCCATGGGGTCTGTGGTGTTGGGCACCTCCTTCTCTATCTACTAAGAGAAGAGGTGAAGTGCACCTTTGCTGCCATGTGCCCAACTCCCCCTGCCCAGGGGCTTGAGGTGCCTGCCAGGCATTATCAACATCTGGGAGGGGCTGTGCAGGGCTGGGTGAGGGAAAGGCTGTTAAAAACGCTGACTCAATGTTTCAGCAGTAAAACTTTTTATTGAGAGAGATATAAGTAAAGCAACGCACTGCAGCGCGCTGGGCGGCCAGGGAGCTGCAGCTTCACCACTGCCTCGCAAATTTGATAAGGTAAAATCAGTCCTTTTATACTTTTCGTAAACCCCTTCCTCTTATCAGTTTATCATTGGTTCTCGTTTCGCAGGCTCTCCCAGCATTGATTCTTCCTTCACAGCCTTTGTTCTGTTGCTGAGGGAAATGGTTTCATGTTCCGCGGGCTTCATTCTGATGCTGAGGGAAATGGTCACATGACGTCCCTGTTTCGCGGGCCCCCACGGTCGGCCCCTCCTCCTGTTTTTCTGACTTTTCTTCCTTATAAGTACGCTTAAACATACACCCCAAAACAACATGCTACCTCAACAAACAGCCAAAGCAAACATTATTAAATTGAAAGATACACTAAACAAAACAATAAATTACAATTTTAAACCCTTATTTTTCACAAAGGCTTTCCTGAGTTCCCCTCTGCCTCTCTCCATGGCTCCCTCAGCTGCTCTTGCTGTTGCTGTCAGGCTGGGAATGAGAGTTTCATCTGCAGATTCAGGCACAGCTTTTGTGGCAGGGAACACAGAAGCTGCAATGCCTTTAGCATCACTAGTTATTTCATTTGAAAAATTTCCACTCTAGGACTGGTCCCTGTTCTCACCTTGCCCATGAAGCTCCTGTTGCAGAGCTGGGACAACTCCTTGGCAGCCGATGAACAGTCCCTGCTCCTCCTGACACAGAAAGCAACAACCAGGGCTGAAGTAATGTCAGTATTCATCCCCTTTCCTTAACTATCCACCAATATTTTGTGAACAAGAAACTTTGTGTAAATGGAGAACCTCCAGTGGATTTAAGTAAAATAAACAAAACTGCAGCAAGTACTGTGTCCGAGATCCCTGTTTAGTGTATTGTGGGAAAACAGTCTGCGGAGGCTTAAGGATTACATGTGCACATCAATATGATTGTATGAAATCGTTTATTAACAACTTGCACTCACTTATATAGAGAAGTCTTGTTTACACCATCATATCATGCAGGTGGCTTTGTATTCCAATTACACATTCCATTCTCACGGAACCTTCTTCTCACATAATTATTTTCCTCTTCTGTTGCCAATTAAGTTATCTCTTTCCCATTAGCTCATTCTCAGAAAGCCTCTAACTAGGCCTCAATAACCATTAACCCAATGTGGCCTAAGTCAGGATTGCTCACAACCTGTATATTTCTGAACTGTTTCCCCAACATATTCCCCTTTTTGTTTTTTGAGCAATTCTGACTTATTTCTTACGTAAGATAACATGCTAATGATATATTGTCATAAACAGCATACTAGTAATGAAAATGCAATAACATACCAATAATGTGAAAGAAATAATAACATATATACTGATGCAAAAGCAATAATAACATAATAACGAATAATAACATATTCGTCAGTCACCCCGTGTCCTTAGGACTTCTTCAATCAAGAAGGAAAGGAGAGTAGTTGTGGTGGGTGACTCCCTTCTGAGGGGGACGGAAGGGCCCATCTGTCGACCGGACCCATCCCACAGGGAGGTCTGCTGCCTCCCTGGGGCTCGGATAAGAGATGTTAAAAGGAAACTCCCTAATCTTGTGGGTCCCTCTGATTACTATCCACTGCTGATTTTTCAGATTGGCAGTGATGAAATTATCACAAGAAATGTAAGGGCAATGAAGAGTGACTTCAGGGCCCTGGGACGGCTAGTTAGGGGGTCTGGAGCACAAGTAGTGTTTGCCTCCATCCCTCCTGTAAGAATGGGTGGGGAGGTATATAGGAAGAGTCTACAGGTCAATGAGTGGCTAAGAGACTGGTGCCAAAGACAGGGTTTTGGTTTTTTTTGATCATGGGATGCTATATGAGACACCTGGCCTGGTGGTGACAGGTGGGATGCACCTGTCCCAGAGGGGGAAGAGGCTTTTGGGGCAGGACTTAGCAGGGCTCATTGAGAGAGCTTTAAACTAGATGTGAAGGGGGAAGGGGAGAAAACTGGGTCTGTTAGGGACAAACACAAGAAGAACAAACCAGGGCCCAAAGGCAGTTGGTCTAGGAAGGATTTAGTCCCACCAGTGTGCTCTGTTTGTTTCCTGAAATGTCTGTATGCTAATGCACGCAGCATGGGGAATAAGCAAGAAGAGTTAGAGGACAGTGTACGGGCTAAGGGTTATGATCTGGTAGCGATAACAGAGACATGGTGGGATAGGTCACATGACTGGAATGTGGCCATGGATGGTTATGTACTTTTTCGGAAAGATAGGGCGGGGAAGCGAGGTGGTGGAGTTGCTCTTTATGTAAGAGAGCAACTAGAATGTGTTGAGTTTTGTGCAGGGGCTGATGAGGGGCAAGTTGAAAGTCTGTGGGTAAGAATTAAGGGGCAGGCTGGTGTGGGTGACACAGTTGTGGGGGTCTACTACAGACCTCCTGATCAAGGCGAAGAGGTTGGTGAGGCCTTCTACAGGCAGCTGAAAGCAGCCTCACAACTTCAGTCCCTAGTCCTCATGGGGGATTTTAACTACCCTGATATCTGCTGGTTGACTCACACAGCCAGCCTTTCACAGTCTAGGAGGTTCCTCCAGTGCATTGATGATAACTTCTTAATGCAGATGGTGGACAAGCCGACTAGAAGAGGAGCGCTGCTGGATCTTATACTAACCAACAAGGAGGGCCTTGTCGAAGCAGTGGTGGTCAATGGCAGCCTTGGCTGCAGTGATCATGAGATGGTAGAGTTCAGGATCCTGTGTGGAAGGAACAGAATACCCAGTAGGACCAAAACCCTGGACTTCCACAGGGCAAACTTTGGCCTCCTCAATCAACTGTTAAGAGAAATCCCATGGGACAGGGTGTTAGAAGATAAAGGGGCTCAAGATAGCTGGTCAATATTCAAGGACCACTATTTGCAAGCACAGGATCAGAGCATCCCTATGGTTAGGAAATCTAGTAAGGGAGCTAGGAGACCAGCATGGTTAAAAAAGGAACTGCTGGGAAAACTTAAGTGGAAAAGGAAAATCTACAGATCATGGAAGGGGGGGCTGGTCACTTGGGAGGAATACAGGACTGTCGTCAGAGGATGTAGGGAGGCAATTAGGAAAGCTAAGGCCTCCTTGGAACTTAACCTTGCAAGTCAGGTTAAGGATAATAGAAAGGGCTTTTTCAAATACATAGCTAGTAAAACTAACGCTAGAGGCAATATTGGCCCACTAAGGGATGAGATGGGAGCCCTGGAGACAGAGGATATAAAGAAGGCAGAGGTGCTGAACGCCTTCTTTGCCTCTGTCTTTACTCCTGCAGGGCTTCCACATGAGCCCCAGATTCATTTAGCCCCAGAAGTAGTCAAGATAGATAAGGAATTTGACGTAGTAGATGAGGATTGGGTTAGGGATCAGCTGAGGAATCTGGACATCCATAAGTCGATGGGTCCAGATGGAATGCATCCAAGGGTGCTGAGGGAGCTGGCGGAGGTCATTGCTAGGCCACTCTCCATCATCTTCAGTAAGTCATGGGTAACAGGAGAGGTGCCTGAGGACTGGAGAATAGCAAATGTCACCCCAGTCTACAAGAAGGGCAAGAAGGAGGACCCGGGTAACTATAGACCGGTCAGCCTCACCTCCATCCCTGGAAAGGTGATGGAACAACTTGTTCTTGTCACTATCTCCAGGCATATCAAGGACATGGGGGTCATCAAGAGCAGTCAGCATGGTTTTATCAAGGGTAAATCATGTTTGACTAACCTCATAGCCTTCTATGAGGAAATTACTAGGTGGATAGATGATGGAAGAGCGGTAGATGTGGTTTATCTTGATTTCAGTAAAGCATTTGACACCGTCTCTCACAGCATCCTTGTAGATAAGTTGACCAAGTATGGGTTTGGTGATCAGGTAGTGAGGTGGATCAGGAACTGGTTGAAAGGAAGGAGTCAGAGAGTTGTAGTCAATGGGGCAGAATCTGGTTGGAGGTGTGTGACTAGTGGAGTCCCTCAGGGGTCGGTGCTGGGACCGGTGTTGTTCAATATCTTCATCAACGACTTGGATGAGGGTATAGAGTGTACCCTCAGCAAGTTTGCTGATGACACTAAGCTGGGAGGAGTGGCTGACACACCGGAAGGCCGTGCTGCCATTCAGAGAGACTTAGACAGGCTGGAGAGTTGGGCAGAGAGAAACATGATGAAGTTCAACAAGGGGAAGTGTAGAGTTTTGCATTTGGGGAAGAACAACACAATGTCCCAGTATAGGTTGGGGGCTGACCTGCTGGAGAGCAGTGTAGGTGAAAGAGACCTGGGGGTCCTGGTAGACAAGAGGATGACCATGAGCCAGCAATGTGCCCTTGTGGCCAAGAAGGCCAATGGCATCCTGGGGTGCATTAGAAAGGGTGTGGTTAGTAGGTCAAGAGAGGTTCTCCTCCCCCTCTATTCTGCATTGGTGAGGCCGCACCTGGAGTATTGTGTCCAGTTCTGGGCCCCTCAGTTCAAGAAGGACAGGGAAGTGCTTGAAAGAGTCCAGTGCAGAGCTACTAAGATGATTAAGGGAGTGGAACATCTCCCTTATGAGGAAAGGCTGAGGGAGCTGGGTCTCTTTAGTCTAGAGAAAAGGAGACTGAGGGGTGACCTCATCAATGTTTTCAAATATGTAAGGAGTGAGTGTCAGGGAGATGGAGTTAGGCTTTTCTCAGTAGTGACCAGTGATAGGACAAGGGGTAATGGGTGTAAATTGGAGCACAGGAGGTTCAAGTTGAATATTCGAAAAAATTTTTTTACTGTAAGGGTGACAGAGCCCTGGAACAGGCTGCCCAGGGGGGTCGTGGAGTCTCCTTCACTGGAGACATTCAAAACCCGCTTGGACACGTTCCTGCACGATGTACTCTAGGTGGCCCTGCTCTGGCAGGGGGGGTTGGACTAGATGATCTTTCGAGGTCCCTTCTAACCCCTAGGATTCTATGATTCTATGATATATAACTGATAAGCCTTGCCTAATTAAATCTGTAAGCCAACAAGCTAACTGGTATATTTTATGATTTTTATCAGTTCATACCGAAGGCTTTTCCTGTTGCTATGTGTGATAAAAATGAAGCAGCAAGAAACCCAAATTTCAAACTTTCCCTTGTTTCCTAGGCCTAATTGTTGCATTGACCAGTTTGATCAAAATGATATTGATAACTCATTAGTGCTCTCATGAGGTCACGCTCTTTTTTCTTCTAATGAGGGTATATGCTCTTCCCTTGTCTTTTCCCCTTTTTTTTTTTTTTTATTGTATTAAATGAAAAAAGTTTTATTATCGAATCATGTATTCTAATGGTTTCAAACTAAACTTGAAGAAATTTCTTTCTATTTCACCACTCCCTGCATAGTATCCAGTATTTTGCAGTGCAGCTTTGAGCATCTTTTAAACTCTTCTCTTAAATAATAGATCAAATTATAATCAATGTGCCCATCAAAGTAGGTTGCTTTAAAAACTGGAGTTTGCATAAAAGCAGAGTAGTGACACTACCTAACTGAAGTTAAATTTTTTTTTTTTGATTTTTGATTTTTTTTTTTGATTGTAAATGTCTTCATCTTTTGTATGGCGTTACACATTAAAAAGATTCTATTTCATGGATAACTAAAATCTCCTTTCAAAGAAAAGAAAATATCACTAGCTTTCATGAGTAGCAGGTAACCCTCACATTATTACCTATCCAGACTCAGGCCTGGGCATTTGATGCCCAGAACAATGTAAAAATATTTCCCACTTCTGTTTTATACCTTTCAGAAGGAATTAGAGAAACTTTTCTTTTTTTGTCTTTTTAATGAGGCTATGTGGTGTCCTTTCCTCCCCCTCCCAGCAGGGTTGACAGCTACAGTATCTGCGGGGGCAGAGGCAGCACCTGCAGCTGTAGCAAGCTTGCTGGCAGCATCACCAGCGACACGAAGGGGTGTTGAAAAGCAGCCACGGGGGAAAGAGTCGGGGGGGGGGGGGGGGGGCAAGTTTCTTTCTCTCCGCAGCAATTCTCGGCCTCTGAAAAACATCCCCATGAATCTATCGTACTCCTTACCAATATATAAGAAAAATTTAACAACACCTACCAAAAACTTTAAAAACCAAAACACTATTACTACTAAAATCTGGTGGAATCAGCCTAAAATAAAATAAATCAATACAATCTCCCAAACCAGATACTTGTATCAGAAATATTATCACTGTGAATCCACATTTAAAGGCATTTGTTTCCATGGTCGAACCCATCTGCTCGATACCCAACGCACTCCAGTACCTGTGGGAAAACAGTCTGCGGAGGCTTAAGGATTCCATGTGCACATCAATATGATTGTATGAAATCGTTTATTAACAACTTGCACTCACTTTATATAGAGAAGCCTTGTTTACACCATCACATCATGCAGGTGGCTTTGTATTCCAATTACACATTCCATTCTCATGGAAAGATTGTTCTCAAATAATTATTTTCCTCTTCTGTTGCCAATTAAGTTATCTCTTTCCCATTAGCTCATTCTCAGAAAGCCTCTAACTAGGCCTCAATAGCCATTAACCCAATGTGGCCTAAATTGAAGTAAGTCAGGATTGCTCACAACCTGTATATTTCTGAACTGTTTCCCCAACATATTCCCCTTTTTGTTTTTTGAGCAATTCTGACTTATTTCGTTACGTAAGATAACATGCTAATGATATACTGTCATAAACAGCATACTAGCAATGCAAAAGCAATAACATACCAATAATGCAAAAGCAATAATAACATATATACTAATACAAAGGTAATAATAACATGCTAGTAATATAAAAGCAATAATAACATATATAACTGATAAGCCTTGCCTAATTAAATCTGTAAGCCAACAAGCTAACTGGTATATTTTATGATTTTTATCAATTCTTACTAAAGGCTTTTCCTCTTGCTATGTGTCATACAAATGAAACAGCAAGAAACCCAAATTTCAAACTTTCCCTTGTTTCCTAGGCCTAATTGTTGCATTGACCAGTTTGATCAAAATGATATTGATAACTCATTAGTGCTCTCATGAGGTCACGCTCTTTTTTCTTCTCATGATGGTATATGCTCTTCCCTTGTCTTTTCCCCTTTTTTTTTTTTTATTGTATTAAATGAAAAAAGTTTTATTATCGAATCATGTATTCTAATGGTTTCAAACTAAACTTGAAGAAATTTCTTTCTATCACACCACTCCCTGCATAGTATACAGTATTTTGCAATGCAGCTTTGAGCATCTTTTAAATTCTTTTCTTAAATAATAGATCAAATTTTAATCAATGTACCCATCAAAGTAAGTTGTTTTAAAATATCTGGAGTTTGCATAAAAGCAGAGTAGTGATGCAACCTAACTGAAGCCAAATTATTTCTATTTCATGGATAGCGAAAATCTCCTTTCAAAGAAAAGAAAATATCACTATCCTTCATGAGTAGCAGGTAACCCTCGAGTTACTGCTTACCAAAATTCAGGCCTGGACATTTGATGCCCAGAACTATGTAAAAATATTTCCCACTTCTGCTTCATACCTTTCAGAAAGCATTAGAGAAGCTTTTCTTTTTTTTGTCTTTTTAATGAGGCTATGTGGTGTCCTTTCCTCCCCCTCCCAGCAGGGCTCATAGCTACAGTATCTGCGGGGGCAGAGGCAGCACCTGCAGCTGTAGCAAGCTTGCTGGGAGCAATTGCCACGTGAAGGGGGTTTGAAAAGCAGCCGCGGGGAAAAAGGTCGGGGGGGGGGGAATTTCTTTCACTCCCCAGCATTTCTCGGCCTCTGAAAAACATTCTCATGAATCTATCGTACTTTTTACCAATATATGAGAAAAATTTAACAGCCTCTACCAAAAACTTTAAAAACCAAAACACTATTACTACTAAAATCTGGTGGAATCAGCCTAAAATGAAATAAATCAGTACAATCTCCCAAACCAAATACTTGTATCAGAAATATTATCACTGTGAATTCACATTTAAAGGCATTTGTTTCCACGGTCGAACCCATCTGCTCGGTACCCAATGCACTCCAGTATCTGTAAGTAAGCACATATAACCTCGACCAATCAGTTTCACATCTGCAGGCCCTTCCCATTGTCCAGTGATGGAATCCTTGAATTCCACCAAAATTTTGTGGGAAGGTTCTGAAGGAAAGTCTGCTAAAGCTTTTTGGTGAATCAGTATCGGAGGTTCTGTACGATCTCTTGTAAGGCGTAAATAGTTCATGACATGTACAGCCTTACTTAACCGGTCCTGAGGAGGACTCCCTTCCTCCCCCCTTTTTTCTCTTTCAAGGAGTGTCTTTAGTACCGAACGGCAACGTTCCACTATTGCTTGACTCGCAGGGTTATGAGGAATACCAGTAACATGTCGAATACTCCATTGTCCACAAAACTGTCGAAAATGAGCAGAAGAATAAGCGGGGCCATTATCCATCTTAATAGACTGAGGTACTCCTAGAACAGCAAAGGATACATATAGATGTCTGATAGCATGTTTCGTTGCCTCACCAGTCTCAGCAGAGGCCCAAACGGCCATAGAAAAAGTATCTATAACAACAGGCACATATTTTAAGCATCCAAACTGTTGTACATGAGTGACGTCCATTTGCCACAGTTCCAAGGATTTTAAACCTTTAGGATTGACTTCCATCCCAATACCAAATCAACCTTTTGGCAATCAGGACAAGATTTCACAATTCCCTGGCCATCCCCCAGAGGTAAATGAAATTGCTTTGCTAGGACTTTAGCAGATTGATGAAAAAAACGCATGAGATTGTCAAGCCTGTGAAAAAACATCAACAGAAGAACTAGTCCACGCTGGTGCAACTAAATGGTCAGCTCGGTTATTGCAGATAGCCAAACCTCGGTCACTAAGATGACTCCGGATATGAGTGATAAAATAAGAATGTGCTCTTTCTGCTAAGAGTCTTAATAACTTCTGCAATAAGAAATACAAATGCTTATTCGAAATGTCCTTCAAAATGGCATGATACATTCTCAAAACAATGCCTACTACATAAAGTGAATCAGAGACTATATTTACAGCAGTATTATTCCATGTTTCAAAAACCCAAATAACTGCGGTAAGTTCAAGGCTTTGCAAAGAGTCAAATGACTTCCCTTGAATTAAATGTTCTTTCCATTGCCCAGGCGTCTCCTCCCAGGTAACAACAGCTTTACGAGATTTTTTTTTCAACATCCGTAAAGACCATTATGCCGTCCACTGGACTGTCAGACAAAAAACTACATGATTCCTACTGCATGTTAGATAAAGGTGGTAACAAGCGTTATGAGGGGTAAGAATTCGTTATTTCCCCGCCAATGCTATTTGCAGGTCTGTTGAAGTTCGCAGTAGCCAAGCCAAATAGTCTTGAATAAGGGGCAAAATGATCTGTCTCGGGTCCACTCCAGCGATGTCACATAAATTACAACATTAACAAAAACCTGTTATCAATACAACACAATACTAAAAGCACAGTTCACACTACAGTGGAAGGGCTTAAATAACTTATTAGTATGAGGAAATTCAGATGTCCACCGGCGCGTAGAACCAAGGGGGTAGAGGAGGCTTATCCGACAAAAATTAGTCGGGGGGCCCCAAAAGCGTCCCCAGACCCCTCCAGGATCCCGGCATGGTGAAGTCCTAGTTTCCTCCATGGTTGCCAAATTGAAGCCCAAAAAGCCTAATAAAATTGTTTAGAGACAAAATTCCACGCCTATAAACAGCAAAAGTACACACACACATACACACTTTTTTTTCTCTGCTGTGGTGTCTGCAGCAGGGCTCATTTGCTGAGCAGCAGCAGTGTGTGCGGGGCGGCGAGAAGCAGCTGTGGAGGCAGGAGTGGGGGTGGTCTCCGTACCAGGAGCAACTCTCGCTCTCCGCAGCAACTTTCAGCCTCCAAAAAGGCATACTCATTCTCATAACTGTGTTTTTTGTCTTACTTCTCACCAATACGTAAGAAAAACTAACAACAACCACTAGAAGTCACCCTGAAACAAAATGAAGTGGTACAATCTCTCAAACCAAAACTGCAAGTATAATTACCAACCAAGTTTTTTTATCTCTGTATGAAACACCAGTGTTTTTCTTTTTTGTTTTTTTTTTTTTCTTTTTTTCATCTCTTTTGACAAATCAAGATGTGACATTACCACTGAATATAAGTGATCCACAAATTTTGAATATGGCTCTGCTCTCTCTGTTTAATATTTGTAAAGGAAAGGGGTTGCTTGTGCAGGATCATGAACAATTTGCAAAGCCTTATATGCCAATTCTTGTGAAAGTTATAACACTTCAGTTTGAAACCATGCCTGCAAATCTGCAGGTACAAAAGGATAAGCACCGAGTAACATTTGTGCTTGCACTCCGTATAATGCATCAGTGTTCTGTCTAGGAACCACAGCTGCATTTTCACATAGCATTTACCATTTATGATGAAATTGCAATTGTTGAGAAGGAGTTAACAGAGTATCAATGAGCATTTTTGTGTCATATGGCATCAACAACCGAGCAGTAAAAAGATGCTGCAAAGGAGATTGAGTAAATGACTCAAACCAATTTCAAACCATTCTGCGCAATGGCAACTTCGGCTTCTTTTATCATTTTCCAATCTAATGCAACCCATTGACCTCCTCCTCCTGGTCCCACAATCACTGGAAAACCATCGGACTCATATTGGGAACCATTTCTCCTTCAACTGTATCATTTTGAATAATTCCCTTCCATCTAGTTACTGGATACACATTACCACCCCCCCCCACTACCCTCCGCTCCCCATGCTGGATCTGGAAGAGGTAGAGCAGCGGGTGTTAAAGGGTTAAGGGAAATAGGAGCAGGAATATGGAACGGATCAGGGGGTAAAAATGGATTAGTGCCCCATTGTTCGGGATGTTCCCCAGAGCAAAAAACTAGGGTTTTTTCAGGGGTATACTCATCCTTGGTCTCCAGTTCTTTCAGTTTCTTCAGCAGTTTCCTTGGTTGCTTGTCTCCGAGTCCCAGTTCTTTCCTTGGTTGTTGCTCTATAGCAGGCACTGATGGTGTTGACAGGTGAAGCAGAGAATTAATTGATGGCAACTGTGGTCAAGAAAATAAATCAGGCTTGGGTAGTGGAAAGGTGGCAGAGCAGTTGGGAGCCGCGGCAGGCGGGCTCGAGGTGGGGTGTAGCAAGACAAACCTCTCAGTGAACAGCGCTTCAAGGTCCAACCAGGTGTTCCAGCAGAGACTCACGAGAAATGCTCTAAGCTTATGGCTCTCAGAGTTGACCAGCCCAGATCAGTGCTGTTGCTCTATGAGCAAGTGACCTCGCTGCTGGCTAGCCCAGAACTAAGCTCAGCCTGTGTCTTAGGCCTCACCTTTTATTGGCCCCCTGGTCCTGCTCATGCGCAGTAGGGGCCCACCCTAATTAGGCACAGGTGGGCTTGACACAAGCTCATGCTCACTCCCTGGCACTTAGTGGCACCTGGTTGCCTCATTACACTACATTTCCCCCCTCGGTTTTTTTTTTTTTTTCTTTTTGGTGAAGTACTACTGTGACAGTTGTAATAAGTACATAATAAACACAAATACAAAAAAAATGACAATTTCTCTTTTTTTGGGGGGGGGCTTTTATTTGTTTTGTTTTTTTTTGTGGTTATTTTAATTTTTTTGTTAGAAGAACACAAGCAACAAGTAAGAAAAATTATATGATGTCCAAAAGTGCAAATATGGCAAGGTTTTTCAGTTTGAGGTGCTGAATGATGCACCGTTGTCCGTTAGGGGTCTGGTGGCGGTAGGGCGTGTCCATTTACTGGGTACCCAAAGCGGTCCGGAGTCTGTGGAGACACAGCTATAACCTCTTCCGGTAAACAGTAGCGGCTTGGGCCCTACCCACTGACCTGTAGATGGATCCTTGTAGTTAATCTGGACTTCCGGCATGCGGTTGATTTTCTGGGACGAGTAGTGGAGTAACACAGGGGGTTGCTGGGAATCGCGGCTTAGACTAAAAAAATCCAGTGTAAAAAGCACTTTGCTAAGCCGCATCTGTGGGTCCATGTCTTTGCTGTCTTTCTGTTTTTGCAGATATATCTTCAGGGTGCGATTAGCTCTTTCCACTATCTCCTGGCCTGTGGACGAATGAGGGATTCCTGTAACATGTTTTACTCCCCAAGTAGCAAGAAACTGCTTGACTTTTCCACCTGTATAAGCAGGTGCATTGTTGTTTTTTACTACTTGAGGGACCCGCATAACAGCAAAGCAATTGGTCAGGTGACAGACCACATGTAAGGCCTTCTCCCCTGTCTGAGCTGTCGCCCAACGCATGCCTGAAAATGTGTCTATGGACACATGGACATACTTAAGTCGTCCGAATTCTGGAATGTGGGTGACATCCATCTGCCAGATCTTTCCTGCTTGCAGCCCACGCGGATTGACTCCCACTCCTAGGGCAGGGCCAAATTGTGCGCACTGAGGGCATGCTTTAACAATCCCTTTTGCATCTTCCCATGGAATTGCAAACATGCGCTTCAATGCCCTGGCATTTTGATGGAATAAGGAATGGCTGTTTTGAGCCTTTGTGAACTGACTTACGGGACCCTGTAATCCTAGGCTGACCAGCGAGTCAGCCCTTGCATTTCCCTCCCCTAGGCCCAAGGACGTTTTATGGCTGCGAATGTGCAAGATGCAGCACGGTTGTGTGTGAATTTTCAGCATACGCTGTAATGTAAGAAAGAGCTCTAATAGCCGCTGGTTTTGCACTGGCTTGACGAGAGCATCCTCAATACGGTTCGAATGGATGGGTTCGGGGATGGAGAGAACAGCCCCTAGTTGGCTCATCACTTCCCTGCCAACCAACCCTCCAAGTTGTCCTGGTAACGGCAACACATAGGGACGTACAGTCACTGCTTGTCCTTCGGGAAACTGTAACTGCATGGGTTTAAGGGCCTGAAAGGGGGTGCAACCACCACCTACTGCCTGGACGGCATCGTGGGCAGTGATAAGTTTCCCATGATGAGGCCACACATTAAGGTTGATTATTGTAACATCAGCCCCGGTGTCCATCATCATGGAAAGGGTCTTGACCTCTTTTCCAGCGGTCAGCTTTCCAATTATGATGGGCCTTGTCTTCATCTGTTGCACTAAGGTTACCAGAGTGTTTCCAGAAGATCCAAAGCCCTGACTGCCTCGTACCACGGGGGCGTTCTTTCCCAGAGTCATTTTTGGGAGGACGACCAGTTGTGCTAGCCGGGTTCCTGCTTTGTATTATCAGGGGGTCGTTAATGTAAAGCAAGTAATCATGATCTCCCCTGTATAATCTGCATCTATAACTCCTGGGAGCACAAGTCCTGCAACTCCAGTGGAAGAACAACCCATTAGTAAGGCTCCAATCGTGCTATCTTCTTGGTATATTGGTCCATAAATTCCCGTTGGTATCCGGTGCACCTGTGTTGTCATGAGCAGGACGTCTATTGCTGAGGGCACATCGATGCCCAGGCTTCCCCTTGCGGCTGGGGCAGGGAGCTGGTGTAGAGCGCTGGCCCGGCTACTTGTGTCATGGCACGGGGGCCTTGCGCGCTGCGCCTTCCGTTTTTTGCAGACCTGCATGCCAGGTTGTTGTGGTTGTCTCTCTGGCATCGGTCACACCACACTGTGGCTGAGCAGGCTCTTGCTGAGTGTCCTGTGGCTCCACAGCGGAAACAGACAGGGGCCGATTTTCTTGATCGATTTCTCCTTCTGTATCGATTTTCCCTTCTGTCTAGTTTCTGCGCAACTGCCCCGAGGAGCTTTTGGGTGGGTTCCAGGGCGGCAGCAAAGGCACTGGCCATGCCTTGGTTTTGTTGTGTTTGGGTGGCCCTGGAAGCCACCTCTAGCATCTCCGAGACATCAGTCGTTTTTGGTAAAGTGGAGAACAGCAACTTCATTCTCGGATTCGCATTTTCAAACACCAACAGCTTGAACATGGATTCCTTCTGCTCTGCTCCCAGCTCAGATTGAGTCATGATAGACTGCCAGAGTTTGTCAACAAAATGTTGAAAAGGCTCATTCATCCCTTGCTTAACGGCAGTAAATGAAGGGACTGGAGTAGGCTCCGGAACCACGTAAAAGGCTCGGCAGGCTAGGTGCGCAGCAATGTGGTGGAACACAGTCGGGAACTGCAGCTGGACTTGGACATCTGCATAGCATCCCGAGCCCGTGAGCATCTCGGCAGTTATCCCTAATAGTGGATCCCCGGATGCTCGAGGGCGGTTTGCCTCTACTTGGGCCAGGCGCTCCCATTCTTCGGCCCAGACAATCTGCTGGGAGCGGGTAAGAAGGTACCTGGCCAGACTGCGGCAATCATGGGGGTAATTGGTGTCAGCAGTGAAGAGCCAATCCAGGACGGCCTGACCACTCTCTGGTTTTAAGCCTCCCTCTCTCAGGGTCTTCTTGGCTTGCTGTAAGGTTTTCCAACTGTGCTGTTCAAATTGAGGTGGCCCATTGTTATTGTGCAGAACAGGACAAGCAACAGTGCTGGCCACCCAATCCCCTTCGAGAATGGCATCACAGTTGAAGCCAGACCATCTTCTGGGTCGGGGTTTATCAGCACCTTTGATGCCTTGGTTGTTCTGTCTTGATAACAACGGGGTTTGAATATCCTCCTCATCATCATCAGGGAGGGTGGGTGGGTCTCAATATTTATGGAAAAACGAGCGTTGTTCTATGTCTGTCATCCTTTTTTCTAAAGATTTCATGGCCTGATTTGTTTGTTCCAGGAGGGCTTTTATTTTGTCCTCCAGGCCCATGAGTGCAGCTGGTGGGGTGGCTGCTTCTTTCCCATGCTCTTTTTCTGAGCTGGGAGGTGCCAGTAGGGATGGTTTCAAGCAGCAGCTGGGTCCGCCCATCTCAGGGGCATGGGCTGTTGGCATCTTCACATTCTTTTGTTCGTTTCTTTCAGTGCTTGGAACAGGTGCTTCCTTTTCTTCCACCAGCCCGATATCTGATAGAAACTCGGCTATGGAATGGTGCAGCTTCCCTCTCATGCCCTTGATGGCAAGGCTGTTGTCCCTTAGTCCTAGGAACGCCTTCCGGGTTTTTCCATCCTCAGGAGGGGTGGGTAGCGGAGGTGCTGTGGGGACAACACCGGATCCTGCTTCTGGTGATGGTGCTCTAGTGTCAACGCTAGCTTTCGGCGGGAGTGCTGCAATGGCGGTGATGGCAGTTTCCGCCTCGGCTTTTATTTCTTTCAGGGCATTGATCACCACTCCCCAGGTACCGCCTAATCCGGTTATGGTTTTGTTCATTTTTTGAGTATGGAGGTCTCCCAATAGGTTACTGACCTCCTGCCAGAGTTCCCACGCAGCCGCAGAGGATGATGAGGAGGAGAGCTCTTGCTCCTTCGCCACTGTCACCAGCTTCTCATTAACAGAGGTGCTTGCTGACAATCACATCTTTTCCTTTTTCTTGGTCAATCAGTGGTAGGGAAGGAAGGGTAGTGGATCTTCTTACCAGACTCCTTGGGTTTTCTGTTAATGCTAGTTTGGGCCGGACTGGATCCCTTTTTGCTGATTCGTCTGAGTACGGGCTAGATCGAGGTCTATGCCCGCATTCTCCACCAGATGTAGCAAGACAAGCCTCTCTTAGGGATTAGCGCTTCAAGGTCCAACCAGGTCTTCCAGCAGAGACTCACGAGCAACGCTCTAAGCCTATGGCTCTCAGAGTTGACTAGCCCGGATCAGTGCTGTTGCTCTAAGAGCAACTGGCTTCTCTGCTGGCTAGCCCAGGACTGAGCTCTGCCTGTGTCTTAGGCCTCACTTTTTATTGGCCCCCTGGTTCTGCTCATGCGCAGTGGGGGCCCACCCTAATTAGGCACAGGTGGGCTTAACACAAGCTCATGCTCACTCTCTGGCAATTGGTGGCACCTGGTTGCCTCATTTCACTACAGTGGGGAGTCTGCATTCCAAGATTCCTCGCCTGTGTTCTCCGGCTTCTCTCCCTCTGGCTCCTCCGACGATTCTGTGGGTGTTTTCGGTCGCTTTTGGTTTTGCTTCTTGGTCCCATTTTTACTTTTCATCCGACCCCCAGGGTCAAATGGCACAGTTGACTGAGCTTGAATCAGTACAGTCCCTTCAGGTGCTGGTAAAGGTATTTTAGGTGTCTCAAATAACTGTTTAGAGGTCAAGTTCATATTTTGAGCATTCATCGGTACTGGTAGATCAGGCATTAAGACAGTAAACACTGAAGCTGCTGTTGACCTCTCACTTTTCATTTCTTTTAAGGTTTCTTTAATCAATTTCCAGAGTGTTGCTAAGCGTTGTGCCTCCTTATCTCCATCGCTAATTTTATCCCATAGGGCAGTACCTATGGCTTCCCAAGTAGGTAACTCAAAAACAGTACCCATCGAGGGGATCAAGTCTCTATCCCGTGCCCATTTTAGCAATTCACGCAAGATCCTGCCTTCGTGTAATAAACCTCTCTTAGAGAGAATACATTGGAGGAGCTTAACTACTGCCTCTTCTTCATTAGAGAGTGTAGACCCCATCTCCTCCCCAGCCGCTCACCTGATCAGGGCAAGATTCTTCAATTCTGAGCTCGTTCATTCCGTAGCCGGGCACCAGCTACATAGACTGCTGGGGCAGCAATCTCCTTTCGACTGGCTTCTCCGCTCCTCTCTCATTCCAGCTGTTTTCATCGCTCCTGGAAGCAACAGCATGAGAGTCCCTGGTCTGGGCCATCCTTAGTCCCTGGTCCAGGCCATCCTTAGTCCCTGTTCAGGCGCCATTTGTGGGAAAACAGTCTGCGGATGCTTAAGGATTCCATGTGCACATCAATATGATTGTATGAAATCGTTTATTTACAACTTGCACTCACTTATATAGAGAAGTCTTGTTTACACCATCATATCATGCAGATGGCTTTGTATTCCAATTACACGTACCATTCTCACGGAACCCACTCTTCTCACATAATTATTTTCCTCTTCTGTTGCCAATTAAGTTATCTCTTTCCCATTAGCTCATTCTCAGAAAGCCTCTAACTAGGCCTCAATAACCATTAACCCAATGTGGCCTTAGTCAGGATTGCTCACAACCTGTATATTTCTGAACTGTTTCCCCAACAGTGTATCAGGAATGAATGGGAAGTGAACACCGCTCCCTGGCTTCAGCAGCCCTGGGAAAGCTACTCTGTGCCTGGAGCAGTCAGAGCTGTTGAGGAGCACACGGGCCAGGGCTATTGTGCTGGGCTGGGGAGAGGGGATGGCCCTGAGGAGCTGCAGACCTCTGCAGATCTTCTGGAGCGGAGAGCAGGGGACACAGGGTGCCTCCTGCTCCTTTTGCCATGCATGGTCACCAATCTGGGGGTCTGAGCTCTCTCTGCCCCCCAGGAGTTGCTGTGCAGAGTGGCTGGGGCTGTGGTGGGACTGCCCAGAGCAGCCTGGGGTGGGCACTGGTGTGGGACCAGCAGCAACTGGGCTGTGCTGGGAGAGAGGTGAGGGGAGGAAGGAGAGCCTTGAGCGAGCTGTTCTGGGCTGTCAAGAGCCTGGGAGAGAAACCCATGGGTGTGTAACTGGTCCTGCATGGCCGTGGAGGGAGGGACTCCCTACAGGGGCTGTGATCTGAGCCAGGGCTGCTGAAAGGAGCCCAGAGATGGAGGTGCAGGGGAGACGAGGCTGCTCTGTGCCCTTGGTGGCACAAAGAGAGCAGGAAGGTGTCCCAGGGCCTTGGTCATCCCGCAGCCATTGGCCATCTCTCCCCGGCCATTCCCAGCCCTGGCCACTCCCCTCAGGTTTAGGCTGAGTCTTTCTGCCAGAGCATCTCCATCCTCTTGCTGGGTTCAGGGCCTGCATGGGGGGAACTCCCAGCCCTGCCCGGCCTCTCTCCTGGCCCAGAGTCCAGCAGAGCCTGCGGAAGAGCTGTTGCTGAAGCCTCACAGCTGACATGTTTTCTCCAGGAGCTGGAGATGCTGCCTAACAGGACAGCCACAGGGTGATGCAGCACCAGGGACTGCCAAGGCCATCCCATCAGATAGAGCTGTCTCCAGCAGGAGTGGACCCTGTCCTGGGCTGTGCCTGCACACTGGGGCCCTGGGACCATGTGTGGGGCAGCAGGGCTGGGCTGTCACAGGGCAGGGGCTACAGAGAAACTGCCGCAGAGTGACAGCAAGGACAGCTGCAGACAGGGGCTTGATCTTCCTTCCCTCTGCTCTGCAGGAATGACTTTGGCATAGGCAAAGCTCACCTGTAGCTGCTGGCTGCAAGAGCAATCGAGAGCAAAAGCAACATCTTCCATGGCTGTGTTGCAGACCAAGGCTGAAGAAGGGAAGTGCAGGGCTCCTGCTGATGGAGGACAGTGATCTCAGGAAGAAGAGACACCAATGGTGCTGAGGGACTCAATGCCTTCTGGGATGGAGTTTTTCCTCAGGAGATCTCCCAGGCCTCTCTGCTCCATGAAAGGAGTCAAGGAGCATCAGAGCTCATCTGGAGAGAAATCTCAGGAGGACAAGTGCCAGTGTCTGCCCCTGCAGGGGACTCACCCAGGCCATGGCACAGGCTGGGGCTACCTGGCCAGGAGCAGTCCCGTGGGAAAGTGGTGGGCACTTGTCATCACCCGGGGAGGGCACCCAGGGAGACACAGCTCGCACTCCCTTGCTTCATAAACTCCTTCTCAGAGAGGAGCCAAGGTGCTGCTGGATCCAACCTTAGTGCCAGACCTGGCTCTTGTGGGGAGAGTGACTGGACCCATACATACCCCAGAAAATGCTCAACAGATCCTCTGATATGACTGACTGGTACAGAGTGAAAGGACCGAGTGTCACTATCAC
Source organism: Calypte anna (assembly GCF_003957555.1). Classification (NCBI taxonomy): domain Eukaryota; kingdom Metazoa; phylum Chordata; class Aves; order Apodiformes; family Trochilidae; genus Calypte; species Calypte anna. The sequence continues at coordinate 14,780,583 of NC_044276.1, read as the reverse complement.
TTAGAGGAGCAATTCTTTCTTTAGGAAAGAAACAAAACAGGCCTAACAAAATCAGACAAACAAACAGCAATAAGAGGAATGTCCTGGGGCATTTGTAAATCCCCATCCCAGAGCACGACTGATTAGAGGGATGGGATCAGAAGCATCCATCCCAGACTCTGAGGCACACACTCTTCTCAGCCCACATCACACTTAAATCTGCCCATGAGTTTTTAACCATCCCATCAAAGCTCCAGACTGTAGCATGGGGAAGTTTCCACAAAGGTGGTATGGTCAGTCCTTTTGCAGTGATCACGTGAAATACAAGTCTGGTCTGTCACATCCCTTCACACCCAGTTCTCTGACTTTATGATGGAACTTCTCTTCAAAGTCCACAACCTTCACAAAGGTCACCTTGGAAGGTCCAGACTGGAGGGAAAGAACAAGCAGTCTCACCCCAAAGTTATCCTTGTGTTAGAGGTTTACCTAGGAGGTTTCTGGATCAGCCCAGGATTTTGTTTTCAAGGAAAAGACAGTGAGAGAAGAGAGACACCAGAAAAGGTCTATAAATGCCGGGGTGAGATTTAGGTTAGAAAGCAGGAAGAGTAACAACAGCCTGAAGGGAAGGAGCTGCAGGCATGGACAGTGTAGGACAGCCTGCAGGAGAGGTGGCCAAGGGCTCTGTCAAGCCTTAAAGGCCCAAACAGACCGAGGGCTTTGTTGCCTTACCCACGGTAGCTGCCTTGACCACCAAGGTCTACCATGAACCTCTTTATTTTGAGGCTCTAGACTTTGTTCTTTGCCCCATCTATGGGAGGCCAGGAGCGGTCCGAAAACTTTCCTACACTTGTCCTTGGTCACCTTCACTCCTCACTGCCTCAGGAAGAGCCCTGAGCCATCTGTGAGGGACAGGATCTGCCTTCCCAGGGCCTGGGGTCAGGGCTTGGCATTTCTGCTGCATCCAACAAACCAAAGGGTTTTCTCAATATTACAGCCACTGGGACAGGGCCTTTGCCTCCTGCAATCGTGGCCTCCAGGGATCTGCTCTAATGAGGCCATGGGGAGGCTCTGGCAGGCTCAGGGGGCCCCATCGGTGCTTGAAGGTACTTTGGGTTTTGCTTCTGAATTTGACTTTAGCAGAGATTTTTTTCGTTCTTCTCTCAGTATCTGAAGTTCATGTAATGATCCTCAAAAGCCCAAAGGAACTCTTTACCTTTTTGTAATTTCTTTCATGTCTTCAAGACCTATAGAGCTCCTTGTAGTTATTGCTCTATTCCCAGTACATTTCTGGAGGAAGTTTTCAAAGTGCACCTTTGAACTCTTATTTGAAAGGGAATATTTCATTACTTTGTACTTCAGAGGAGATGTTCTAGCAGCATTCTCCAAGTGATAATAACACAGAGGGTCTCCTCAGGAGGTCTGCACCAGAAGGAGAAGCAGTTCCTTGAGGTCTGACACTGGATGGACACCCTTGCTCCTCACCTCCCCAACCCCACCACTGCTTTCCTTGGCCCCTGAGACTTGCATCACTTCTCCTCACATCAGACTTATCCCCTGGTCTCTGCGGCTGGATGGTACAGCTCCTTTGCAGCAACTCCCCCCTTTTCCTTAGAGAACTGCTGCACACAGGCACAGCAGGAGTTTTCCTCTTTGCAAACAATGCAAAGCAAAGCATGATAAAGTTTCATGGCCAATCAAACACACTCCTCAACCATGTGCTAAGTACAAGCTACCCCTAATGAGGTCGCCTTTCTACTAGGGATAATTTTATGAGAAATACTTTGGGTGAGGAGACACAAAGAGATGGACAAAAACACGACAGAGTTGACTAAGGAAGCAGAGTGCTGAAATGTTTGTGAGCTTTGACTCCCTGAATCTGAGAGCATCAGCATAGGTGAGAGGAATGGGAATGAGCAAAGAGGAGCATTTAAATTACAGTATTTTATACTATTATTAGTATGTAATTCTATTTTACATCAATCATTAAACTTTTCTTGTGTCAAGCCATTCTTCCACTCCACTGCTGGGGCAAGTTGAGTGAACGGCTACATGGTGCTCAGTGCCTGGCTGGGGATAAACCACAACAGTGTTTTTTTTGGGCCCAACGTGGGGCACAAAGGGCTGAGATAATGACAGATTTGATCAGAGCATGTACAAACAAATTAGTTATAATTATTCACTGTATGGGTTTAACAGTCAATGGTCACCATGTTGGTTGGTGTGAGTGTGAGAGGGGAACTAAACTTATTTCTGGGGTGAGAGTGGTGGGATTCGCAACCCTCCAACTCATCCAGATGGTGGAGGAGTTGTGATTGGGTCTTCCCCCCCCTCATTTGGGGAATCCCAACTCATCCCGGGTTGGGATGCTGTGATAGAGGACTCCCAAGTTATCCCCAATGTTTGGGGGCTGCAACTGGGGACCCTCAAATCACCCTGGAGCTAGGGGTAATGATGGCAACCCCAGAATCCTTCCAGGGGACTTAATGACCCTAGGGCTCAGGAGCTACAAATTGGGGATTCAAAAACACCTCAGGAGACCCCAACTCATCCCAGTGGATGACAGCTCATCCTGGATGCGGGTGTGATAGAGGAACCCCCAGGTCATGGTGGGATTTGGTGCCACGTTAGAGAACACAAAATCATACTGGAGATATTTGGTGGCATGTATGGACACCTAAATCACTCCAAGGGTTGTTGACAGAAATAGGGGAGAACTAAAATGTCTCATGGAGTGTAAATGCAAAGCAATGATCCCAACTCAAGCCAGGACTGGCTCACAACTGCAGCACCCTGTGTCTCACCAGGTTCCCTTTTGAGTTTTAGGTGCCAGTGTAGCTTCTAAAGATGAAGTAAAGGATGATCAGTGGGTGTCCAACTCTATGGGTAACCTCCTTGTTCCACCTCACACTCCATTTTCACCCACAGTATGTTTGATGTAGGTTTTGGCTGCCATCACCACACAAAAACCCCACCCCTACTTTGTCACTGCACTATGGCTTCTTTCACAGACATGGGGTGACTCTGCTCAGGCTAAAACCATTCTGGGTGATCCAAGGAAGGGAAAGATTTTATTCACAGTTTAACATTAGTGAAAAATCATTTAATGCATCCAGAAGAAAAAAATTTCATTGACAAGGAATGTGGGAAAAGGTTTAAGATCCGCTCGGCCCATCTCCACCATCAGAAAATCCATCGGGGTGAGAAACCCCAGGGATGTCCTGATTGCGGGAGATGGTTAAGTGACAGTTCGGATTTGGTTTAACAGTGACACCATCACACAGGCATCATGTCCTACACCTGCCCTGACTGCAGGAAAGTTTTTTTCCGGAGATCAAATTTTATCCAGCATCCATGGATCCATACAGGTGAGAAACCCTTTAAATGTTCTGAGTGTGGGAGGGAGTTTACACAGAATTCCAATTTATCACAGCATCACTGCATCCACAAGGAAACAATGAAGTGATTTTCATGAGTCTCTCACTCACCAAGTGAAGTGTTTCAGTTAGGGAACACCCATATGCTCCTATATGGAGTGTGACATTGCAGCAGGACTTGAAAAGAAAACTAGAGTGAGAATCTGGGATTGTGTCATTTTGAGGTGAAAAGAACCCTTTTCATTAGGATGCTCTTTTAAGGAGATTTAGACCCTAAAATTTTTCTTTATAACTTGGTGGGCACATCCAATACATCAAGGATCAGATGAAACAAAAAGATGGGGTCATGAGGGAGGGGGGGACCTGAGCATGGACACTCTTGCATAGATACTCGATCAAAGTGAAACATCTGCTGAAACCAAGCATGCCAATTTGATCTCTAGGTAGTATTCATAGACAGTTGTTTAACCCTGAAAAAGACATCAACCACACCCAAGTCCATGTTGATTCCTTCTAATGGGACTGTACATGTTTTGGCATCCCAAAGATAGAAGAAATTTAAAAAAAATTCAACTATTTTATTAGCTATAGGGAGAATGAGAAGAAGAGGAATGATGTCCCTGCCATAAAGTAGATAAAAGAAAAAGTGTAATTTAAAATAGTGCCCAGAAGATGACACACGAAATACAGGGATGTCTCCTGCACTGGTTTTTCAGAAGAGAAATGGTGAGAATTGCAATTGTAATAATTGCACTTAGTGTGCCACCTCCTGCAGACTTGTAATAAGTCTGCAGGAGGTGGCACACTAAGTACGGAGGAGATGGTCATACTGGCTGCAGGTCCCGGGTCAGTGTCACCATCAGTGACATAGAGCACAGCCCAGTGATGCCCTTGAGAAGGCTACAGAGCTGACAGCCAGCACAACAAGGAGAGAGGAAGATCTGACATCTCACAGCTTTAAAACCAGCTCTGAGACCAAACCAACCAACATGGTGACCAGCGACTCTAAAACCCATACAGGGAATAATTATAACTAATTTGTTTTAACACTCTCTACTTCCATCATCCATAATGTTGTAGATGTTAATGAGTTTCTAGAGACCTTGAAGCATCTTATCTGATTCTGGCACTGATTTTTGGGAGTGGGGGGTGGCGTTTGGTCTTGCTTTTGGGCGTAACCAGAATCCAAGGTCATACAAGTCCATTGTCATACTCTCCAGTTCTGTCCTCATTGCTCATGAGGGGGGACGAAGAAAAGGTGGGGAGGGGCCTCGGGGGAGCGGGACCCGACCCGGGTGATGTAAACACTTAAAAAAAAAATTTGATTCTTGAGCAAGAATTATTTAGTTTTTTCTTCTTTAAGCTCACATATCAAAAATGCTGCCACATTAACTTATCTAAAGACTGGCAAACAGGACAACAAATTCCTGGCGCCTGACATTTGGCCAGATGTCACGAATTTAGCATATCTTAACGAACTGATAAGGTAACTTTTGGGAAGTATGCTCAACTCCAAAAAAGCCTATTTTATTAATAACTCACACAAAAGGAAAAAAGAGGGGGACCTGCTCTCCTTTGCATTATAAAAATCCCCCAGAAAGAACTGAAAAGCAGAAGCCAGCAGCAGCGGCCAGCAGCTCCGAAGAACCATGCGGAAGCCAGCTCCTGTGACTACAAACTCCAGCCAGCTCGGCGCAGAAAGGTGGGCAAGCATCTCCGAGGGCACAAGCGGAAAGCGGCGACGCGGCTTTTCGACTGCAGCGGCGGCGCGGTAAAACGACTCCTACCCCCCCCCCCCCCTTCCTCTAGGACCAATTAGCGGTGAAACATTTTAAATTACCCTCTCGTTTCTTCCTTTCTTTCCTTAACGACTCGTCTCTCCAAAAGTAGTGAATTGTGTTTACCCTTTCTTAACTGTGGTATTTTGTTTTCTCTTCCCTAAAAATAAATCCTTGTAACTTGTTTAAGTGTCAAAACATGTTAGCTTGCAATTTTATGCATCATCTCTGAAGCAGAGGCTGAGAAATCAAATTATAAAATAATAAACGGATCACGACACCAGGGGTGGGTGAGGTTGGAAGTTGGCAGGGGGGTGGACACCAGGCTTGTGTCCTGGGGGGGGGGGTTGGGGACATCAGGCTTGTGTCCTGGGGGGGGGGACACATCAGGCTTGTGGCACGGGCGGAGGGGGGGGACACATTACAGCTGGGTAGTACTGACCCAACCTCAACACAAAGCCCGCAGGCCCTGGAGATAAGAGGTTGTTAATTCACTGCTTTCAAGTGTAAACTCAGGAGGACAATGACCATCCCAGTGGATACTGCCCTGAAGGTTCTTCTTTCTTCATTTCCATTTCACACTCAGCTTGTTTCTAGTTATAGAACAGAATTCAATCTAAAATATTTTTTTCTCTTCAGAGCACCTCGAGTTTTTGGAGGCTGCAGACTCCAACTCTGCAAGAGGAAGGGAGATCAGAAATTTTGTGTTGAGTTCTCACCAGCTCTGGAGTGTGGGTTCCACAGAGACCATGGTCTAAAGTCCAGGGCAGCTGCTCTTACCTGAACCCCAGTGTTCCACAGTATGACCACCAACACTCTCCCTTTAGAGCAGGAAGTTGGACTAGATGAACTTTAAAGGTCCCTTCCAACTCAAATCATTCACCAGCTGGCAAGGTGTGCTGAAAGCCCAGGAAGACAAGCATGTCCTAAGCTACACAAAAAGCAGCATGGTCAGCAGGTCAGGGGAGGAGATTCTGCTCCTCTGCTCCACTCTGGTGATACCCCACTTCAGTCCTGGGTCCAGTTCTGGAGACCCAAGCACAAAAAGGACATGGAGCTGTTAGAATGAGTCCAGAGGAGGCCACAAAGATGATCAGAGGGCTGATCATCAGGAGGTATCTAGGTCAACCTTCTGGTCTTATCAGGGTTGGTTTGGAGTAAGGGAAGGTTGCTCAGGGCTTTTTTAATTTTGGTCTTGAAAAGCTGCAGGGATGGTGATGACACAAGCTCTCTGGGAGACCTGCTGCAGTACTTGAATGTCTTGATGAGGCGCAAGTTACCGCATTCACTGTCACTCTTTGTGCTCCACCTGTGAGCCAGTTGCTCACCCATTACATAGCACGGTTGTCCAGCAGTATGATGGACATTTTATCCAGGACGATGCTATGAAAGACAGTACCAAAAGCCTTCCTGAAGTCCAGAAATATTACATCCACTGACTTCCCTTGTTCATCTAGGTGAGTTACTGATGTAAACACTCTTAAAATACAAAATATGTCTCGCGAATCAGTATTTTTTCTGCTCTTTTAAAAATATACCAAACATATTCTCAATTAACAGATTTTTACCCCAAACTTAACTAGCTTCTGTTTTGTATCATGCCTGACGGGCACCTAAAGATAAGACTGCTAACCAGGTTGCCTCCTGGTACACGGTCCAGACAAAGGTAATAAATTTAGCAAGGTAACAAGGACTGAAAGATTACAATAATTAAAAGAGAAATTCTTGGGATGGCAAAATCTGTGTGCCATCTTTAGCAAGTCTGTGTGCCAGAGATTTATGAAAAGACAGAACCCCTTTTTGCTGTATAAAAACTCCAAGAGAAAAGGAGAAGATGCGGCTTTCTCTTCCCCCCTCTCTTCTCTTGCCACTTCAGCTTCAGCGACAGGACAGCAACAGCAGAGGAAAGGAAAAAGTGGAGAACATCAGCCAAGCAGGGCTCTGCAGGGCTGCTCTCAATCCATTCATCTCCCAGTCTTTACTGACAGTGGGGATTTCCTCCTCCCAGGTGCAGGACCTTGCGCTTGGCCTTGTTGAAGTTCATGAAATTTGCACAGACCTACAACTCAAACCTGTCCAGGTCCCTCTGTATGTCATCCCTACCCTCAAGTGAATCAACTGTGCTCCTGAGCTTGGTGCCAGCTGCAAACTTGCTGAGGAATCACTTGATCCCCCTGTCACTGATGAAGATGTTAATTAGTACTGAGTGTATCCAGTACTATTTAGAAGGTACATTAACATCCAGAAGGGACATCCTTCATTATTGGCTTCCCCCTGGACATTGATCCTTTGGCCATAACTGTTTGCAAGAGGCCATATAGCCATTTCCTTGTCCATCCAACTGTCCATCCGCCAAAAAAATCCTCTTCCAATGCAGCAACAAGAATGTTGTAGGGGATCATATCAAGTCTTGGTAGATGATGTCTGCAGATCTTCCCTTCTCCAGTGCTGCAACTACTCCATGGCAGAAGGCTGGTGAGGCTCAGTTTGCCCTTTGTGAAGCTGTGTTGACTGACTCAGATCACCTCCCTCTCCCATACATTTTGATATGGCTTCCAGGAGGATCTGTTCCATGATTTAATATATTTTCAACACTAACATGGACTTCTGACCCAGTCATCCTGACCCTTGTCATGTGATAAAAATACCAGGAATAGGTGATTTTAATATGGAAGGTGTGACAATAGGATTTGATGTCAAGGATCTCTCTGTTACTATGTGGAAGGAATGTGTTGGGGTTAAAATATGAGTGGCTGACACATGGATCTGAGGCAGTGATTTGCATAACACAGTGGAAATGGAGCCAGAGCCAGGTTATAATGATTTGTTCAGGGATCAGGAAAAAGGTTGGCCCTCCCATTGACTCATGAGGGTCAAAGTCAATCCCCTTGCTTTCTAAACTCCTTCTCAGAGTACTCAAGGTATGGTTGGATCCATCCCTTGCACCAGGGGAATCTCAGATAAAGGACATCAGGTAAAAAATTCACTGCTGGGTCCTTTATTTATTTCAATAGGCAGAGAACAAAGATCTTATTTAAAAAACCCTTTCCAGCAGCCCGTTTGACACCAGAAATGAAGATACAGAACTGGAAATGGTACAAACAATGAGATTCCTCTTTGCACAGCATTATCACATGAAAAAAGAGCCCAAAACCTCCACCATCAGGAGTCCCAGAAGGAAGCTGAGCCTGTGATTAGAGATATTATGAATGATTAGAGATACATTATCAATGATATGGATAAGAAACTGGGATTTCAATACTTATGAAAACAATCGTGGCATCATTTTCCCCATAGCACCCTTCATCTCCTGGTTCCTCAGGAGGGGGTTCACTGCTGGAGGAACCACTGAGTACCGAAATGACACCACCAGTTCCAGGGATGGGGAGGAGATGGAGGGAGGCTTCAGGTAGGCAAAAGCTGCTGTGCTGATTAACAGGGAGACCACAGCCAGTTGAGGGAGGTATGTGGAAAAGGCTTTGTGCTGTCCCTGCTCAGAGGGGATCCTCAGCATGGCCCTGAAGATCTCCACATATGACACCACTATGAAAACAAAACAGCCAAATGATAAACATGCACTGACCACAAGAAGCGAAATTTCTATGAGGTAGGAGTATGAGCAGGAGAGCTTGAGTATCTGGGGGATTTCACAGAAGAACTGGTCCAGGACATTGCCTTGGCAGAAGGGGTAGCGAAAATGTATTGGCCATGTGCAGCAGAGAAGTGAGAAACCCAGTGCCCCAGGCAGCTGCTGTCATGCAGATACAAGCTGTGCTGCCCAGGAGGGTCCCGTAGAGCAGAGGTTTGCAGATGGCCATGTAGCAGTTGTAGGACATGATGGTCAGGAGACAATACTCGGCTGTGATGAAGAAGACAAAGAGCTGTGCAGCACATCCCTTGTAGGAGATGTCCCTGGTGTCCCAGAGGGAATTGGCCATGGTCTTGGGCAGAGTGGTGGAGATGGATCCCAGGTCGAGGAGGGAGAGGTTGAGGAGGAAGAAGTACATGGGGGAGTGGAGGTAGTGGTCACAGGTGATGGTGGTGATGATGAGTCCGTTGCCCAGGAGGGCAGCCAGGTAGATGCCCAGGAAGAGCCACAAGTGCAAGAGCTGCATCTCCTGCCTGTCTGCGAATGCCAGGAGGAGGAACTGGGTGATGGAGCTGCTGTTGGACATGGGCTTCTTTTGACCATGGAGCACTGATCAAGGAGGAAAATGAACAAAGTTAAGGGAAACACGTCTAGAACATCAAAGACAATTTCTATATCTTCTTTTCCTGGTACAGACACACACACTTTTCTATCAGGTCTTCCTTCAGCTCTATGGTTGGATCTCTGCAGCTGGCTGACTGTGCAGTGAGGAGCAGAAGCTCTGCATCATGGCTGCTACAGAGTCAGATCTGCTCTGCAGCTGTGAGCCCAAGGGATCAGGGGATCCAGGACAAGCACCAGTGGCAAACTTCATCATATTATATTTAGCAGTGCTAAACAAAAGGGGTCATCAGCATCTGCATTCTCAGTGCCAAGGAACCAGGGTGGCAGAAGGCAGTTTAAGGGACATTTGGATTTTTATTTCAACTCCATCCATCTCCCCTGAAGAACGTTCATGGATGTCTCAAACCTTTAGCCTTCCTGCTGCACTTCGGGAAGAACAGAGCAAGGCAAGGGGATGGACTGTGGCTGCATGCAGAGAAGGGAGAGCTGGTCTGATGAAGGGAGGGTCAGGTCCTGTGGGAAAAAAGTCTGCGGAGGCTTAAGGATTCCATGTACACATCAATATGACTGTATGAAATAGTTTATTAACAACTTGCACTCACTTATATAGAGAAGCCTTGTTTACACCATCACATCATGCAGGTGGCTTTGTATTCCAATTACACATTCCATTCTCACGAAACCCACTCTTCTCACATGATTATTTTCCTCTTCTGTTGCCAATTAGTTATCTCTTTCCCATTAGCTCATTTTTAGTAACCTGTAACTAGGCCTCAATAACCATTAACCCACTGTAGCCTAAGCTGAAGTAAGTCAGGATTGCTCACAACCTGTACATTTCTGAACTGTTTCCCCAACATATTCCCCTTTTTGTTTTTTGAGCAATTCTGACTTATTTCATTACGTAAGATACTATGCTAATGATATATTGTCAAACACAGCATACTAATAATGCAAAAGCAGTAACATACCAATAATGCAAAAGTAGTAATAACATATATACTAATAGAAGAGCAATAATAACATACTAGTAATATAAAACCAATTATAACATATAAAACTGATAAGCCTTGCCTAATTAAATCTGTAAGCCAACAAGCTAACTGGTATATTTTATGATTTTTATCAATTCTTACCAAAGGCTTTTCCTGCTGCGATGTGTCATAAAAATGAAGCAGCAAGAAACCCAAATTTCAAATTTTCCCTTATATTCTAGGCCCAACTGTTGCATTGACCAGTTTGATCGCAAATGTTATTGATAACTGATTAGTGCTCTCATGAGGTCACGCTCTTTTTTCTTCTCATGATGGTATATGCTCTTCCCTTTTCTTTTCTTTTCTTCTTTTTTTTTTTTTTTTTTTTTTTTAATGAGGCTATGTGGTGTCCTTTCCCCCCCTCCCACAAGGGCTCACAGCTACAGTATCTGCGGGGGCAGAGGCACCAGCTGCAGCTGTAGCAGACTTGCTGGCAGCAATCACCAGCCACACGAAGGGGGGTTGAAAAGCGGCCGCGGGGAAAAAGAGTCGGGGGGGAAAGTTTCTTTCTCTCCGCAGCAATTCTCGGCCTCTGAAAAACATTCTCATGACTTTATCATACTCCTTACCAATATATGAGAAAAATTTAACAGCCTCTACCAAAAACTTTAAAAACCAAAACACTATTACTACTAATATCTGGTGGAATCAGCCTGAAATAGAATAAATCAGTACAATCTCCCAAACCAAACACTTGTATCAGAAACATCATCACTGTGAATCTGCATTTTAAAGGCGTTTGTTTCCATGGCCGAACCCATCTGCTCGGTACCCAACGCACTCCAGTACCTGTAAGTAAGCACATATAACCTCGACCAGTCAGTTTCACCTCTGCCGGCCCTTCCCATTGTCCAGTGATGGCATTCTTGAATTCCACCAAAATTTTGTGGGAAGGTTCCGAAGCAAAGTCTGCTAAAGCTTTTTGGTGAATCAGTATTGGAGGTTCTGTACGTTCTCCTGTAAAGCGTAAATAGTTCATGACATATACAGCCTTACTTAACTGGGCCTGAGGAGGACTCCCTTCCTCCCCCCTTTTTTGTCTTTCAAGGAGTGTCTTTAGTACCGAACGGCAACGTTCCACTATTGCTTGACTCGCAGGGTTATGAGGAATACCAGTAACATGTCGAATACCCCATTGTCCACAAAACTGCCGAAAATGAGAAGAAGAATAAGTGGGGCCATTATCCATCTTAATAGACTGAGGTACTCCTAGAACAGCAAAGGATACATATAGATGTCTGATAACGTTTCGTTGCCTCACCAGTCTGAGCAGAAGCCCAAACGGCCATAGAAAAAGTATCTATAACAACATGCACATATTTTAAGCGTCCAAACTGTTGTACATGAGTGACATCCATTTGCCAAGTTCCAAGGATTTTAAACCTTTAAGGCACCAGCTACACAGACTGCCGGGCATATGCTTTAGGTAACATTTCCCTGCCATCTGGCAGTACCCATTTTCCTTGTTCAAGTTTTGATTCAGTCTTTTCAAGTTTCTCTGTTTCCTTAGGAGTGAATTTCTTTATTTCTCCCTCTTTGTCATTTACCAAATCCTCTTTATTCTGTAAGATATTAATTTGGACACTACACTTTCTCAGGGCTGCATCTCAAGCTTCTTTGTCAGCCAAATTATTCCCTATAACATGATATTCTAATCCTTTCTGATGTCCTTTAATATGTACTATTGCAATCTCTTTTGGTTCTCTTACTTCCTTTAAAATTTTAATTATTAGCTCTTGATGCACTAAATCTTTTCCTTGAGTATTTATGAGTCCCGTCTCTTCCCAAATTCTTCCAAACGTATGGGCTATGCCATATGCATATTTAGAATCTGTGAATATTGTTCCTGTCTTCCCTTTTAATAACTCAAGAGCTCTATGGAGGACATACAGTTCACATGCTTGTGCGTACCACAATGGACTCAGAGGTCCAGATTCTACTACCTCTAGATCTTTATTAATGACTTTATATCCTGATTTTCTTTTTCTTTCAATTACTCAAGAAGATCCGTCTATAAATAACTTTTCTCCCTCCTGTAATTCCGTGTCAGTCAAATCTGATCTCACTTTCGTCTGTGTTTCTATTACATGCAAACAGCTGTGTTGCAATTCTCCCTCAGGTTCCCCAAACAAAAATTGTGCTGGGCTCTGCGCTGAAGTTGTTTTAAGTTCCAGATTAGGAGAGTCTATCAGTAGGGTTTCATATTTCAGGAGCTGGCTATCTGTCAGCCACTTTTCTACCTTCTGCTTCAGGACACCTCTAACATTATGGGGGGGGTATACTTTCAGTGGTGCATTAAAGGTAATTTTCTGTGCTTCTTCTATAAGTAATGCAGTTGCCACCAGAGCCTGTAAACAGGCTGGCCATCCCCTATTCACAGGGTCTAATAATTTTGAGCAGTATCCTACAGGTTTTTTTTTTATTCCTGCCCAATCTTGAGTAAGCACCCCATTATCTATCTGATTTGATACGTTGACAAATAAGAAAATTGTTTTTTCCAGGTTGGGGAGGCTCAATACGGGAGCTTGTATTAATGTTCTTTTTATTTCCTCTAATTTCTGATCGTCTTCTTCCGACCACCCGATTTCATCATTTGTCAACTTCTCGTACAAAAATTTTACCTTTTCACTATAACTCTCAATCCACGGCCTGCAATATCCTAGTAATCCCAGTAATTGTCTAATTTCCTTTTTAGTTTCTGGGGGTCTCAGAGCAAGTATTCGTGATACCCTATCAGGATCCAGTTTCTTTTGACCTTTGCTTAGCCAATGTCCTAAATACTTTACTTCTTGCTCCACAAATTGCAATTTTGACTTTGACACTTTTAGTCCCTTTTTCCCCAAGAAGTTTAATAATCTGATAGTAACTTTCCAAGTTTCTCTTTCAGTTTCCCCAGCTATTAATAGATCATCCACATATTGTAGCAACCTCACATTCTCAGACATTTCAAAATCCTGTAACAGCTTCTCCAAAGCCTGCCCGAACAAATTAGGTGACTCTGTAAATCCCTGTGGTAACACAGTCCACCTTAACTGCTGCCTTCACCCTGTCGATGGGTCCTCCCACTCAAAAGCAAAATAGTCTCTAGACTTTTCATGTAAAGGGCAAGCCCAAAATGCATCTTTAAAATCTATTACGCTGTACCAAATATATTTGGGAGAAATGTGACTTAATAAAGTATAAGGATTTGCTACCACTGGGAGTTTAGTGACGACCCTCTGATTTTACTGCCCTTAAATCCTGCACCATCCGGTATGTTCCATCGGATTTCTTCACAGGCAGTATTGGTGTATTATGCGGGGACATGCAAGGTTCCAAAGTCCCTTATTCTAAAAGCCAATCTACAATAGGCTTTAATCCTTTCTGAAGGCCTCCACCAAAACTTGAACCACTACATTAGGTGCTGTACCTGGATGATTTTTATTTTGTAGGTGGAGGATTAAAACTAGTAAGAAAGATTTTTGTACGTAGAGGAAAGGGGATGAAGATGTGGAAGATGTGCAGCTGTGGGTATCCTCAGCTCCCCCTCTCTACTGTGAGGGCAGTGAGATAAGGTGGTGGGGGGCGATTGGAGGAAATGGATTTCATTCCAGTGGTAGGGAGAAGGAGACAAGCACTCAGGGTGGAGGGAACAACCTAAAAAAAGTGGCCAAGCCCAACCAGGTGCTGAGCTTCCCTAGGGAGAAGCAGTGGGTCCCTGGGGCAAAATAGAGATAAAGAAAAGGGAGTGCAGAGGCATTTCACACAGCCCGGAAACCTAACAGCAAATTAGAGATAAAAGCTCTGAAATGGCTCCTTTGTAGTGCAAAGGACATGAGCTGGAAAATGTCCATCCTCTCTGTCGAGTGGGACAGGGAGGAACATGCCGCTGCCACATGGCGAGACCACAGAAGCCTGCCAGAGGTGGGGACGTGCTGGGACCATCTTGTGTTGCAGGTGATGGGGCCAAGTGAGCTGTCCTGGCTACAGTGGAACAGGAAGGTGGGAGCCAAACCCCATTGGCAGGAGCCAGGCACTCTCCTGAATTCATTGTCACGTGTTGCCTGTGAGTCACTCTGGCAACCTCCCTGTACAGTGCACCCCTGCTAAAATCCACCCACAGGAAAAGCAGAAAGGATGCCGAACAGCATCAGGGTGACTTGCAGAAAACTACTCTAAAACTTGGAAAGTTATAGAAAGGGGTATGTTTATTCAGCGCTGTGCGTGCCAATCTTGCAATCAGTTTCTTATCTCAAGGTTGCTATAGTTATCAGTTTAGCACATATATTTCCCTTATAAGGTGATGACTACCTAAACAATTTCATAGCTTCTATCAGGTCAATGCGACCCCTAGAAAATTACTGGCAGACACTTTATATTAACCCTTACATCAATGCCCCCTTCTCTCTATTTATTTAGTAAATTCTTTTACTTAACTCAAAGAATACTCTGTATGTTTAGGCTTCATTTTGAAATATTTGCCTGATTCTACCTTTTGACGGAGTTGATGTTTCTTCCACTGCTCATAGTCATTCATTGATCTTTTAGTATAACACATAAAATACCTAAACAAGATGCCAAAATCAGCAGCTGGCCCACATACACAACAATTAGTAATATTGCTGTACTTGACAATGCTCCTAATAAGAGATAAATAAGCTTTTTCATCAAAACCACACACATATATTGATAGCTCAACAAAATTTGAAAAACCTTTAACTGCTCTTTTTGAATGCAAAGTTTGAGAGGCCCGGTCGAGATAGCCTACCATTTCTGTTTAGGAGCTTTCTTTATTCTTGTATGATGCATCCAAGCTGACTGTTCTTTAATTTTCACAGCAGTATGCATAGTGAGTAGCATGTAAAATGGACCTTCCCATTTAGGTTCCAAAAGAGAATCTGAAAGAAATCTAACATAGATGTAATCAACAAGTTTATCATCATGTATGGGCCCATCGAGACCTCAGGCTCTTGTTCCCCAGAACCAACTTCTATATTTTCCACAATTGTTTCTGTAAATTTATTACATAGTTACTTAATATTTCCTCCCAAATTGAGTCAGTGTTCCTGTTCCTGCAGCAGTGTAGGGTCTCCCATACATTATTTCACCTGGACTTAACCCTTCTTTGGTTCTGGGTCTGGTCCTAGTTCAAAAGTGTCAAAGGTAATGATTGAGTTCAGGGCAAATTAGCCTCTTGGCCCAATTTGCAACTTAATTGGGTGATTTATCTTTTCCACCTTGCCGCTCAGTTGAGGCCTGTAGGGGGTATGCAATTGCCAGTCTATCCCAAACATCAACTAACCTCTTGTACTATTTTTGAAATAAAGTGAGGTCCCCTATCTGATGATATGATTGCTGGTATTCCGTAACGTGGTATTATTTCTTGTAATTGTGCTTTGACCACCTCCCTGAGATTCTCAGTTCTGGTGGGGAATGCATCTGGACAAGCCTGAAAAGGTGTCTATCATCACTAATAAATGTTTATAGCCCCCTTTCTTTGTCGGTTCTGTGAAATCAAGTTGCCACTGTGGTCAAGGCCCATTTCCCCTCCTAATTTGACCTACTTCTGGTTTTGGTACTACTTTAGGATTTGTTCTAAGGCAGACATCACATTGTTGTACGACCTGCCTGACTGTTGTATACAGATTTCTTCCTATTATGCTCTTAAGAAGATGTTTATACACGGTTTCTGTTCCCCAATGAGTCTTTTGGTGTTCTTTTCTTACCAGGGCCCACAACATTGGGGAAGGGACTATAATTTTCTTTTATAGGGTATAAGCTCATCCATCATCACTACGTTCACCCCCTAGGCCAGTTATAAGTTTTTGATCCTCCTTTATATATATAGGTTTTCCCTCGAGTATAATTTGCCCATCTGGAGCAAGGGCATCCTCTGTAGCTATTTCTACCTTTGCTGCCTGTTTTGCCTCTCTATCTGCCAGTTGGTTCCCCGTTTCTTCTTTTGAGGTTACCTTCTGGTGCACCTTAATATGAATTATTGCTATCTTCTGTGGTAGCTGGACAGCCTCTAGCACTTTCAGCATTTCTTCAGCATGTTTAACATGTTTTCCTTGGGTACTCAAGAGTCTTCTTTCTTTTAAATTGCTCCATGCGCATGCAAAACTGTCACGCCCCACAAGGTGGGTGTGGCACTGTCATGTCTCACCAAGTGAGCACGGCTCCCGTGATGTAGGGGCCAAACAAAACATCACGTCCCACAGAGTGGGCACGTCTCTACATCCCACAAAGTGGACACAGGTAGGGTTCCCCAGAGTGGAGGTCAACCCAGGGAGATTCGGATTGGACCTCCTTGCTTTCTAAACTCCCTCAGAGAAGAGCGTAGGTGCGCCTGCGCCCAGTCCTCCTCCTCCTCTAATTAATCTCTTTTAACAACCCATTCGGTGAGATTAAGTTCGGGAATTCTCTGCGCGGTACTCAGGAGGAAGGTTATTACCCAGGAGGTTTTTATAAAAACACAATTTTACTTAAAAGTGAGTAAGATTATAAAGCATGTGAGATTACAACTGGAAGAATTATAAAAGAAGGTACTTTCAAAGCAATGGATTACAATTTAGCAAAACTTAAGAAAGTTGCCAACAGAACAGGTTACAACTAACAAAACTTAACAAAGCAACGGGGAATAAAAGTTAACAAAGTTGGAAACTATGTTACCCTCATGTGCCGAGATAAGGTTAGAAACAGAGACACAGAGAGAGATAAAGATGAGATAGAGAAGATATCACCACCCTTGGATGCACCGATGATCTTGGTAGGAAGTTCAGGTCCTAGGATGGTGAGTGTGCATCCAGCGTTTCGAGTGTGCCTCTTTTATGCTGCCTGACCCCACCATTTCAAGGGGGTCTTTGGCATATCTTGCAAATTCAGGTGTTCACTTGGGCCCCTCCAGATAGGATGACACATCAGTAACCCTTATTTCTGCGCACGTGCCCTCTCCAGTGGCTTTACCCGGGGCACACACAAGATGTCACTCTGCCTCTGCAGGGTGCAGCTTGCCTGCCCCTCTTGCTTATTGAATAAGGACAGTGTCCTGCCTATCAGGGTGGCCATCAAATGGAGCTCCCCTTGCCATGCCAGTGTTCAGCTTATTGGGATAGCCACTAAGGGAGGGGCTCTTGTTGCAAGAAGAGGGCCCTGTTTATCAGGGTGGTTACCCAAATGAGGGTCTCTCCTTGAGAGAACATAGTCCAGATGGCTATTGAATGAGGCCTCCACCCGAGCACAATGTTCACTTTGTCAGGGTGGATGTTTTGAGACAAATATTCTTTTTGGGATTCTACACCATCCTGTGGTTCAAACAGATGTCTTAATGTCTTCAGAAAAATCTTCCAGGGTAGTGATTCTCATAAACCATGCTCCCCACCCCGTGAGTCCCAAAGATTGTAGGACGGATGATAACCACAAAACTGGATTTTCGTCGTCAAACCAATCCTTAGGTTACATGGCTCGGAAGAGTTCTGATGTTTGGTCAGCTATTTCCTTCATCTTTGCTCAAGCTTCTTTGGTCGAAGTGGTGGCATTATGTATTGTGATACAGCATTCTGCG
This sequence comes from Calypte anna, assembly GCF_003957555.1. NCBI lineage: Eukaryota > Metazoa > Chordata > Aves > Apodiformes > Trochilidae > Calypte > Calypte anna. Next base: position 14,762,662 of record NC_044276.1, on the reverse strand, counting down.
TCAGTTAAATTTAACATCCCAAAGACTCTTTGTTCTTTAATCATTATTATATCCAATTCTAAGCGGTTTTGAAGGGTCATTTTTCAGACTTGCTGTACCTGCAAATTTAGTTCTCCAAAATCATATCTAGTCCAATTACTCAAAAGGTGTACTTGTCCGGTTATGTTCTCTAACACAAATTGATGTCTTTTTAGAGTTACGTAAGGGGCAAATATATTTTCCAACATCAGAGATATTGATTGACCTGTTGTATAATAATCTGGTATTTTAACTCCCTGTATTGCCCAACTGGGATGCTCTTTAGGAGCACTTGCGTCTCGGTGCAATCGTTGGGAAGTGTCTGCAAAAATGAAAATACAAGATGGACACAGAGATGAAAGTACTACTCCACACCTCAGTCCAGCATGCTGTTTTAGAGAGAGGTATGAATAGAACTTGCCATCAGAGCACCCCCATGCTAAGCCAAGGGGTGCAGGGTAAATACTAGAGTCACAAGTCCAGGTATCAGTATAATCTATTGTCACGGTTTAACACTGGCCCTGCAATTAAACAGAATAACAGACGCTCTCTATTAATCTCTCTCTCCTCCCTGATAAAGAAAGGAGAGAGAATAAGGGAGAGAGACTTATGGGTTGGAAACTAAACTACACAACTTTAATGAAACAGTAATGATAAATAGGAAAAATTACTAAATATATAAAAATGTACAGGAAAATGGATACCACGTTCCTCCCCCCTCTCCCCCCAATAACTCTCATGTCACCACTGAGGCTGCAGGGCATCTCTGGGAAAGTCCAGGCTGGACTCCTGGAGTCGGCAGCAGTCGGGAACTGGAGGCAGGAACACACAGATATGGGCTGGCACGGATCAGGACCACAGGCAAACGAACGGACGGGATCCTTCCAGGATGCCGGGTGAAGGAAGGGAAACAGGGAAGGCAGCAAGGGCAGGCAGCTGGAAGCTGGAAGCGTGGCTTGGCACTCGTGATGCCTCAAATTTATACTGAGTATGACGTGTATGGGATGGAATACTCTGTTTGGTCAATTCTGGCATCTATCTTGTCTGTTCCTCCCCAAAGGAGGGCTGCAAGTGGGACCTCTTTCTTCCTTCTGGAGGGTAAAAGTTTTCCTCAGAGCTGAGCAGTGTCCTTGGCTCTGCATACCAGTCTCTAGCAGTAACTATAAACATCGAGTGTTATCAGTCCTAGAAGCACACACTGTCTGAGAAACTTGCTGTTAATTTCAGCAAGTGCAACTACTTACAAGAGAATTAGGTAAAAGCAAAAGTACAAGACAGAAAATCACCTTTATCCTGGCCCAAACCAGGACATCTATAAAGACCATTTAAGGGTGTGACTGTATGTGGATACCCTTTACAGGATAATGTGTTCCAGGGACTCCAAATATACGAGCTATGTTGCTATCATATTTATTGGTATCACACTGAGTATCTTTATTTCTCCATCCCCTAGAAGGATGTATTCAACAGGTACACATATCTCAAATTAAAGTTCATAGGGCCTGGATAAAGCAGGTTTCAGGAAGGTCACCTGGGCCATCGTTACAGGTTATTACCTTACTACAATTAAACAAGGGACTCTTTACAGGATCACTAGGTGGTTTAAACTTAAAGGCTTTCAGTTGCATTACGTGACCAGGCCCATGTGAGGTTTGATAAACCTCGGGCAGTGGTGGCAACATTCTTTGGAAGTTCCACACACCAATTTACTGTCACATTTGTAAAATAATTTGCTTCATAATAGGTTTATTAAGAGGATCAAATTTTGAATTCCAGGGAGAGTATTCACAAGACCTTCTCCCTGTATTATTCAGGAATATGTTCTTTCCCACAACATTCCATGTGTTTCCAGAAGCAACTAGTGATTTAGGTCCCAACACTTGATATGGGATGGTCACATCAAATGCTAGAATATCAGTTTTACATGTTCGGGTAAATAGGGTGGCATTGAGGAGGGATTTCCTTACAGGCCTCTGTACCTCGTGCACTCCTTCAACCCTTGAAATTTTAGTCCACTGTATTCTGGCATACAGCTAGCTTCTGTTTGTATCATGCGTAGCAGGCGTCTAAAGATAAGAATGCTAATCAGAGGGTCTCCTGGCACTCTGTCAAGACAAAGATAATGTGTAGTGGAACAAGGCAACCAGGTGCCCCTAATTGCCAGGGAGTGGGCATGAGCTTGCGTCAAGCCCACCTGTGCCTAATAAGGTGGGCCCCCACTGCGCATGAGCAGGACCAGGGGGCCAATAAAAGGTAAGACCTGAGACAAAGGCTCAGCTCACAGTGGAACTCACAATCTCGGCATGCTTGGCTTTTAGTGCAGCTTTCAGCACTGCACTACCTATATTGCTCCACTAGAGCTCATCGCCAGCAGGGTGAGACTTTGAGGAGTCTCGAACCCGCGGCCTCCAGCATTGCTCGGGGTGTGTACTTAGGTGCTTAGCCAGCTGCGCCACTCAAGCCTCACCCCATTTTACTGTGTGTTATCAGTGAACAACACGCAGATTAATATAATCAAAGTATTGCCGTTTGCTGAGAGTAGTGGTAGCCCTTTTATACACATCCAGGAGGATAACATAAGCACAGTGCTGATTGGTACAACACATTGCACATATGTCACAGGGCACTATCTAACTGTTAAATACAACTGTTTAAGTGCTGTCTATGCGATGCTTTCCCATCCTGTTATTCTTCTTTTCTGCTGCCAACTTCCTTATCTTTTGCCCATAGCTGATCTTTTCGTAACCTTGCAGCTGGGCCTCAAAGCCCTTACCTCACTCTGGCTAATGCTAAGTAGTCAGGATTGCTCACATGCCCGTTTTCTTTCGAAAACTGCTCCAACATTTTTCTGGTGGCATTCCAAATGGTGTGCTTTCTGGCAAACCTGTTACCGGTGCTACAATTCATGGACAGTTGAGTCTTTCTATTCTAGCTCTCTGTGAGAGCAAAGCAATCCATTTACTCCAGGTAGCATCAGTAGCATGATCATAGAAACATAGAATCATAGAATCATAGAATCCTAGGGGTTAGAAGGGACCTCGAAAGGTCATCTAGTCCAACCCCCCCTGCCAGAGCAGGGCCACCTAGAGTACATCGTGCAGGAACGTGTCCAAGCGGGTTTTGAATGTCTCCAGTGAAGGAGACTCCACGACCCCCCTGGGCAGCCTGTTCCAGGGCTCTGTCACCCTTACAGTAAAAAAATTTTTCCGAATATTCAACTTGAACCTCCTGTGCTCCAATTTACACCCATTACCCCTTGTCCTATCACTGGTCATCACTGAGAAAAGCCTAACTCCATCTCCCTGACACTCACTCCTTACATATTTGAAAACATTGATGAGGTCACCCCTCAGTCTCCTTTTCTCCAAACTAAAGAGACCCAGCTCTCTCAGCCTTTCCTCATAAGGGAGATGTTCCACTCCCTTAATCATCTTAGTAGCTCTGCACTGGACTCTTTCAAGCACTTCCCTGTCCTTCTTGAACTGAGGGGCCCAGAACTGGACACAATACTCCAGGTGCGGCCTCACCAATGCAGAATAGAGGGGGAGGAGAACCTCTCTTGACCTACTAACCACACCCTTTCTAATGCACCCCAGGATGCCATTGGCCTTCTTGGCCACAAGGGCACATTGCTGGCTCATGGTCATCCTCTTGTCTACCAGGACCCCCAGGTCTCTTTCACCTACACTGCTCCCCAGCAGGTCAGCCCCCAACCTATACTGGGACATCTTGTTGTTCTTCCCCAAATGCAAAACTCTACACTTCCCCTTGTTGAACTTCATCATGTTTCTCTCTGCCCAACTCTCCAGCCTGTCGAAGTCTCTCTGAATGGCAGCACGGCCTTCCGGTGTGTCAGCCACTCCTCCCAGCTTAGTGTCATCAGCAAACTTGCTGAGGGTACACTCTATACCCTCATCCAAGTCGTTGATGAAGATATTGAACAACACCGGTCCCAGCACCGACCCCTGAGGGACTCCACTAGTCACACACCTCCAACCAGATTCTGCCCCATTGACTACAACTCTCTGACTCCTTCCTTTCAACCAGTTCCTGATCCACCTCACTACCTGATCACCAAACCCATACTTGGTCAACTTATCTACAAGGATGCTGTGAGAGACGGTGTCAAATGCTTTACTGAAATCAAGATAAACCACATCTACCGCTCTTCCATCATCTATCCACCTAGTAATTTCCTCATAGAAGGCTATGAGGTTAGTCAAACATGATTTACCCTTGATAAAACCATGCTGACTGCTCTTGATGACCCCCATGTCCTTGATATGCCTGGAGATAGTGACAAGAACAAGTTGTTCCATCACCTTTCCAGGGATGGAGGTGAGGCTGACCGGTCTATAGTTACCCGGGTCCTCCTTCTTGCCCTTCTTGTAGACTGGAGTGACATTTGCTATTCTCCAGTCCTCAGGCACCTCTCCTGTTACCCATGACTTACTGAAGATGATGGAGAGTGGCCTAGCAATGACCTCCGCCAGCTCCCTCAGCACCCTTGGATGCATTCCATCTGGACCCATCGACTTATGGATGTCCAGATTACTCAGCTGATCCCTAACCCAATCCTCATCTACTACGTCAAATTCCTTATCTATCTTGACTACTTCTGGGGCTAAATGAATCTGGGGCTCATGTGGAAACCCTGCAGGAGTAAAGACAGAGGCAAAGAAGGCGTTCAGCACCTCTGCCTTCTTTATATCCTCTGTCACCAGGGCTCCCATCTCATCCCTTAGTGGGCCAATATTGCCTCTAGCGTTAGTTTTACTAGCTATGTATTTGAAAAAGCCCTTTCTATTATCCTTAACCTGACTTGCAAGGTTAAGTTCCAAGGAGGCCTTAGCTTTCCTAATTGCCTCCCTTCATCCTCTGAATGTAGCTGGAGTCAAAGGCAGTCAGGTGGTATGCTACTATTGACATTGCTAATGCATTTTTTGCTATTCCTATAGCACCAGAATGCAGGCCACAGTTTTCTTTCACCTGGAGAGGTGTCCAGTACACTTGGAATCGACTGCCCCAGGGGTGGAAACACCGTCCTACCATCTGCCATGGACTGATCCATGATACCCTGGAAAAGGGTGGAGCTCCAGAACATCTACAGTACATCGATGACATCATTGTGTGGGGTGACACAGCAAAAGAAGTCTTTGAGAAAGGTAAGAAGGTAATTGAAATCCTTCTAGAGGCTGGTTTTGCTATTAAAAGAAGCAAGGTCAAGAGACCTGTGCAAGAGATACAGGTTCTGGGGATTAAGTGGCAAGAAGTACATCGCCACATCCCAATGGACGTGATTAACAAAATAACAGCTTTGGCCAACTACCAACTACCAAAAAGGAAACTCAGTCCTTCTTAGGAACTGTTGGTTTCTGGAGGATGCATATTCCTGCTTACGATCAGATTGTGAAACCTCTCTACGAGGTTTCCCGGAAGAAGAAAGACTTTAAATGGGGCTCAGAACAACAAGCTGCTTTTGAGAGTATTAAACAGGAGATTGTGCAGGCAATGGCCCTTGGACCAATTCGAACAGGGCCAGACATTAAAAATGTGCTTTACACCAGAGATGGGAGTGACGGTCCTACATGGAGCCTCTGTCAGAAAGCTCCAGGAGAGAATAGAGGTCGACCTCTAGGATTTTGGGGTCGAAACTACAAAGGCTCCTAGGCCAACTGAACAGCCACTAAAAAACAGGTATTGGCCACATACGAAGGAGTTAGAGCTGCTTCAGAAGTGATTGTTACTGAAGCACAGCTCCTCCTAGTGCCACGATTACCTGTACTGGGTTTTATGTACACAGGTAGAGAATCTTCCCTTCATCATGCTACTGATGCTACCTGGAGTAAATGGATTGCTTTGCTCTCACAGAGAGCTAGGATAGGAAGACTCGATCATCCAGGAATTTTAGAACCAATAACACATTGGCCAGAAGGCACACACTTTGGAATGTCACCAGGGAAAGTGGTAAAATGGGCTGAAGAAGCCCCACCATGCGACCAACTACCAGAGAATGAGAAAAAATATGCTCTTTTCACTGATGGATCCTGTCGTCTGGTAGGAAGCCATCGAAGGTGGAAAGCTGCCATATGGAATCCTACACGACTAGTTGCAAAAACAGATGAAGGAGATGGTGTATCAAGTCAGTTTGCAGAGGTAAAAGCCATCCAATTGGCTTTGGACATTGCTGAACAAGATAAGTGGCCGAGACTTTATCTCTATACTGACTCATGGATGGTCGCAAATGCCTTATGGGGTTGGTTAAAGCAGTGGAAGCAAAACAACTGGCAACGTAGAGATAAACCTATCTGGGCTTCTGAAGTGTGGAAAGACATTGCTGCTAAGTTAGAGAAACTTGATGTAAAAGTGCATCACGTAGATGCCCACGTACCTTCATATCGAGCTACTGAGGAACATCAAAACAACCAACGAGCAGATGAGGCTGCTCAAGTGTTCCAAAAAGATCTCGACTGGGACTATAAAGGTGAACTGTTTTTGGCCAAATGGGCCCACAACGCTTCAGGTCATCAAGGCAGGGATGGAACATATCGATGGGCTTGTGACTCAGGGGTGGATTTATCTTTGGACGCTATTGCGCAGGTTATCCACGAATGTGACATGGGTGGTGGAACTTTTGAAAACTGGGACAAGCACTTGGCAAAAGCCGCCTGGTTAGTAAACACCAGGGATTCCATTAATCGAGCTGGTCCTGCTCTCTCAGACCTTCTACACACAGTAGATGGGGACAAAGTGCCTGTGGTCCGTGAAAAGTGTCTGCTAGGGAAAACAGTTTGGGTTTATCCTGCCTCTGGCAAAGTCAAACCCATTCGTGGGGTTGCTTTCGCTCAAGGGCCTGGACACACTTGGTGGGTGATGATGAAAGATGGAGAAGTGCAATGTGTACCACAAGGGAATCTAACACTAGGTGAGAATTCCTAATTTCTGCTTGTCTAGCTTAATCAGTAATGCATGGACTCTTTGGGAGTCATGAACTTGTATCCCACCATAACTACAGCTATGTGATTTATTGCATAAACTACTGGTGTTTTGTAAGTGTTTTTCAGGCTGATTTTGTGGTGATGAAACCATAACTAGGTTCATCGACTGGCATCCATTAACTTCCTTGAAGTTAACATCTGCAACCTGCAACTTGTGTACCTTGGACATGAACTGTGACAATTGTTTCTTGTTTTAGGAGTCTGCTACAATAGATGAACATCTGCAATCATAGACTGAATTACTTAGTGAATTTTAGCACAGAGAGATAGTAATAATTTGTGTATAGTTATGTTTATGGATAAGATATAGTAATGATTGGAGCATGACGCAAATGGTATGGAAGGCGAGCCGGCGGGGAAGGCAACCAGTCTGGCTGAACTGGGAGACTCTGAAAGAAATTAGGATTAAGAAGAGGGCCTATCAATTATGGAAAAAAGGGCTAACTTCTCAAGAGGAATTTAGGAATATAGTCAGGTCATGTAGAAAGAAAATCAGAGAGACAAAAGCACAACATGAACTGAATCTTGCTACCTCTGTGAAGGACAATAAGAAATGCTTCTACAGATACATCAATAGCAAAAGAAGAGGCAAGGAAAACATTCATTCTGTACTGGACATGGGTGGGAATATAGTTATCAAAGATGAGGAAAAGGCTGAGGTATTTAACACCTTCTTTACCTCAGTTTTCAACAGAAAGACAGGTTATCCTGTTGACAGCAGGCTTCTGGAGCCTATAGAAGGTGATAAAAATCTAAACAGCCCCCCTGTAATATTGAAGGACACAGTCAGTGACCTCTTGAGCTGCTTGGACCCCCACAAGTCTATGGGACCGGATGGGATCCACCCAAGAGTGATGAGGGAGCTGGCAGAAGAGCTCGCCAAGCCTCTCTCTATCATCTACCAACAGTCCTGGCTCACGGGGGACATCCCAGACGATTGGAAGTTGGCGAATGTCACGCCAATCCACAAAAAGGGCCGGAAGGAGGACCCGGGAAACTACAGGCCCGTCAGCCTGACCTCAGTGCCTGGCAGGGTCATGGAACAGATCATCCTCAGTGCAATCACACAGCACCTGCAGGATGGGCAAGGGATCAGACCCAGCCAGCACGGGTTTAGGAAGGGCAGATCCTGTCTGACCAACCTGATCTCCTTTTATGATCAGGTGACCCGTCTGGTGGATGAGGGGAAGGCTGTGGATGTGGTCTACCTGGACTTCAGCAAGGCCTTTGACACCGTCCCCCATAGCATTCTCCTGAAAAAGCTGTCAGCCCACAGCTTGGACAGGAGCACCCTGTGCTGGGTTAGGAACTGGCTGGAGGGCCGGGCCCAGAGAGTGGTGCTGAACGGGGCTGCATCCAGTTGGCGGCCGGTCACTAGTGGTGTCCCCCAGGGATCAGTATTGGGCCCAGTTCTGTTTAATATCTTTATCGACGACTTAGACGAAGGGATTGAGTCCATCATCAGCAAATTTGCAGATGACACCAAGCTGGGAGGAAGTGTGGACCAACTCGAAGGCAGGAGGGCTCTGCAGAGGGACCTGGACAGACTAGAGAGCTGGGCCGATTCCAACGGGATGAGGTTCAACAAGGCCAAGTGCCGGGTCCTGCACTTTGGCCACAACAACCCCATGCAGCGCTACAGGCTGGGGACAGAGTGGCTGGAGAGCAGCCAGGCGGAAAGGGACCTGGGAGTCTGGATTGACAGGAAGCTGAACATGAGCCAGCAGTGTGCCCAGGTGGCCAGGAAGGCCAATGGCATCCTGGCCTGTATCCGGAACAGCATCACCAGCAAGTCCAAGGAAGTGATTCTGCCCCTATACTCAGCCCTGGTGAGGCCACACCTCGAGTACTGTGTCCAGTTCTGGGCCCCTTGGTTCAGGAAGGATATCGAGGTCCTGGAGCAGGTCCAAAGGAGGGCAACCAGGCTGGTGAAAGGACTCGAGCACAGACCCTATGAGGAGAGGCTGAGGGAGCTGGGGCTGTTCAGCCTGAAGAAGAGGCGGCTCAGGGGAGACCTCATCACTCTCTACAACTACCTGAAAGGAGGTTGTAACCGGGTGAGCGCTGGTCTCTTTTGCCAGACGACTTTCAACAAGACAAGAGGGCATTGTCTTAAGTTGTGCCAGGGGAGGTTTAAAAAAAGACTGGATGTGGCACTCAGTGCCATGGTCTAGCAACTGCTCCGGTGGTTCAAGGGTTGGACTCGATGATCTCTGAGGTCCCTTCCAACCCAGCTAATTCTATGATTCTATGATTCTATGATTGAATACGGGGTGGAATGTCCTGGTTTGGGCCAGGATAAAGGTGATTTTCTGTCTTGTACTTTTGCTTTTACCTAATTCTCTTGTAAGTAGTTGCACTTGCTGAAATTAACAGCAAGTTTCTCAGACAGTGTGTGCTTCTAGGACTGATAACACTCGATGTTTATAGTTACTGCTAGAGACTGGTATGCAGAGCCAAGGACACTGCTCAGCTCTGACGACAAATTTACTCTCCAGAAGGAAGAAAGAGGTCCCACCTGCAGCCCTCCTTTGGGGAGGAACAGACAAGATAGATGCCAGAATTGACCAAACAGAGTATTCCATCCCATACACGTCATACTCAGTATAAATTTGAGGCATCACGAGTGCCAAGCCACGCTTCCAGCTTCCAGCTGCCTGCCCTTGCTGCCTTCCCTGTTTCCCTTCCTTCACCCGGCATCCTGGAAGGATCCCGTCCGTTCGTTTGCCTGTGGTCCTGATCCGTGCCAGCCCATATCTGTGTGTTCCTGCCTCCAGTTCCCGACTGCTGCAGACTCCAGGAGTCCAGCCTGGACTTTCCCAGAGATGCCCTGCAGCCTCGGTGGTGACATGAGAGTTATTGGGGGGAGAGGGAGGAGGAATGTGGTATCCATTTTCCTGTATATTTGTATATATTTAGCAATTTTTCCTATTTATCATTACTGTTTCATTAAAGTTGTGTAGTTTAGTTTCCAACCCATAAGTCTCTCTCCCTTATTCTCTCTCCTTTCTTTATCAGGGAGGAGAGAGAGATTAATAGAGAGCATCTGTTACTCAATTTAATTGATGGGCCAGTGTTAAATCATGACAAGAAGTCTTCAAGAAAGGTAAGAAGATAATTGCAATCCTTCTAAAGGGTGGTTTTCCTATTAAAAGAAGGAAGGTCAAGGGACCTGTGCAAGAGATAGAGTTTCTGAGGATTAAGTGGCAAGGTAGACATCACCACATACCCAATGGCCGTGATTAAAAACATTACAGCTATGTCCTCACCAATTTCCAAAAAGGAAACTCAGTCCTTAACCAGGAGTAAGAGCTGCTTCAAAAGTGATTGGTGCTGAAGCACAGCTCATCCTTGTGCCCTAATTACCTGTGCTGGGTTTTATGTACACAAGCAGAGAATCTTCCCTTCATCACGCTAATGATGCTAGATGGAGTAAATATATGTAATCCTACTAGAATAGCTCCAAAAAGATCTTAAGAAGATGGTGACTCAAGTCAATTTGCAGAGGTAAAAGCCATCCAGTTGGCTTTAGACATTGCTGAACAGGAAAAGTGGCCGCGAGTTTATACTCATTCATGGATGGCAGCCAATGCCCTATGGGGGTGGCTAAAGCAGTGGAAGCAAAACAACTGACAACATACAGGGAAACGTTTCTGGGTGGATGAACTGTGGAAAGACATTGCTGCTAGGTTAGAGAAACTTGATGTAAAAGTGCGTTATGGAGATGCCCACGTACCTTCATATTCAGATACTGAGGAACATTAAAACAACCAATGAGCAGATGAGGCTGCTCAAGTGTTCCAAATAGATTTGGAATGGGACTATAAAGGTGAATTTTTTTAGCTAGATGGGCCCATGACACTTCATGTCATCAAGGCAGGGATGGAACATATCGATGGGCTTGTGACCGAGGGGTGGATTTATCTTTGGACGCTATTGCGCAGGTTATCCACGAATGTGACATATGTGCTGCAATTAAGCAAGCTAAAAGGTTAAAACCTTTGTGGTATGAAGGGAGATGGTCAAAATATAGGTATGGGGAGGCCTGGCAAATTGACTATATCACACTGCCTCAAACCCACCAGGGTAAGTGCTATGTGCTTACAAAGGTGGAAGCAAGTACAGGATGGCTGGAAACATATCCTGTGCCCCACGCCACAGCCCGGAACACCATCCTGGGCTTAGAGAAACAAGTTCTGTGGAGACATGGTACACCAGAAAGAACTGAGTCAGATAATGGAACTCATTTCAAAAATAGTCTTATAAATAACTAGGCCAAAGAACATGGTATTGAGTGGGGATACCATATCCCCTATCATGCACCAGCCTCAGATAAAATTGAAAGATACAATGGACTGTTAAAAACTACCTTAAAGGCAATGGGTGGTGAAACCTTTAAAAACTGGGATAAGCACTTGGAAAAAACCACCCTGGTAGTTAACAACCGGGGGTTCCATCAATTGAGCTGTTCCTGCTCATTCAGACCTTCCGCACACAGTAGATGGGGACAAAGTGCCTGTGGTGCATGAAAAGAATCTGCTAGGGAAAATAGTTTAGGTTTTTTCTTGCCTTGGGCAAAGGCAAACCCATTCATGGAGTTCCTTTTGATCAAGGGCGTGGACACAAATAGTGGGTGATAATGGAAGATGGAGAAGTACAATGTGTACCACAAGGGAATCTATCACTGGTTGAGAATTCTTAATTTTTGCTTGTCTAGCTTAATTAGTATAGCATGGAATTTTTGGGAGTCATGGATTTGTATCCCACAGTTACTGTTATGTGAATTGTTTCATAAACTAACAGTGTTCTGTGATTCAGGATGATGTTGTGGTGATGAAACCAGAACTAGGTTCATCACCTGGCATCCAGTAGCTTCCTCGAAGTTAATATCTGCAGCCTGCAACTTGTGGACCATGGACATGAACTGTAACAATTGCTCCTTTTTTTTAAGAGTCTGCTACAATAGATGAACATCTGCAACCATAGACTGAATTACTCAGTGGGTTTTAGTATAGAGAGATCGTAATAATTTGTGTATAAGGATATTTAGGTATAAGAGAGAGTAATGATTGGAGGATAACGTAAATGGTATGGAATAAGGGGTGGAATATCGTGGCTTGGGCCAGTATAAAGGTAATTTTCGGTATTGTATTTTGCTTTCAGCTAAGTCTCTTGTAAGAAGCTGCACTTGCTGAAATTAACAGCAAGTTTCCCAGACAGTGTCTGCTTCTAGGACTGATAACTAGTTACAGCTAGATACTGGTATGCAGAACCAAGGACACTGCTCAGTTCTGAGGAACATGTTGCCCTCTGGAAGGAGAAAAGAGGTCACACCTGAAGCCTTCCTTTGGGGAGGAACAGACAAGATAGATGGCCAAAACTGACCAGAGTATTCCATCCCTTACATGTCATACTCAGTAGAAATTTGAGGGATCACGAGGGTCAAACCCTTTTTTCTGATTCCCCTTCTTCACCTGTCCCTGTTTTCTTTGGCATCCTGGGATGTTTCTGTCCATTCATCTGCCTGTAGTCCTGATCCGTGCCATTTCGGGACATGGATTATTCCCGGATCATCGAGTGGCTCCTGTATATTTGAATATATTCAGTAATTTTTTCCTATTTATCATTACTGTTTCATTAAAGCTGAGTTGTTTAGTTTCCAACCCATAAGTCTCTCTCCCTTATTCTCTCTCTTTCCTTTATCGGGGGGGGATTAATAGAGAGCATGTGTCATTCGGTTTAATTGCTGGGCCAGTGTTTAACCGTGACTGATATGTTGGTGCCCAACATGGGGCTTAGCTAAATAGCTCAATCGCAGTTTAAATTTCATTTACCTGAAGAGTTTGAGTTCCAACTTCAGTGGGAGGATTCCCAGATGGCTCTGATGAGCGGAAATCAAAGTGTTTTGTTTGGAAATTTCACAGGGTTGGAAATTAAACTGATCATGCTATAACTGTGGTAATATGGGTATGTGATATGCAGCAGGCAAACCAAAGAAACTGAAACTGAGTATGTGTGGAGGGTTTCCATTACTGGAGGAGACCTAATAAGGCTCACAGAGGAGGAAGCCCAGGGATACTGGGGCCCTTGTGTTTTCCTAACAGTAGATGAGGAACGGGAACCTTGATCCCCAACCCAGCGAGTGGCATATTGGACTGGAGGGTTAGATCCTATTGAGAGGGGAGACTCCACTTCCATTCCTACTCCCGGGTTGAATAAACTCACTGAAAGTATACAAAAGGCAGCTTGTCTCCAGCTGGTGTAGGAGGGATGGCCTTGCCAGCCCTCTGCCATGTTAGTATTTGCCAATCCAGATAGAATAACTTCTTTAATTAGAGGACTACCTGATTCACTGAAGATCTATGCAATACAAATTCAAGACAGACATAGAGCTGCCAGTCTGGGAGGTCCTCAGGCAGGACCCAGTCTTACTTGGGGAGAGATTGCACAAGAGTTGATTAATTATGGATGAAGTGTGGGGTTCATTGGAAAGGAGACAAATGGTCAGGCTGCTCTTCATAGGACTGAACTAAATTAGAAGTCTCTCCAGTCCTGAGATGGGAGTCTTGAAGAGAGATCCAGAGTTGATTGGAGAAACATATGGGAGGAAGGATTAAGAAAGGGTATTCCTCAACATTTAACACATGAAATGCCTCTCGCTAATTTGCAAACCCTGGTAAAGCTGTGGAGGCAAATAGATAAAGGCCCACAGAAGAGTGAAAATGTGCCAAAGCCAACAGAGAAGAATCCTCAAAGGGAAGAAAGTGCAGCCTCTTTATCTCAGGGGTCAGTTATTCTATCTGCCCCCAGGGAGGAACCTGCTAGCCCTTTGAAGTCCCTGTGCCATCCCCAGTAAGTAAGCTGGGGGATGGCCAGTGGGTGCGCTTTCGGAGGCTCACTGAAAATGAGGAGGAGGATCTAATAGTAACTTTTCCCTTGGTCCTTTCAAGACCCCAGTCACATTTTTGGTAGATACAGGAACACAAATGTCTGCTTTAAATGGCAGCACTGCCGAATGAAGTGGGATAGTCCCTGACAAAAGGCAGATACGGGTCAAGGATGTGTTCTGGTATTCCAAATCCCAGCCTACAGCCCAAGTAAAAAGCTGGTTTCCCAGAGATACCACCCCTACCATAACCACTATGATATTGGGTGTGTTCCCTACAAATATTTTGAGATTAGATTTATTAAAAAGAAAAGCGTGGACAGACTCAGAAGGAAGGGAATGGAAGACTGGATCTGCTGCAACCCTGGTAAGGCTCTTGCAGACTGCCCCTATACCTCCACCATCCAAGGTTGTAAATGTGAGACCTTATCCTCTACCACTGGGAGCAAGAGAAAGAATCACCCCAGTAATAAAAGAACTGCAGGAACAAGGAGTAATTATTCAAACGCATTCTCTGTATAACATTCTTATATGGCTAGTTCGCGAACCAAATGGCAAGTGGTGGCTTGTCGCAGTGCGAGATGGGGACCCAGTTTGATGCAAACAAATGTCCAACTTTATTGAATCAGAAGGCGATATTTATACACTAATCTAAGAGCTAATGCCACGTATACATATTGCTGATTGGTGATTTCTACATCTCGTTACACACGTTTTAACTTGATTGGCTACAAAACCTTTAGCAACAATTAACTAACAAAGCTTATCTTTCACACATTCGAGCTTCTTCGTGGATGTTGTAATCGTGTCGAGTCCCTTAATCTAATCGTCTTGCTTACTCCTTAACCTTCGAGTGTTCTAACGTACTGTTCCTTGTGGTTACAAAATATGCTTTAAGCAGCACTGTCCTTGCACATAGCCCAAAGCTTATGTTGAAATTATCAGCAATTGTTCGGTGCTGACAGTCTGAGGCTGTACTGCCTCAGTGGCTAACAATTGATTATCGACGCCTAAATGCAGGCACCAGTCCCCTGACTGCATTTGTATGTAATATAACTGAACTAATTTCCACTGTACAGGAGCAGTCTCATCAATTTCTGGTTACCATTGATGTAAAGGATATGTTTTTCATGGTACCTATACAGGAGACCCTCCACGGGCACCCCCTTGTCGTGGGGGAGGAGCTTGCGTGCCCTTGTGAGGTATACGGCGTCCAGTAGGGTCTCCCATGCCAGAAAGGTCACAACTGAAGGGTCAGACAAAGTGCCCATGGCAGGATGGGCTCACTAGACCATCCTAGGAGAAGGGCAACTCTAACTCCAAACCCAGGCAGATGGAGCTTGTTTAGCCCTGTAAGGCCATCCATATAAGAAAAGAGTACTCTAAACCTACATCCTGAGATCTTCGCTGTCACCATCCAAGCTTGCTAGGCCGTGGCAGATGAACCTTAGGAGTAAAGGATGGGGCCAGTTCTGCGCACCTTTCCAGTACCTGTTTGAACTTGCATAACAGTTAATTTTCGTTTGAGGCAAAATTTTCTCTGTGGGATGTGATGAAGATCCCAGGTAGGCGCATCCGTCTCCCATACAAAAGGACTTTTGCTCCTGCGAGCTTTAGAAATGGGGTGCACCACAGATTTTGGTGTCATGTATCAGGACCACAGACAGACAAATGGATGGAATCCTCCCAGGATGCCGAAGCAAACAAGGACAGGCAAAGAAGGAAGGGGGTTGACCCTCATGATCCCTCAAATTTATGATGAGTATGACATGTATGGAATGGAATACTCTGGTTGCTTTTGGTCATTTATCTTGTTCGCTCCTCCCCAAAGGAGGGTTGCAGGTGAGACCTCTTTACTCCTTTTCTCCTTCCAGAGGGCAAAATGTTCCTCAGAAGGGAGCAGTGTCCTTGGTTCTACATACCAGTATCTAGCTGTAACTAGTTATCAGTCCTAGAAGCAGACACTGTCTGGGAAACTTGCTGTTAATTTCAGCAAGTGCAGCTTCTTACAAGAGACTTAGCTGAAAGCAAAAGTACAAGAAGGAAAACTACCTTTATACTGGACCAAACCAGGACAATAATATAACAAAAGTATTTAATAAGATAGAGAAATGGGGCATTGATGTAGGAATTTAAAACTTTACTGTAGTGAAATGAGGCAACCAGGTGCCACTAATTGCCAGAGAGTGAGCATGAGCTTGTGTCAAGCCCACCTGTGCCTAATTAGGGTGGGCCCCCACTGCACATGAGCAGGACCAGGGGGCCAATAAAAGGTGAGGCCTAAGATAGAGGCAGAGCTCAGTTCTGAGGTAGCCAGCAGGGAGGCCAGTTGCTCTTGGAGCAACAGCACTGATCGGGGCTAGTCAACTCTGAGAGCCGTAGGCTTAGAGCATTGCTTGTGGGTCTCTGCTGGAACACCTGGTTGGACCTTGAAGCGCCATTCCCTAAGAGCGGTTCGTCTTGCTACATCTGGTGGAGAATGCGGGCATAGACCTTGATCTAGCCCGTGCTCAGATGAATCAGAAAAAAGGGATCCAGTCCGGCGCAAACTAGCATTAACAGAAAACCCAAGGAGTCTGGTAAGAAGATCCACTACCCTTCCTTTCCTACCACTGATTGACCAAGAAAAAGGAAAAGATGGGATTGTCAGCAAGCACCCCTGTTAATGAGAAGCTGGTGACAGTGGCGAAGGAGCAAGAGGTCTCCTCCTCCCTGTACTCTGCGGCTGCGTGGGAACTTTGGCAGGAGGTCAGTAACCTATTGGGAGACCTCCATACTCAAGAAATTAACAGAAACATAACCACATTAGGCGGTACCTGGGGAGTGGTGATCAATGCCCTAAAAGAAATAAAAGCCGAGGCGGAAGCTGCCATCACCGCCATTGCAGCACTCCCGCCAAAAGCTAGCGTTGACACTAGAGCACCACCACCAGAAGCAGGATCCAGTGTTGTCCCTAAAGCACCTCCGCTACCCACCCTGCCTCCTGAGGATGGAAAAACCCGGAAGGCGTTCCTAGGACTAAGGGACAACAGCCTTGCCATCAAGGGCATGAGAGGGAAGCTGCACCATTCCATAGCCGAGTTTCTATCGGATATCGGGCCAGAGGAAGAAAAGGAAGCACCTCTTCTGAGCCCTGAAAGAAACGAACAAAAGAATGTGAAGATGCCAACAGCCCATGCCCCCGAGATGGGCGGCCCCAGCTGCTGCTTGAAACCCTCCCTACTGGCACCTCCCAGCTCAGAAAAAGAGCATGGGAAAGAAGCAGCCACCCCACCAGCTGCACCCATGGGCCTGCAGGACAAAATAAAAGCCCTCCTGGAACAAACAAATCAGGCCATGAAAACCTTAGAAAAAAGGATGACAGACATAGAACAACGCTTGTTTTTCCATAAATATCGAGACCCACCCACCCTCCCTGATGATGATGATGAGGACATTCCAACCCTGTTGTTATCAAGACAGAACAACCAAGGCATCAAAGGTGCTGATAAACCCCGACCCAGAAGATGGTCTGGCTTCATCTGAGATGCCATTCTCGAAGGGGATTGGGAGGCCAGCACTGTTGCTTGTCCTGTTCTGCACAATAACAATGGGCCACCTCAATTTGAACAGCACAGTTGGAAAACCTTACAGCAAGCCAAGAAGACCCTGAGAGAGGGAGGCTTAAAACCAGAGAGTGGTCAGGCCGTCCTGGATTGGCTCTTCACTGCTGACACCAATTGCCCCCAAGACTGCCGCAATCTGGCCAGGTACCTGCTCACCCCCTCCCAGCAGATTGTCTGGGTCAAAGAATGGGAGCGCCTGGCCCAAGTGGAAGCAAATCGCCCTCGAGCACCCGGGGATCCACTATCAGGGATAACCACCGAGATGCTCACGGGCTCGGGATGCTATGCAGATGTCCAAGTCCAGCTGCAGTTCCCAACTGTGCTCCACCACATTGCGGCGCACCTAGCCTGCCGAGCCTTCTACGTGGTTCCAGAGCCTACTCCAGTCCCTTCATTTACTGCCGTTAAGCAAGGGATGAATGAGCCTTTTCAACATTTTGTTGACAGACTCTGGCAGTCTATCATGGCTCAATCCGAGCTGGGAGCAGTGCAGAAGGAATCCATGTTCAAGCTGCTGGCGTTTGAAAATGCGAATCCGAGAATGAAGTCGCTGTTCTCCACTCTACCAAAAATGGCTGACGTCTCAGAGATGCTAGAGGTGGCTTCCAGGGCCACCCAAACACAACAAAACCAAGGCATGGCCAGTGCCTTTGCCGCCGCCCTGGAACCCACCCAAAAGCTCCTCGGGGCAGTTGCACACAAACTAGACAGAAGGGGAAATCGATACAGAAGGAGAAATTGATCAAGAAAATCCACCCCTGTCTATTTCCGATGTGGAGCCACAGGCCACTCAGCAAGAGCCTGCTCAGCTACAGTGTGATTTGACCGATGCCGGAGAGACAACCACAACAACCTGGCATGTAGATCTGCGAAAAACGGAAGACGCAGCGTGCAAGGCTCCCGCGCCATGACAAGTAGCCGGGCCAGCGCTCTACACCAGCTCCCCGCCCCAGCCACAAGGGGAAGCCTGGGCATCAATGTGCCCTCAGCAATAGATGTCACGCTCACGACAACACAGGTGCACCGGATACCAATGGGAATTTATGGACCAATATACCAAGGAGAAGGAAATGCAAGGGCTGACTCCCTGGTCAGACTAGGAATGCAGGGTCCCGTAAGTCGGTTCACGAACTTTCAAAACAGCCATTCCTTATTCCACCAAAATGCCAGGGCGTTTAAGCACATGTTTGCAATTCCATGGGAAGATGCAAAAGGGATTGTTAAAGCATGCCCTCAGTGCGCACAATTTGGCCCTGCCCTAGGAGTGGGAGTCAATCCACGCGGGCTGCAGGCAGGAGAGATCTGGCAGATGGATGTCACCCACATTCCAGAATTCGGACGACTCAAATACGTCCACGTAACGATAGACACCTTTTCGGGCATGCTCTGGGCGACAGCTCAGACAGGGGAGAAGGCTTTACATGTGGTCCGTTACCTGACCAATTGCTTTGCTGTTATAGGAGTCCCTCAAGTAGTAAAAACCGACAATGCGCCTGCTTATACAGGCAGAAAAGTCAAGCAGTTTCTTGCTACTTGGGGAGTAAAACGCATTACAGGAATCCCTCATTCATCTACAGGCCAGGAGATAGTGGAAAGAGCTAATCGCACCCTGAAGACATATCTACAAAAACAAAAAGACAGCAAAGACATGGACTTACAGATGCGGCTTAGCAAAGTGAATTTTACACTGGAGTTTTTTAGTCTAAGCCGCGATTCCCAGCAACCCCCTGTGTTACTCCACTACTTGTCCCAGAAAATCAACCGCATGCCAGAAGTCCAGATTAACTACAAGGATCCATCTACAGGTCAGTGGGTAGGGCCCAAGCCGCTACTGTTTACTGGAAGAGGTTATAGCTGTGTCTCCACAGACTCTGGACCTCTTTGGGTACCCAGTAAATGGACACGCCCTGCAGCCACCAGACCCCTAACGGACAACGGTGCATCATCCAGCACCTCAATCTGAATAACCTTGCCAAATTTGCACGTTTGGACATTGTATAAACTTTCTTACTTGTTGTTTTTGTTCTTCTAACAAAACAAAACAAACACCCAAAAAAACACCCAAAAAAAACCCAACCAAAAAACCGAAAAAAAAACCTTAAAAAAAAAAAAAAAAGAGAGGAATTGTCATTTTTGTTG
This sequence comes from Calypte anna, assembly GCF_003957555.1. Taxonomy (NCBI): domain Eukaryota; kingdom Metazoa; phylum Chordata; class Aves; order Apodiformes; family Trochilidae; genus Calypte; species Calypte anna. The sequence goes on along the minus strand of NC_044276.1, from coordinate 14,743,016 downwards.
TATTTTTGTTTATTATGTACTTATTACAACTGTCACAGTAGTTCTTCACAAAAAAAAAAAAAAAAAAAAAAAAAAAGAGGGGGGAAATGTAGTGAAATGAGGCAACCATGTGCCACTAATTGCCAGAGAGTGAGCATGAGCTTGTGTCAAGCCCGCCTGTGCCTAATTAGGGTGGGCCCCCACTGCACATGAACAGGACCAGGGGGCCAATAAAAGGTGAGGCCTAAGACAGGCTGAGCTCAGTTCTGAGGTAGCCAGCAGGGAGGTCAGTTGCTCTTGGAGCAACAGCACTGATCTGAGAGCCATAGGCTTAGAGCATTGCTTGTGAGTCTCTGCTGGAATACCTGGTTGGACCTTGAAGCGCCATTCCCTAAGAGCGGTTCGTCTTGCTACACTTTACTATGTTATTGTTGAAAGGTATTGAAGTAAAACTCTGCTTTGTCCTCTTGGATGAATGACTAACCACAAAACTATCAGCCATTATCCTTTATATTAAGGTAACAGTGGCTCAGCCCTGCTTGCCCTGACTGACATGAAAAATGGGATGTTCCCAGGAAGAAGGTGGCCAGGAAGTAGACCTCTTATTTATCCCAAGGACTAATAAGGGGTGCTGCTGCTGAGCTTAGAGAAATCCTTGATAAGTTTAAAGAAAACCCAGACTCACAGTTCTGATTTACTACATCATTATTTCTCGCCTAAGTGAAAAAATTTCCAAGTCTGAGGTTAAAAGTACACTGTGAATACTGCTGGCCTTTCTCCTGGAGACCCCTGCACATAATTATCAGGGTAGAGTGCGCATTCGGAGATGGGTGGAGACTAATGTTAATAGGTGATTTTAATAACCTTACTTCTTTTATGCATATGCATGCTTCTGTACTACATATGCATAACTTTGGGTAATAAGGAGTTCTTGTTGTCATGGCTTAACAATTTGGGCAGGCCACAAACCTAATGACAGAATTCCTCTCTGTTCCCTGCCCCTACATACAATGGGAAGATAAAAGGGGAATAAAGCCCAGAGACTCCAAGTTGGAAACTGAAACCAATTAGATACAGATTTAATAACACAAGGGAAAGGCAATAACATAAGGGGTAAAGTAACAAAGAATACAAAGATACATATATATATATACAACTCGATAGATAGCAAGTGGCAAGCTGGTGGCAACGAGCAGCAGCACAGACAGCAAGAAGTGGGAGGAAAAAGAGGAAGGAACTGCTGACTTTGTGATTTTTTATAGAGTATGGCAGGAAATGGGAGGGACTAGATCCCTCCCTTTTCATTCCTCCCCTCTCAGAGTACGAAAGCCCTCCTTCTTTAGTTCCTCCTGTTCAAAATGTGATATTCCACCCATTATTCCATTCCATTTCTCTCCATACTCATTCACCCTGTGATGCCCTGTCTTTAAACAAGACTTTTGGTAAATCCAGGCTGCCGCATATCCTTGTCATGGCAATTTTTCAAAGCAAGACAGATGGTACAGGGTCTCTCAGGGTTCACACCCTCATGGGCTGCAAGCTCTTCCTGAGAGTCTTAGGCACCACTGCATTATCCTGGGGAAAAAACATTTAATACAACTAATTACTATTATATAACAAATACAACTATACAAAGTGAAACTATATGCTCTCGGCTGGAGTTAAGTTCCCATGTGGTACACAATGGACTTCCACATCTTCCTGCATAACCCACCAAGTGTGTCCTGGGCCTTCATCAGAAACAATCCCACAGATGGGTTTGTCTTTGCCCAAATCAGGAGAGACCCAAACAGTTTTTCATAATAGGTTCCTTTCTCATACAACAGGGATTTTATCCCCATCAACTGTATGTAGGTCTGATTGAGCAGGACCAGCTCGATTGATAGATGCCCTAGTGTTAACTAGCCAGGTGGCTTCTGCCAAATGCTTATCCCAATTTTTGAAAGTCCCACCACCCATTGCTTTCAGGGTGGTTTTCAGCAAGCCGTTGTAGTGTTCAGTTTTTCCAGATACTGGTGTATGATAGGGAATATGGTATATCTGCATATACACTCTATACCATGCCCTTTAGCCCACTTGTCTATGAGATAGTTATTTTTGAAATGAGTCCCATTGACTTGATACTCTCTGGGGTACCATGATTCCACAACACTTGCCTTTCAAGACCCAGTGGCATGGCATGAGGCACAGAGTACATCTCCAACCACCCAGTACTTGCTTCAACCATTGTGAGCACATAGCGCTTCCCTGGTGAGTCTGAGAGTGTGATGTAATCAGTCTGCTAGGCCTCTCCATACTTGTATTTACACCAATGTCCCCTGCACTACAAAGGCTTTAACCGTTTATCTTGCTTGATTACCGCACATACATCACAATCTTTAATAACCTGGTTGACACTAAACAATGGAATGTTGTCAGGAGTAATGTGGCCGGGCAGGAGACCTCTGGTTTTATTCCAAGGACTAACAAGAGGTGCTGCTGCTGAGGTTAGAGAAAACCCTGATAAGCTTAGACAAAGCCCAGACTCACAGTTTTGATTTAGTCCATCAGCACTTCTCAACTAAGTGAAAAAAATTCAAAATCCAGTGTTAAAAATACACTGTGAAGAAGACTGCTAGCCTTCCTCCAGGAGACCCCTGCCCATAATTATCAGGATACAGTGCGCATGAGGAGATGGGTGGAGACTTATGTTAATAGCTGATTTTAATAACCTCACTTCTTGTATGCATATGAATGCTTCTGTACAAGCAAGTATAACTTCAGGTAATAAATACTAGCTTGCATTTAGCTGTCAGGGTGAGGCTCTGAGGAGTCTTGAACCCGCAGCCCTCAGCATTGGTCAGGGTGTGTCGTTACGTGCTTAGCCGGCTGTGCCACTCAAGCCTCACCTTGACGGTGATGAGCTCTAGTGGAGCAATAAAGGTAGTGCAGTGCTGAAAGCAGCACTTAAAGCCAAGCATGCCAAGATTGTGAGTTCCAATGTGAGCTGAGCCTGTGTCTTAGGTCTTACCTTTTATTGGCCCCCTGGTCCTGCTCATGCGCAGTGGGGGCCCACCCTAATTAGGCACAGGTGGGCTTGATGCAAGCTCATGCTCACTCCCTGGCAATTAGTGGCACCTGGTTGCCTCATTTCACTACACAAACCCCTATTGTTCAGAACTCGTAATGATTCATTTAGGTTATCTACCCATTTTGGTATATTTTCCACCCCCCGATTGCTGTAGTTTCTGTTTTAGTGGACCATTTATACTCTCCACTAACCCGCCCCCTCGTGGGTGGTATGGAAGATGCCACACCCAAAGGGTAGGGCAATCATTCGCCCACTGCATGACTTGCTTTTTTTTAAAATGTGTCCCATTGTCTGACTGAATCTCCATGGGGAGTGTTCCATAAAGTAATTAAATCAATTCTAGACAGCGAATAGTAGTATATGCATTAGCATAGCAACTTGCTATAGCTACAACCAACCCAGAATAAGTATCTACTGCTACACATACATATCGTTGTCAGTGTTCTGGAAGAGGGCCTATATAGTCTAATTGCCACACTTCTCCCCCTGCTGTTCCTCACTTTATGTAACCTAACGGTTGGGAGAGCACCTCCAGCTGTTTGAGAAGTGTACAGGTCTCACAGGTAGTTACAATCCCTCAGGCAACTGCACTGAATACCTCTTTGTTGTGCTCATGCTATGGTAGGTTCTTTGCCCCTGTGACCACTTTTTTCATGGGCCCACTGCACCATAGCCTGATCTTCTGTCTCCATTGTAGCATTATATATTTTTGCTAATGCACCTGCTTGCATGTTTCTGAGGGCTGTCTCCATTTGTTGGGTTATGTGCTCATCAACATGAAACACCTACACATCCCTATCTTGTAAAGCCTTCTCATTTTTTCCCCTGATTTCTCTCCCCCAAACATCCTTTGTACCTGTCCGCCAATCATCTCTTTTCCACTTGGGAAGCCAATGCACTAGTCCCCGAACCACTGCCCAGGAATGTGTGTAAATATGGCAGATATGATTTACGGGTGTGACATCAATAGCTTGCCACACAGCCACCAATTCTGCTAACTGTCTGCTCCCCTTTTCTCCGGTCATTACCAGTCAGGTTTGAGTGACAGGATTATATACCACAGCCTTCCATTTTCCTTGAACACTGGCTGCCATCGGTGAACCATGCCATTTTACATTGTTCTGTAGTTAATTGCTCATATGGCACACCCTGTTTTCCCATCTGAAAATTTTCCTGTACCTCTTGTTGAGTGCCAGGGGCTCCTTCCACCCCATGTGACACTTGTTCATGCAATGTATGCACAGAATGCTGCCCTGGCTTTGCACACTCCTGTATGTACCACCTCATCTTCAGTAAAGTAGCTTCCTGTGCATGTCCTATCTTATGAGTAATAACTGGTCCAATAGCCCATGATACTACAGGTGAAGGAAATTGAATAATAACTTCATGACCCAATGTTTGAGCTTTTGTATCAAGAAAAGCCCAATACACACTTAAAGTTGCTTCTCAAATGTAGTATATGTCTCCTCAGCATTAGTATGTCTTCGGGACCAGAACCCCAAAGGTTGATGATGACCTTCTTGTAATTGACATAGGCTCCACAAAGCCACATCTAGAGATACATGTAGTTAAACAGGACCTGGCATGATAGGATGTAATTCCATATACTTCTAAATTAACATCTTTGCCTTTTAAAAAGCCCCTTGCTAGGGCTGTCCCCACTCAAAATGCACTTTTTTTCTGTGTACATTTATACAAAGGCTTTAGAACTGCAGCTAGTCCTGGTAAATATGCCCACCAAAAACCCACCGTCCCCAAAAACTGTTGCACTTGTCTTTTGGTCTCTGGTGTTGGCCAATCTCAAATAGAGATTCTCACCTGTTCTGGTATCTCCTGTTTAACTTCATTCCACATGACACCAAGGTATTTTCCACTTTTGGCAGGTCCTTGGATTTTCTGAAAATGTATTGCCCAGCCATCTGCCTTCAAAGCAGTTAAAGTGTGGGTGAGTTGTTCGTCTACCACCTCTTGACTAGGCCCTTGAATTAAGATGTCATCAATATACCGCACAATCTGGACCTCTTGAGGTCTCTGTACTCCTGCCTTCTCTAGTGTTCTATGTATTGCTCAGTGGCAATAAGTAGGGCTATGTTTATACCCTTGTGGTAGACAGGTAAAAGTATACTGATTTCCACCCCAAGTAAACGCAAACTGATCTTGTTCCCGGGATGTTATAGGAATGGCAAAAAACACTTTGGCAAGGTGGATTACCACACACCAGACACCATTGTGCTTTTGAATTTTCTGAATTAGTGTCACTACTTTGGGGACCACTGCGGTGATCAATAGGGTCACCTTATTGATACCCCAATAATCTACTGTCGTGTGCCAGCTACCATCCGACTTCTTTACCAGCCAGATGGGAGCACTTAACGGAGAATGGGTATATCAGATCACCCCAGATTCCATCAAATCATTAATTGTGTCTTGTATGCCCTTGTCTCCACCCGGGATACAATACTGCTTTAAATTTACTATTTGTGTAGCTATTGGGATGTCAGATTCTTGTGCAATTTTTCCTAACTGAAATGCCCGAATTAACCACTTCACGGATGCAAAAGTCCACTGGGCACCATCTATATTCAATGATTGGCCACATAATATGTCTATTCCAAGAATATACTCATGTATCATGGCAATCAGTACTTGAAATGTTTGTTTTGGCCAATCAGTGATTTGCAAAGCTATCTGAGTGTGCTTTCCTTGGATAGGTTGATCTCCTAAGTCACATACTGGTGTTACCTCACCTTTATGCTTACTACAGTTTCCATGTATAACTGTGACCTCCACTCCCATGTCTACCAGGGATCGAACTGTTTGTTGATTTCAGGGGGCCCAAAAAATAGTACAAGGAAAAGCGGATGATTATGAATGATGTTACAGAAAAACCCTTCAGACACTGGAGTTTGGCTACCCCCCCTATTCTTGTTTTGTATGAGGCTGTTCAGGTGACTGCTGGAAGGAGAAGGGCAATCCCTCCCTTGGTTTGAAGCAAAGAACAGTTTGCTTCATATTTTCCCAGGGGTATAGTGCTTCCTGCCTGTCAGTGAATTGTGGTGTATCTGCCTGTATGGCGCGGATATTATGTTGCCATGCCAACTGGCGCAAAACCTCAATCATCAAGCCATCAATCTTCTGTTTACTTACACGTCTCTGTGTGAGTGAAACAAGCAGGTTCATTCACTAGGTTCTTTTCCTTTCCTGTCATCTTGTGGCTTCTGGTCTGCCTGGGGTTTTTGAGTAAATTGATCTACATCTATACCTGGTAAGTCACTTAGTTGTTGCGCTCTTTCAATTACATTCTCCATAGGATTACCATGCTCTGCCATTAATAAAGGGATTAAATATGGGTGCCAGGCTTCTGGACATCCTTCCATTAACTTATTTCTCATGCTGAGTAGTATTTATTGTTTCATATACAATTTGGGATGACCGAGTTCTACTGCTATTTTCATTGCTTCAGCTTTCAACAAATTACAGGCTTGCCAAAATGTTATCCAGTCAGAGCTGGATGTGGGCCAATCACCATCCATGGTATGTCTATCAGAGAGTCCTTTTGCTATGATAGCAACTAAGTTTTGTCCATTTCCATCAACTCGCCGGAGGGCAGGCTGTAATGTAAACATCATTTGTTAGTCTCATGAATTTTTTTGCATTTCATTATGAAGCAGAACAGAATTTGCACCCTCCTCCATCAGCCTCACCAGCCACACTTGAAGCTTCTCTCCTGGTTACTGTTTATATTTGCTCAACAGATTCTTTATATCCTCTGGGGTAAAATCTGTCAGATCATCTTGCCTCTGTTTGTCCTGTCCCTGTACAAATGCTTTTCTATGGAGCACAGGCACAGCCCGTTTTCCTTTTGTTCGAAACACACTCCGCTCCCGCTCTACATCACCATTTCTTAAATCCTCACTAAAAACAGTATCCCAAGTATCACTATCCCAGTTTCCAGGATCCCAGTCTGGAACAATCACCCGCACTTAAGCCCCTATAGGCATGCATGATTTTCCCTGCTTTCTTTTCACTACACTCACTGCATATTGTGTTGCTAATTTGGTGCATTTTTCTTCTAGGTGTTCTCTTCGCTTTGTCATCTCTAGAATAGATGTTTGCAGAGAAGAGCCTGACTGTGCTCGATTTTTTTGGCTTGTACTGCCTGTAACTTGTCGTAGAGACATCTGTTTTTTTCCCATTCTTCTTGAAATCGCCTGCTTACCACTTTATATGCCGAAAGTAAGGTATGCCCCATGCACCCGGCATGTTCAACCTGGGTCGCTTTCTCCGTCTGCTCAGTTTCCGCAAATTGTTCTCAGTACCTTAATGCTTCCATAGGATCTTTCTGTCTCCATGTTTGGGGGGGATGCAAGTACATGTTTCCCACTAAATCCATAAAGTATTCCAAAGATTATTGTTCCATTCAAAACTTTTCCATGGTGGGACCATTTCTTTTCTCCTGATAGCATTGCTCGCAGCGCTCCCGAGGAAAAATCTCTGCATGATATATTAATTGCGCAGACTCATTAATGGACGTTCACACTGGTCATAACACAAACACAAACATAGAACACAGATAATAACTGCACAAATTACAGCAAAAACAAAAATGATCAACAGAAACATGGCTAACAAAAAAACACTAGGAAGGTGGGGAGGGCAACAATAAAAAAAACACTCTTTCCCATACTCTCACGCACCTCACCCAGCAGCACTCCACCAGTGAGTCCCACTGATTCACTATTTTCCCAGTGGTGCACCCCACTTAGCAGCACCCCAAATAGCTAGTCCACTGATTCAACAGTTTCCAAAACATTGGTGCACCTCACCTATCAGCACCCCACTAGCAAGTTCCACTGATTTATTGCTGAATCCCATACTCATCACCAATTATGTTTCCCTTATTCTCTCTCCTTTCTTTATCAGGGAGGAGAGACAGATTAATAGAGAGCATCTGTCACTCAGTTTAATTGCCAGGCCAGTGTTAAACCGTGATAGATTTATTGGCGCCCGACGTGGGGCTCGAGATAATTGGCTCAAGTCCGGTTTAAATTTTGACTAATTTGCCTGAATAGTTTGAATTCCAACTCAAGTGGGAGAATGGCGTTGCAGAGTTGGAATCAGACCTTGTTCTTTGGAAATTTCACAGGGTTGGAGATAAAACCAATCATGCCATACCTTATCAGATATGTGCAAAAGATAAGGGAATTGGCAGCAGAAAAGAAGAATTACAGGATGGGAAAGCATCGCATAGACAGCACATAAACAGTTGTATTTAACCAGTTCTGAGCCCCTGAGAAAAAGAAAGTTATGGCAGATAAAAAGTTGTGAACAGGATGCCTGCAATCAACAAAGCAGGACAAGGACGATAAGCAGTACCCTATTGCAACGCGACAAACGGTGTGTTAACAGCAACACGCAGCCAATCAACATGAGCCACGAAGATGCCAAGACCATATAAATGTAACGCTTTGCTTGATAAAATTGAGCTTTGTTGCTAACTCATATTGAGTCGTCTCTTTGCTCCGCAAGCCCGCACTCTCCAACATGTGGTGACCCCGATGTGATCTGCTTTTTGACTCTCCACAAGAGGGACTCCGACGTGGTTGGCTATTTGGCTCTCTGCAAGAGCGACTCCGACGTGGTCGGCTATTTGGCTCTCTGCAAGAGCGGCATGGATTTGACTCTCCCTGAGAGCGGTGGCTGGAGGAAAGGCTGGTAGCACTAATGAGGACTGATAAAAAAAAGGAGCAGCTGCCCTCCGAGTGCTGGTGAGTTCAACTTCCCGACTGAGATATGGAAAGGGAAGCGGCGATCTCATTATTAAGTGAATTGCTCGCTAAGCAAGAGGCCTTGGTGTCTACCAAGAAACTGCACAGCCTATGTAGTTGGGCGAAAGAAAAGGGACATTTGCAAGACCCCACCCTCGTATTCAGTGTTTTGGAATGGCGAGAGATCGGGAATTCCTTGTGGGATCGAACGTTAGATGGAGATGCTAAAGCCAAAGAACTTGGGAAAATGTGGAGGGAAATTATTAATACTCTGCAACTATACCAGTCGGAAAAGAAAGTGGCTGCTGCTGCCCAAGTCATGTTGGGCGAGACCGCACCTGTGGATAAGTGTAGCGAAATGAGGCAACCAGGTGTTCCAGCAGAGACTCACGAGTAGTGCTCTAAGCCTAGAGCCCTCAGGGTTGACTAGCCTGGATCGGTGCTGTTGCTCTAAGAGCAACTGACCTCTCTGCTGGCTAGCTCAGGACTGAGCTGAGGCTGTGACTCAGGCCTCACCTTTTATTGGCCCCCTAATCCTGCTCATGCGCAGTGGGGGCCCACCCTAATTAGGCACAGGTGGGCTTAACACAAGCTCATGCCACTCCCTGGGAATTAGTGGCACCTGGTTGCCTCATTTCACTACAGATAAGGACTCTAAGCTGTTCATCACTGGACCATCTGCGGCCGCTTTCGACGTCCCTATCTGCTTGTCTGTAACGGAGATGCGGCGACGGCTACAGCAGGAGCCAGAGGTCGGAGGACCATGCTGCGGTTCATGCTGTGTGCCCTCGGCTCCCCCTCCTCCTCCTGATGAGTTAACACTACCCTACCAGGAAAATCCAGATAATGAGCGAGACGGCGATGATGCCGATGTGATCCCCAGCGATATAGGTGACACCGAGCAGCCACAACCTCCACCAGCACTTGCAGGGACTAGACTGATTCAAGCTCAGCCAACTGTGCCATTTGACTCTGGGATTCGGATGAAAAATAAAAATGGGACCGAGAAGAAGAACCAAAAGTGACCGAAAACACCACCAGAATCATAGAATCATAGAATGTAGTGGAACAAGGCAATCAGCTGCCTCTGATTACCGAGAAGTGGGTGTGAGCTAGTATCAAATCCACCTGTGCCCAGTTAGGGCAGGCCCCCTATTGAGCATGTGCAAGACCAGGGGGCCAATAAAAGGTGAGGCTCACACCCACCAGGCAGTTCACTCCTGAGCTAGCCAAGAGAGAGGCTGGTTGCTCTTAGAGCAGCAGATCAATCTTGCTGGTTCCACGCTTGTGAGCAGTAGACTCAGAACACCTCTTGCGAGTCTATACCACTGTATTAACCCAGACCTTCAGTTTTCGATCTTGGACGAGAGATTTATTCTGGTTACATCTGGGGGAGAATGCGGGCATAGACCTTGGTCCAGCCCGAATTTCCGACGGATCAGGAAGAACAGGATCTAACCTAGAGTAAACGTCAATTGATACCCGGGTAAGAAGATCCATTACCTTTTGATTGTCACTAAAAGATGGGACTCTCTCTAAGCACCCCCACTTAACAGGGACCTTCCTACTCCCCGTCCGCTGTTGCTACGCGGACACTTTGGAAGTAGGTCAGTGATCTATTGAATGACCTCCACGATCAGGAAGTTAAAAAGAATATACCTGGAGTAGAGGCCACCTAGAAAGTGGTGGATAGTGCCCTTAAAGAGATAAAAAATTAAGCGAGAGCTGCCATCGCCGCAATAGTGGCATTACCACCAAACGGCAGCTTTATTAGAACACCACCTCCCGAGGTAGAAACCAGTGCGGTTCCCTCAGCGCCTCCACTACCGCCCGAGGAGGAAGGAGCCCAGAAGGCATTTCCCATCTTAAGGAACGACAGCTTTGCCGTCAAGGGTATGAGAGGAAAGGTACATCACACCGTAGCCGAATTCCTCTCAGACCTTGGGTTGAAGGAAGAAAAAGCTCCGGATAATACGAAGACACCGACGGGTGAGTCTAGTGGCTGTGTAAAAACTCCATTGCTGTTACCTCCTAGCTCAGAAGATGAGCGTGACAGAGCAGCATCCGCTCCATCAGCCACACCCGTCGGCCCAGAATCCACGATAAAAGCCCTGTTAGAACAATCAGCCCAGGCGATGAAATCCCTGGAAAAAAGAATATCGAACCTAGAACAACGATCTTCTTTCCACACTTACCGAGACCCACCCACCCTCCCTGATGACGACGATGAAAGCGTACCAGCGCCGCTGTTGCCAAGGCAGACCAACCAGGGCACCAAGGTTGCCGGCAAATCCCGACCCGGAAGATGGTCCGGCATCATTCGTGATGCCATCCTAGAAGGCGAATGGGAGGCCAACACTATTGCCTGCCCCATCCTTTACGATAACAACGGGCCGCCTATATATGAGCAACATGGCTGGAAAACACTACAACAAGCAAAGAAGACCCTGAGAGAGGGGGGATTGAGGTCGGAAAGCGGTCAAGCCATCCTGGACTGGTTGTTCGCTGCGGACACCAACTGTCCCCTTGACGGCCGAAACCTAGCCAGGTATTTACTCACCCCTTCCCAGCAGGTTGTATGGGTAAAGGAATGGGAACGCCTGGCCCACGCAGAGGCAAGTCGCCCTCGAGCACCCGGTGACCCATTATTAGGGGTAACCGGCGAAATGCTCACGGGCACGGGACAATACGCGGATATACAAGTCCAACTCCAGTTCCCGTCTGTACTCCATCATATTACAGCGCGTTTAGCCCGCCAGGCGTTTAATGTGGTCCCTGAGCCCACCCCACTCCCTTCGTTCACCGCTGTAAAACAAGGAATAAACGAGCCATTCCAACATTTCGTCGATAGACTCTGGCAGTCTGTCACGGCTCAATCTGAGCTGGGGGTCGAACAGAGGGACTCAATGTTTAAACTACTGGCATTTGAAAACGCGAACCCAAAAATGAAATCGTTGTTCTCCACGCTACCGAAGACAGCTGGAGTTTCAGACATGCTGGAGGTTGCTGCCAGGGCCACTCAGTCGCAGCAACACCAGGGGATGGCTAATGCCTTCGCTGCCGCTCTGGAGCCCACCCAGAAGCTCCTCGCGGCAGTAGCACAAAAGCTAGGTGGAAGGAGAAACCACTTCAAGAAAAGGAGTCGACCGAGAAATCCCACCTCCATCTGCTATCGCTGCGGAACATCGGGTCACTCGGCGAGGGAGTGCTCAGCCACCGTCTGGTGCGACCGCTGCCAAAGGGACAATCACAACAGTCGGGCATGCTGGTTCACAAGAAACGGACGGCGCAGCGCGCAAGGCCCCCGCGCCGTGACAAGTGGCGGGGCCAGCGCTCTACAACGGCTCCCCGCCCCAGCCACAAGAGGGAGTCTGGGAATCGACGTGCCCTGTGCAGTAGATATCACGATGACAACTAACCAGGTTTATCGGCTACTGACAGGAATTCATGGACCCATCCATCAGGAAAATGGCACAGTGGGAGCTTTGCTAATAGGGCGTTCATCTACTGGAGTAGCAGGACTAGTTGTGCTTCCAGGAGTAATAGATGCGGATTCAACAGGGGAGATAATGATCACATGCTTCACGTTGACACCTCCTCTAGTAATCAAAGCAGGAACCCGGATAGCGCAACTAGTTCTCCTCCCAAAAATGAATCTAGGGAAGAACTCCCACATGGCACGAGGCGATCGAGGCTTTGGGTCATCTGGAAACACTCTAGTAAGTCTAGTACAACAGATGAAGACCAGACCCATTATTGTCATAAAAATGATCGCCGGAAAGGAGGCAAAGACACTTTCGGTGATGATGGACACAGGGGCTGATGTTACAATCATCAATCTCAACGTATGGCCCCATCACTGGAAGCTTGTCACGGCCCGTGATGCCGTCCAGGGAGGAGGTGGCGGTTCCACCCCCCTGCAAGCTCTAGAACCAATACAACTACGTTTTCCTGAAGGACAAAAAATAACCGTGTGTCCCTACGTATTACCACTGCCTGGACAACTCGGGGGTTTGATCGGCAGGGAGGTGATGAGTCAGCTCGGAGCTGTCCTCTCCATCCCTGAGCCCACCTGATCCCATCAAAATTTTCAGTAAGGGCCACTGCAGAGATGCCGCCAACACCCAGGCTAAGATGGAAGACGGACACCCCTGTCTGGGTGGAGCAGTGGCCTTTACAGAAGGAGCGGCTACAGATTGCAAAATCCCTAGTGCAGGAACAGCTGGATGCAGGGCACATCCAGCCATCGGTCAGCCCATGGAATACTCCAATATTCGTGGTTCCCCAAAAATCGGGCAAGTGGCGACTAATACAAGATCTACGTAAAGTCAATAATCAGATGTGGCCAATGAGTTTTCCATCTTGGATGAGAGATTTATTCCGGTTACAATAGAATCATAGAATTGGCTGGGTTGGAAGGGACCTCAGAGATCATCGAGTCCAACCCTTGAACCACCGTTGCGGTTGCTAGACTATGGCACTAAGTGCCACATCCAGTCTCTTTTTAAATATCTCCAGGGACGGAGAATCCACTACTTCCCTGGGCAGCCCATTCCAATGCTTGATCACCCTCTCGGTAAAGAAATTCTTTCTAATATCTAACCTATACTTCCCCTGGCACAAATTAAGACCATGCCTGCTTGTCTTGTTGAAAGTCGTCTGGCAAAAGAGACCAATGCTCACCCGGTTACAACCTCCTTTCAGGTAGTTGTAGAGAGTGATGAGGTCTCCCCTGAGCCGCCTCTTCTTCAGGCTGAACAGCCCCAGCTCCCTCAGCCTCTCCTCATAGAGTCTGTGCTCGAGTCCTTTCACCAGCCTGGTTGCCCTCCTTTGGACCCACTCCAGGACCTCGATATCTTTCCTAAACTGAGGGGCCCAGAACTGGACACAGTACTTGAGGTGTGGCCTCACCAGGGATGAGTACAGGGGCAGAATCACTTCCTTGGACCTGCTGGCGACGCTGTTCCGGATACAGGCCAGGATGCCATTGGCCTTCCTGGCCACCTGGGCACACTGCTGGCTCATGTTCAGCTTCCTGTCAATACAGACTCCCAGGTCCCTTTCTTCCTGGCTGCTCTCCAGCCACTGTGTCCCCAGCCTGTAGCGCTGCATGGGGTTGTTGTGGCCAAAGTGCAGGACCCGGCACTTGGCCGTGTTGAACCTCATCCCATTGGAATCAGCCCAACTCTCCAGTCTGTCCAGGTCCCTCTGCAGAGCCCTCCTGCCTTCCAGCTGATCCACACTCCCCCCCAGCTTAGTGTCATCTGCAAATTTGCTGATGATGGACTCAATCCCCTCATCTAAATCATCAATAAAGATATTGAACAGAACTGGGCCCAACACTGATCCCTGGGAGACACCACTGGTGACCGGCCACCAACTGGATGCAGCCCCATTCAGCACCACTCTCTGGGCCTGGCCCTCCAGCCAGTTCTTAACCCAGCACAGGGTGCTCCTCTCAAAGCTGCAGGCTGACAGCTTTTTCAGGATGCTGTGGGAGACGGTGTCAAACGCTTTGCTGAAGTCCAGGTAGACCCAGAGGGAGAGAAGCCGGAGAACACAGGCGAGGAATCTTGGAATGCAGATCCCCTCCCTTGCGCCCTCCTGCCGCGGCTCGCGGCTGCTCTGCCACCTTTCCACCTCCGACGCCTGATTTATCTTCTTGACCACAGTGGCCATAAATTAATCCTCTGCTTCACCTGTCAACACCATCAGTGCCTGCTATAGAGCAACAACCAAGGAAAGAACTGGGACTCGGAGACAAGCAACTAAGGGAACTGCTGAAAAAACTGAAAGAACTGTAGACCAAGGATGAGTATACCCCTGAAAAAACCTTAGTTTTTGCTCCGGGGAACACCCCAAACAACCCAGGGGCACTAATCCATTTTTACCCCCTGATCCGTTCCCTATTCCTGCTCCTACGTTCCTTAACCCTTTAACACCCACTGCTCCACCTCTTCCAGATCCAGCATGGGGAGGGGAGGGTGGTGGGGGGGATAGTGGGAGGGTGGGAGTATGGATCCGGTAACTAGATGGAAGGGAATTATTCAAAATGCTATAGTTGAAGGAGAAATGGTTCCCAATATGGGTCCAATGGCTTTTCCAGTGATTGTGGGACCAGGAGGAGGAGGTCAATGGGTTGCATTAGATTGGAAAATGATAAAAGAAGCCAAAGCTGCCATTGCGCAGTACGGTTTGAAATCGTCATTTACTCAATCTCTTTTGCAAGATCTTTTTACTACTCAATTGTTGATGCCATATGACACAAAAATGCTCATAGATACTCTGTTAAGTCCTTCTCAACAATTGCAATTTCATCATAAATGGTAAATGCTGTGTGAAAATGCAGCTGTGATTCCTAGACAGAACACTGATGCATTATACGGAGTGCAAGCACAAATGTTACTCGGTGCTTATCCTTTGTACCTGCAGATTTGCAGGCATGGTTTCAAACTGAAGTGTTACAACTTTCACAAGAATTGGCGTATAAAGCTTTGCAAACTGTGCATGACCTTGCACAAGCAACCCCCTCCTTTACAAATATTAAACAGGGGGGAGCACAGCCATGTAAACCCATGTAAACACCAGGGGGGCGTTTCAAACCTGAAGTTAGGCTCCATATTTCGCATAAAACATCTCTACTCTCCAGATCAAAATTATTTCCTCCAACACAGTCTCATTGAGGACTTGAAATTTCAAATATGTATATATATGAGGAAGAAATCAATGAAGCTAGAAAGAAGCATGAAACTAAGTTAGCTAAACTTGAGTCTGGGTCTCGAGTTGAATATCAACATAAACAGTCACAGGCTCTTTGTGAAATGAGGTAGCAACATGATGCACAAGGGAAGCTATACCAAGAAGAGCTTGAAAAGCCTTGAGAATCTTCAGAATAGACAACACTTGCGAATGCCAGACTTGCCTCTGAGAAGAGCAATTATGCAGCCCCATGTTGGCAGCCAAGATATCTGTAACAGTTCGGAGACTGACAGATGCTCTCTGTTCTTCCCACTTCCCTCCGAGAGGGAAGAAGTGAATAAGGGAGAGAGACTTTAAAGTTGAAAAACCTTGAGTAGGTAGAAGGTGACCTGTCTTGGTAAATGTTATCCCTCTCTGTTGGGAGAGTTTTTGGAAGAAAATGGACATGTGAGCAATCCAAGCCTTAGCCAGAGTGAGTTAAGGGCCTTGAGGCCCAGCTGCAAGGTTATTAAAAGATCAACTATGGGCAAAAGATAAGGGAGTTGGCAGCAGAAAAGAAGAATAACAGGATGGGAAAGCATCTCATAAATAGCACATAAACAGTTGTATTTAACCAGTTAGATAGCGCCCTGTGGCATATGAAGAATGTGTTGTACCAATCGGCAATATGCTTATATTATCTTATCAGCCTGACTGTATAAAAGGGCTACTGCTACTCTCAATAAGCAGCAATACTTCGATTATATTAATCTGTGTGTTGTCCACTGCGCTCTTCCCGACAAATGGAGCCTGAACAGGGACTCTGAATTGCGGGTAGTTACTTCACGCAATGGTTTATCTGGACGTCGGAAAAAGGGGACTGGGTAGGCACTGTTTGGCAATCGTGGTGGGAGCTGGAAGTGAGCTGGCCACTCACCCCCATAAGGTAAGCACTGCAAACCTGAGGGAAATGCAGACAGAGGCGGCAGTGCCGTTAGTAGGTAGTATACTCTCTAAGAGAGGGATTCCTAGTAATTCGAAACAGCTCCATGAGCTGATCAGGTGGGCTAAAGAGAGAGCCCTGATCCCCACTGTTGGTATAGCTTTTGAGCTGGAAACGTGGGAAGAAATTTGGAAGTCCCTATGGGATGAAATTAACAAAGGATCTAAGGAGGCTGGAAAATTAGCCACGTTGTGGAGACTGATTCGAGACACATTAAAAGAAATGAAAAGTGAGAGGGCAGCAGCAGCCTCAGCATTTGCTGCCTTAACACCTTATCTACCAGTACCAATGAATGCTCAAAATATGGACTCAACCTCTAAACAGTTATTTGAGACACCTAAAATACCCCCATCAGCACCCGTGGGGGCTATACTGATTCAAGCTCAGCCAACTGTGCCATTTGACCCTGGAGTTCTGGCAAAAAGTAAAAATGGGAGCGAGAAGCAAAACCAAAAGCGACCGAAAAGACCACCAGAATCGTTGGAGGACCCAGAGGAAGAGAAGCCAGAGAACACAGGCAAGTAATCTTGGAATGCAGACCCCCCCCCTTCTGCCAGCCTGCTGTGGCTCCCAGACCCTCTGCCGTCGCTGCCTTCCTCTCCACATCCACCACCTGATTTATCTTCTCGACCACTGTTGCCATCAATCTATCCTCCGCTTCCCCTGTCAACACCAGCAATGCCTGCTATAGAGCAACAGCCAGAGGAAGAACTGGGACTCGGAGACAAGCAACTAAGGAAACTGCTGAAAAAACTGAAAGAACTGGAGACCAAGGGTGAGTATACCCCTGAAAACCCCCTTAGCTTTTGCTCTGGGGAACATTCCGAACAACCCAGGGCCACTAATCCATTTTTACCCCCTGATCCGTTCCCTATTCCTGCTCCTACTTCCCTTAACCCTTTAAAACCCACTGCTCCACCTCTTCCAGATCCAACATGGGGAGGGGAGGGTGGTGGGGGGGATGGGAGTGTGGATCTGGTAACTAGATGGAAGGGTGATGTAAACACTTTGAAAATACAAAATATGTCTCTCGAATCAGTATTTTTTCTGCTATTTTAGAATATACCAAACATATTCTCAATTAACAGATTTTTACCCCAAACTTAACTAGCTTCTGTTTTGTATCATGCCTGGCAGGCACCTAAAGATGAGTGCTTATCAGGTCGCCTCCTGGTACATGGTCAAGACAAAGATAATAAAGTTAGCAAGGTAACAAGAACTGAAAGATAATAATAAAAGAGAAATAATAAATAAAAGAGAAGATGCGGCTCTCTCTTCCCCCCCTTCTCTCTCGCCACTTCGGCTTCAGCTACGGGACAGCAACAGCGGAGGAAAGGAAAAGCGGAGAACATCAACCAAGCAGGAACAGCGGGTCCTACGCCCCCCCCACTACAGCCAGAGGCTAGGGCCAGCGGAAGGTGATAAAACTTCATTATTCTCGTTTTCTTTCCTTTTCTTAACAACTCTCTCCCCAAAGTGACTAATTTGTGTAAATTCTCTCCTCTTGTAAACTTGTTTTTCCTTTTAAAGGTGGTGTTATTGTCTCCTTTCCCTAAAATAAATCTTTGTAATTTTCTTAAATCGTAAAGGCGTTTATTTTTGTAAATTAGTGCAACGTCTAAGAGTAGTGGCTGATTTTTCCTCACAATCAAAATATAAAATAATAGCTCGGATCGTAACGAAGGGAATTATTCGAAATGCTATAGTTGAATGAGAAATGGTTCCCAATATGGGTCCAATGGCTTTTCCAGTGATTGTGGGACCGGGGGGAGGGGGTCAATGGGTTGCATTAGATTGGAAAATGATAAAAGAAGCCGAAGCAGCCATTACACAGTACGGTTTGAAATTGCCATTTACTCAATCTCTTTTGCAGCATCTTTTTACTGCTCAGTTGTTGATGCCATATGACACAAAAATGCTCATAGATACTCTGTTAAGTCCTTCTCAACAATTGCAATTTCATCATAAATGGCAAATGCTGTGTGAAAATGCAGCTGTGATTCCTAGACAGAACACCGATGCATTACACGGAGTGCAAGAACAAATGTTACTCAGTGCTGGTCCTTTTGTATGCACAGATTTGCTGGTGCGGTTTCAAACTGAAGTGTTACATGTTTCACAAGAACTCACATATAAAACTTTGCAAACTGTGCATGATCCTGCACAAACGACCCCCTCTTTTACAAATATTAAACAGGAGGGAGCAGAGCCATATTCAAAATTTGTGGATCGCTGTCAAAGTTTAACACTGGCCCGGCGGTTAAACCGAAACAGACGCTCTCTATTAACAACTCTCTCTCCTCCTTGATGAAGAAGGGAGAGAGAACAAGGGAGAGAGACTTCTCAGTTGGAGATTAAACTACAAGACTTTAATGAAACAGCAATGATAGAATAAATTAGTGAACACATACAGAAATACAGGAAAAAAAATGAGAACCACCCTCTTCCCCCTTCTCCCCCAAAAACTCTCACGTCAACCGAGGCTGCAGGGTAGCCCTGGGAAAGTTCAGGCAGGACTCCTGGAGTTGGTAGCAGTCGTGAGCTGGAGGCAGGAAAAGAAGCAGGACGAGAGGCAAGAAGGGAAGCAGCTAGCTGAAGCAGGAAGAGGCACCGGAAGAAGAGAGCGAAATTTGGAAAATCCCTCAAATTTATACTGAGTGTGACGTCTATGGGATGGAATACTCCGTTTGGTAAGTTCTAACATCTATCTTGTCTGTTCCTCCCCAAAGGAGGGCTCCTGGATGGTAAAATGCTTTCCTCAGAGCTGAGCAGTGTCCTTGGCTCTGCATACCAGTCCCTGGCATTACCTATAAACATCAAGCGTTATCAGCCCCAAAAGCAGACATGTCTGAGGGACCCACTGCGAATCTCAGCAACTACTTAAAGAGGCTCAGCTGAAAGCAAAAGCACAAGACAGAGAATCACCTTCATCCTGGCCCAAACCAGGACAATCGCTTATATTCAGCGATAACATCACATCTGGATTTGTCAGAAGAGATAAAAACAAAATTTTTTTATATGTTAGTGTCACGGTTTAACACTGGCCCGGCGATTAAACCGAATAACAGACGCTCTCTATTAATCTCTCTGTCCTTGATAGAGAAAGGAGAGAGAATAAGGGAGAGAGACTTATGGGTTGGGAACTAAACTACACAACTTTAATGAAACAGTAATGATAAATAGGTAAAATTACTAAATATATACAAATATACAGGAAAATGGATACCACATTCCTCCCCCCTCTCCCCCAATAACTCTCACGTCACCACCGAGGCTGTAGGGCAGCCCTGGGAAAGTCCAGGCTGGACTCCTGGAGTCGGCAGCAGTCGGGAACCGGAGGCAGGAACACACAGATATGGGCTGGCACGGATCAGGACCACAGGCAGACGAACGGACAGGATCCTTCCAGGATGCCGGGTGAAGGAAGGGAAGCAGGAAATCAGGAAAAGATCCGGAAAAGATCTGGCTCGGCCCTCGTGATGCCTCAAATTTATACTGAGTGTGACGTATATGGGATGGAATACTCTGTTTGGTCAGTTCTGGTATCTATCTTGTTTGTTCCTCCCCAAAGGAGGGTTCAGGTGGGACCTCTTTACTCCTTCTGGACGGTAAAATGTTTTCCTCAGAGCTGAGCAGTGTCCTTGGCTCTGCATACCAGTCTCTAGCAGTAACTATAAACATCAAGTGTTATCAATCCTAGAAGCACACACTATCTGAGAAACTTAGCTAAAAGCAAAAGTACAAGACAGAAAATCACCTTTATCCTGGCCCAAACCAGGACAAAGTCCTGGTGACATTGTCCATATGACAATGCTAATGAAAAAACTAAACTTGCATTAGGACTACTCCCAAAAGGTGCTACAGCAGCTCATTTGTTAGAAGCTTCTGAGCGAATGCTAGAAGCAGATAAAGCTGCTTTAGAACCCTCATTGCAATATGGTCCTCAATATTTGTAGGGGAACAACATAAGGAGTCTGCTAATCACCAAGGAGTGGGTGTGAGCCACTACACCTGTGCCCAGTTGAGGCAGGGCCCCACGGAGCATGCGCGAGGCCGTGGACCAATAAATAGTGAGTCTCACAGCCACAGACTAGCTCATTCTCAAGCACTGTATTACCTTTATTGCGCCACCAGCGTTCATTGTCCTCAAGGTGAGGCTCTCGTGGCACAGCTGGTTAAGACCCAGTACTGCAGTGCCGAAAGCCCCGGGTTCGAGACTCCACAGAGAGCCTCACCCTGAGGGCAATGAGCGCTGGTGGCGCAATAAAGGCAATACAGTGCTTGAGAATGAGCTAGTCTGTGGCTGTGAGACTCACTATTTATTGGTCCACGGCCTCGCGCATGCTCCGTGGGGCCCTGCCTCAACTGGGCACAGGTGTAGTGGCTCACACCCACTCCTTGGTGATTAGCAGACTCCTTATGTTGTTCCCCTACAAATATTGATGTATATTGTGGTGCATGGTGCACTGGTGTTTCATACAGAGGTAAAAAAATTGGTTGGTAATTACACTTGCAGTTTTGGTTTGGGAGATTGTACCACTTTATCTTATTTCGCCAGATTTTAGTAGCAATAGCATTTCATTTTTGAATCTTTTGGTCTCATATATTGGTGAGGAGTAAGACAAAAACCACAGTAATGAGAATGAGTATGCCTTTTCAGAAGCTGAGAGTTGCTGCGGAGAGTGAGAGCTGCTCCTCGTACAGAGAGCACCCCTACTCCTTCCTCCGCAGCTGCTTCTTGCCCCCCCTCACACAAAGGCACAACTCAGATACGGCCAGGGAGCATTGCCAGCTTATCTGCTACAGCTGCAGCTGCTGTCTCTGCCCCCACAGACACTGCTGCTGCTCAGAAAGCGAGCCCTGCTGCAGATACCACATCAGAGGAAAAAAAGGTGGGGGGGGAGCATATACCTGAACATATACCTTCATGAGAAGAAAAAAGAGCATATACCCTCATGAGAGCACTAATAAGAAAACAACAACACTTTCAATCAAAACGCTCAATACAACAATTGGGCTTAGAATGTAACGACAAATTTTAAATTTGGGGTACAGCAGAAAGGGTTCTTGCTGCTTCGTTTGTGCCACATGTAGCAGCAGGAAAAGCCCTTGGCGATATACACAAACTAGTCTGTTGTACTGCTAAGCACATTAACATAACTTCTGATATTTTAACACAGATGCTAAAAGATGTTGATAGTGTCAGACATGCAGTTTTACAAAACCGTACTGCCACTGATTTTTGTTGTTAGCTTTTAGGTCTTGTTTGTGAAGACTTTGATGGAATGTGTTGCATGAACTTGTCTGATCATTCGGAGTCAATTAACAAACAAATACAATTGATTAAGATAACATGAAAAAATCAGCTGTTGCAGATACTGGGTTAGATGAATGCTTAAACTGCTTAGGGATAGGGGGATAGCTTAGAGATTTAATTAGACAAGGCTTATCAATTATATTAGTTATTATTGCTTTTGTATTATTAATATGTTGTTTATGGCAATGTATCATTAGCATGTTATCTCGCTCAATGAAGCAAGTCTAGATTGCTCAAAAACAAAAAGGGGGAATTGTTGGGAGAATTTTTGGAAGAAAATGGACATGTGAGCAATCCTGACTACTTAGCTTTAGCCAGAGTGAGCTAAGGGCCTTGAGGCCCAGCTGCAAGGTTACTAAAAGATCAGCTATGGGCAAAAGATAAGGGAGTTGGCAGCAGAAAAGAAGAATAACAGGATGGGAAAGCATCTCATAGACAGCACATAAACAGTTGTATTTAACCAGTTAGATAGCGCCCTGTGGCATATGAAGAATGTGTTGTACCAATCAGCAATATGCTTTTATTATGTTATCAGTCTGACTGTGTATAAAAGGGCTACCGCTACTCCCAATAAGCAGCAATACTTTGATTATATTAATCTGCGTGTTGTCCACTGCGCTCTTCCCAACACCTCCCTGCAGAGGAAACAAGAAAAAGCAGCAGTAGCAGCACAAAGCAGGTAGCGGAAGGAACCTCATAGAGGTAGGAATCAGATAGAGAGATGTAGAAAGGCATTAAACATGCAGAATACCAGGCAGAGAAAAAAATGCAGAAAGAGCGCTTAGAAGCAATTTTATACTGAGCACCATGGGAATGAACACAGTGATTGGTATATTTAGGTCACATGACCCATCCTCTCTTCCAATACGATTAGCTGCTCCTCATTATAGCTGTAAGATGAGCAGGCTGGCAGTTGTTGGGGGTTTATATCTTTGTCCTCTCAAATGAGGACACCTTGTAGCCTAAATCAAGCAACATTTGTCATGCCATGGTTCCTAAAACAGCTGTTCAAAAAGAGTAAAAAAGAGGAGACAGCTCCCAAACAGTAGGGGGGTGTTACATGAGTGTTCTGCTGGCTGTCACTGTGCAGAGACCTAAGCTTTGGGACTGCGGGTTTCCCTTCTAACCTGAAACTCTCACCTCTCTTAGTGCCTTGCTTCCTTAAGCTGCATACCTAAAGGGAAAAGAAGCAGTCACAGCTCCAAAAAAGAAGGGGCTTGTCATGTTCCAAGTGCTAGAAATGGGGAGGTTCTTGTTAGATCCCACCAGGACAAAGAAAAGATTATTGGCTGCAATTACACAGTTTTATTCAACAGAACTGATAAGAATTAAAACGGTAAAAATAAAGCCTAGTTCTGTAGAGAGAAAAAGAATTCAGGGATAAAATTTCAGGTCCTGAATCCAGCTTTGGGTCAGCATACTGGGAGAGGGTTTGTGTCAGTAGAAAAACCCCCTAGAGAAGCCCACCGTCATGCCTTCTTTGATAAGCCTGTTTCCCTTAAAAACAGTGGTTGATGACTAAGCATGGTTGAGATAATCAGACTGAGCAACTGGAGCAGACCTCTGCCCACTCCATCCTTAGTTCTTATCTCTATTATTGTCTCCCATATTCAGGCCCTAGGCCATATGAAGGCCTTCTCCAGTCATTCTTCTAGGAGTGTTAAAAAGGTCTTGTTTCAGGGCTTACAATGCTGTATCAAAACCATTCCCATCTAATAACAGTTGTAGAATAGAAAAAAGTGAGGTGAAGACGTGAATTAAAGTTTATAGTGTATTTGCAACTCAAAGATCCAGGGTGCTTCCTGTTCGGATATTTGTCAAAAGGGGGTGGTGACTGAATCTGAGGCATGTTTGTGCAGAGGGGTGTCCTGGTTTAGGCCCAGATAGAGCTAATTTTCTGTCTTGTAATGTTGCTTTTAGCTAAGTCTCTTGTAAGTAGCTGTACTTGCTTAAATGATAGCAAGTTTCTCAGTGTCTGCTTCTAGAACTGATAACGCTCAATGTTTATAGTTACGGCTAGAGAATGGAATGCAGAACCAAGGCCACTACTCAGTTCTGAGGAACATCACATGATCCCAAAAGAGAAAAGGAGTAAAGAGGTCACACCTGTAACCTTCCTTTAGGGAGGAACAGACAAGATAAATGATCAAAATTGACCAAAGTATTCCATCCTGTAGCGGGAAGAGCCTTTCTTGCTCCTGAGGCTCAATGAGCTGCTGGCCTCTCCATTGCCTTGCACAAGAGTGAGCTCCTTTCTGTGGGTGTGTGTCCCACCTTTATTGGCCCCCTGATAATAGGGGGCCTGCCCTAACCAGGCACAGGTGGACTCACACCCACTCTTTGGTAACTCGAGGCACCTGGTTTATCTTGTTTCTCTACATTTTCCCCCCCCCTTTTTTTTTTTTCTTACAGCAAAACTTTCCCGGTTTGCCCTAGCTTACGAACATTTTAACATTGATTACAGGATACATTTATAGCTTACGGGATTTAACCCTAGCTTACAAGCATACAACACTGATTACAGGATTTTTACAAACATTTAAACATTTTACACTTATAGCTTACGGGATTTAACCCTACCTTGTAAGACTGACACAACACTGAACATTACACTTAAACATACAAACATACACTTCTAGCTTACGGGATTTAACCCTAGCTTCGACTGACACAAACATACACTGCTGCAGCCTAGGCAAACCGTTCAATGTCAGCCCAGGCACTTTTCACAAAGTCTCTTGAGTTGTTCTTCTCCCTCCTGTATCTGCTCTTCTCTTGGCTTCCCTCTGCTCAGGGGTTTCCAAAGAGCTTGCTGGTTCCTCATAGGATTATGGGATTTAACCCTTCCTCATGGGATTCCATACATGGGTTTTAACCCTTCCTCATGGGATTCCATCCTCCTGGCTTCCCTCTGCTCAGGGGTTCCCAATCCAAAGAGCTTGCTGGTCATACCTTTCAGGGAGAGCGTTAGCCCAAGCACTTTTTCAAATCAGGGAGAATGTTCCTGTTGCCAGCTCCTCACCCTGCTGCTTCTTTAGACGTCTGTATATTGCCCACATTCTCCACCAAATGTTGCGGGAAGAGCCTTTCTTGCTCCTGAGGCTCAATGAGCTGCTGGCCTCTCCATTGCCTTGCACAAGAGTGAGTTCCTTTCTGTGGGTGTGTGTCCCACCTTTATTGGCCCCCTGGTAATAGGGGGCCTGCCCTAACCAGGCACAGGTGGACTCACACCCACTCTTTGGTAACTCAAGGCACCTGGTTTATCTTGTTTCTCTACACCATCCCATGCACGTCATACTCAGTATAAATTTGATGGATCATGAGGGTGAAACCTCTTCTCCTTCTGCCTTCTTCCTTCATTCAGCCTTTCACCTTTGCCCTTCTTCACCTGTTCCTGTTTGCTTCAGCATCCTGGGAGAATTCTGTCGGTCTGCCTGTGATCCTGATCTGTGTCAGCCTGAATCTGTGTGTTCCTGTCTCCAGCTCCCGACTGCTGCTGACTCCAGGAATCCAGCCTGGACTTTCCCAGGGTTGCCTGCCGTGCAGCCTTGGTGGTGATGTGAGCGTTACTAGGGGAAAGGGGTAAGGAACGTGGTACCATTTTTCTGTATATTTGTATTTTTAAATTTTTCCTTTTTAATATTACTTTTTCTTCAAAGCTGTGTAGTTTAGTTTCCAACCTATAAATCTCTCTCCCTTATTCTCTCTCCTTTCTTCATCAGGGAGGTGAGGGTGATTAATAGAGAGCACCTGTCATTTGCTTAATTACCAGCCCATCATTAAACCATGACAGGGGGTTACTGTCATCTTCTTTTATGGTAACAATATATTACTGCTCCTCAACAGCTGCGTGATACTTGCACTGAGTGGGCACCAGCCTTATAAAGGAACCTAACCTTCTTAAATCCTTCTGAATGTATGAGGTAAGAGCATAATTCACACAGCCCATTGTAGAGTTTGATGTGAGTGCTCTTCTGGCTATCACTTTCCCCCAGAACACTGTTCATAGCCATAAGCCCTGTGAGACTGCAGCCTTCCCTCATACCCTAAAATTAGAACCCCTTTTAATCCCTTGTTTTCTTAAGGTGCCTTTCCAAAATGGAAACCAAGCAGGTAGAGCTCCCAAAAAGAAGGGTATTGATGTGAATTCTCTTCTTGGCATCACTCTCCCCTACAGCACTGTTCAAAGCCTACAGCAC